>NW_023596921.1:45298730-45316665 GCF_011947565.3 Pollicipes pollicipes | reverse complement strand
AGTCCCAAACGTCATATGGGAAGAACGGAGATGACGTGAATGTCTCGTCAATCATGAAAAATGGACACCACGTTTTAATCTTAGTTCAAATGTGAGGTCGTCGAAAGGTCAAGAACGGGTATAAAAACGGTCGTCCCGATAGATGCAGTTCACCTTTGTCAACACATCAAGACGGATATTGAGGGCACAAAAATAAGCGTTAAGCCTGTTGGAAGTCCATTCCGGCCATTTCTTTTCTTCCACAGGGTCAAGTCAGATGAGCTCACCGTTCACAATTAGTTACAAGAAGCCTGCAAGAACGATATATTTTTCACATGTGCTTCAAACTAAGTTGATTTATTTAGCTCAGCTGTGCGACAGAAACATTCCAGACACAATAATGTCATTTTAGGCTGATGTAGAGATCATTTCAGATCAACTTAGTTCCAATTTGAACCATCCAAATGTACAATTTAAAGTGCTAACCGGGTCTATGTGAACAGCACCGTGCTTTGTTGTCAGAACATGGCGTGTTGTACATCTACAGGCACTCAAGATTGCACAACTGTCGTGTTCATTAGGCAGAGGCGCTTCGACGCCTCGCAACACATATGTAACATACTGGGAGCAGTCATGTTGGTAACTGAGATTATAAGTAATCAGCTTTAGAAACACGATGAGTAGGGTGGTACACGCGTCGCGCGTTCATGTAGCCTCTCCGTTAATAACAACATAAGGTCATTAGCCTTGGATGACCTTCAAATTACCTTGCATGCACTCATATGGACCTACTTGTGGACCTCATGCACCAGAATGATATCAACATGCTTTCTTAGTGGAGCATTCAAATTGTGCGTCCAAAATTACTCAATAAAGCTATCGATTTTGAGCTAAGCATGTGGTTCGCAGATGGCACCCATATAACATGACCTGGGCCACAGTCATTATGCTTCGTGGTTGCATGATGGTTGTACATGTGAGCTAGAACTCTTTTCCTCACATGCAAACATCAAAATTCACACAATAAGTGCTTACAGATTTAGCTTATTTATGACAAATATCCAAAATCGACCTGATTTCAGTTTACTGAACTCGCTTGTTTCGAAAAATCTGAAATATAAAAACTGTTGGTGCTATCATGTTCTAATACTATGACAACGTTTACCACCGGTAAATGACCACGAAAAGATAAGTTTGGTCAAAGTTTTAGAGTTTGACCCCTTTGAACTGACCTAGATCACTGATCTTGGTAGAAAAACGTCATATTTGCTCAAACGATGTGCAATTTATAGATGTACTATTACTGAAAATTTTGTGTTGCTGCAAGTGTTCGATTTAGGTCCGTGCTCGAGAAATCATAAGCAGGAGTTGACTCTCCCGGCCGGACGCGTGTTAAGTAAGAAAAGTTTCAAATCCAACATGACAGTTCTGCCGAGCTCAGCCCATTGAAAAATGAGGAAATTATTGATATATGTTGTAACACGTGCACATGTGAACTACTTTACATGAGTTTACTCTGCATGGCGACCATTGGCATGCAGCGAAATTTGGCAGGATACGTACTCCCGTATTACCCTCATCTTCTTGGCATCAAAATTTCCTGTCTTGCGTGATTTTTGTTCGGTATGGTTATAGCACGGCATTAATCGCTAGGCATCCTTCGCGTTGTTCATATGCAGATCTTGGTAATAAATGTACAGTGAGGCATCCTCTTCTGGTACCGGTCTAACACTTCAAGCGGTTGGGGGATACCTACAGGAAATAAATTGCGCACCATCGGCACAGCAAATTCCGGGAAATGACAGCCATATCACGATCCCGATCAGGGCTCAGGTGGCCTGCCACGAAGGCCCAAAACACAAATAATTAGCATCCCCCCTCCCACGAACTGAAAGAACGTACAGAAACTTTGGAAAGCACGCCACTTTTTCAACCTCAGCAAATCTGCAACCCCCGAACATGTTGCCATGTTTTGCTCTCTATCTGCAGCCACAACGGAATGGTCTGGACAGCACCGCCATGAAGTTACCGCCACGGGACGCTTGCGTTCCATTTGGCCCATGCTAATGTCAGAGCTTAGCAGAATAGTTGCAAAATAAATGGAAATATTGACAGCTAGAAAGGTGCCCTGTTAATCCGCAGTACACAATACATTCGACATGCTACCTGGCTCATTCCACGACAAATCGACAGGTGAAGGACCAAAATAACACCACATGTATGCGCGCGCGCGTGTGTGGTGTGGGTGTGGGGTGTGGGTGTGGGCGGGTGTGGGGGTGGGTGGGCGTGGGTGGGTGGTGTGGGTGTGGGGTGGGTGGTGTGTGGGGTGGGGTGGGTGTGGGTGTGTGGGTTGGGGTGGGTGGGGGTGGGTGGGGTGTGGGTGTGGGTGTGGGTGTGGGGTGGGTGTGGGTGGGGTGTGGGGGTGGGTGTGGGTGTGGGTGTGGGTGTGGGTGTGTGTGGGGGTGTGTGGGGTGTGGGTGGGGGTGTGGGTGTGGGTGTGTGGGTGGGTGGATGGGTGTGTGTGTGTGGGGGGTGTATGTGGGGGTGTGTGGGTGTATGTGGGTGTGGGTGTGAGTATGGGTGTGGGTGGGGGTGTGGGTGGGAGTGTGAGTGTGGATGTGTTTCTGTGTGGAGTGGGCGTGGGTGTGGCTATGTGTACGTTTGTGTGTGATATATTGAAAACCTGACGGGGTTAACTGAGCACCGAGAAGGTGTTATGAGGAGAAAATGTGAAATGGCGTCCATTAAGGAACATATTTACATATTCATATCCGTAACTCAACACATACGGCAGCATCAATCGGTGATTAAGCCGCGCGTCCAGCGAATCACTCATCACCATGAGCCGTTTGCAATAGCACGATATAATGGCCTGATCTGAAAGCAGCATACAAGACAACGACTTTATGCAGCAATGATATGATCCACTCACCTGCGAGTCAACTCATGCGACACAACTCATGCTTTCGCCAACACATTTTGCGTCGGCGCGCCCACAGTAACATATTACCGTTTTACTGTTACCATATGTCCCGCGTCGTTGGACAGATGTTAAGTCCTCATCGTCGGGTCCTCGGCAACACTGGGGAGAATTTGTTCAAGTCCTGAATGCCTTTCACAGTGATGGCCTTTGAAAAGCGCTCCGTGAGTTGCTTCGTGACGCTCGCCACCGCCTGCAGACACATAGAACAATGGCTTTACACATAGACACATAGAAGCATGGTTTTGCTGACCAGTTTCTCCGACAGATATTTAGACACGTCATTCGCCGTCAGTATTTGCCCATCTTCGGTGCCCCTGAGGCTCTCTTGTGTTGTGGCAAGCTTAGCAGTGCCCACGATGCCGTCACGGGCCCCGTAACCATGTGACGTGGCAAAACAATGCCACTTACAGGGCACCCCAAAGTCGGCCTCATGGTGGCATGCACTGATGAAGCTTTAGCTTTTTTGTACTATGCGGCACTGCCGTCTGTGAAACAAATATTTTTAGATCGGGCGATCCGGCGCGAACGTCTCGGACAAGTCGTCGCAAACACGCATGAACCACGGCGGCGTTGGCTTTGTACCATCCGAGACGAAATAGCAGCTCTGATGGCACAGCCCGCCCTCCTCCCGCCAGTGTGCTGCGAACGGGCGCACAGCGCACTGAAGGGAGCCCGGTGGAAGGATGGCACAGCCCACTCTCCTCCCGCCAGGTGTTTTGCGAACGGGTGCACAGTGCACTGAAGGGAGCCCGGTGGAAAGCCTTGAACCGCGCCATGCATTACGAATGAGTCATTTCCAGAAAAGTCGCCATGGGCAACTACTTTGCCGTCGTTGGTAGTCTTTGCGTGGGGAAGTACTGATACTATCAGCTACAAAGTGGCATCTAGCTAATTTTGCGATTTGCTGGCTAAGAGGTGTCACGATTTTCTTCCCTTGTTCCGATGATTTCCATCTGCGCGCAGCGATTCGTGCCCACCCACCGCTTATATCGCATCTCACCATCCATATCGTTATTAAGGGTTGTGTTAGCCTTGTCGCTATCCTTTGACTTGTCCGAGAGAATATTACTTTAAAAGTACATCACTCCCTCCTCACCAGCGTAGGTCCCACAATCCCATACCATGCAGTCACAATGCCCTACCATGCAGTCACCGTTTTCCGTTTCATATACAGCGTGATCACGGAGGTCACGGTATTTCAGATCAAGGAAGCCGAGAGTCGATATGGGCAGTTTCTGATTTTGATGACCTGTGCGCACGCATACAGAACATGTACCACTGTGGCCCGCCAAGCTGCAGTGCTTCGAGCAAAATGCAGCAAATGTCGAGGAAAGTGGTAGGAGGGTTTTTATTCCCGCTATCAACTTCATACACTTCAAGCAAGCTCCCCAAGATAAGTCTTGTTTGCACTCTTCTCATGGTTTCATCGAGCTGTTGGACAGTGACACAAAGGCCCTTGTCCGGACACACCCGGTCGACCTGGTCCGACCGGGTTTTTATTTTTGTGATTAAAAAATGATTGTGCCTAGTCTCTGCATTAAAAAAAATGGCACTGGGATTGTCCAAAAGATCAGATTAGGTCACGTGAAAATTGGTCACGCTATCAAAGCGTTGGAAATAAAGTGAAGAAAAATTTAGAAATAGCAGAAAGAGGCACTGCCTCATTGCAAGCTCAGTGGGATATACCCTAGAACAATTTAAATAATTTTGTATTGCAAAGTGATTTTGGTAACTGACTTCCTAGAAGGCCTAAAGCTCTACCTGTTCGGGCATTGTTCTGACCTTTCTCAAAAGTGCACAATCGGGTTCAAGGCGTGAGACAACCCCTGGATGAACTTTCATTTCCAATATCGGGTGCTATGCTCCTGACGATTTGTCGTGATTTCTTCACCTGGTTTTCAAGGCTATGACGGCGTCACCAAAAGTCACGTGACCAATGTTGGCCTGAAAACCGATGGTGCGCTCAAATCCTTTGATGTGTCACGCAGGCTTTCGGTTCTGGGTGAGCCAGATCACGTCTTGCTCTGGGAAGCGTCTTACTCCGGCCTACCCTCCATGTCCTAGGCCAACTTCTAGGTATCTAACAGATTTCCCACTCATATTTGGGCCTAACACGCAGTTGAACCAGCTCATGAATTGCTAGCAGCTCCAGCCGACCGACGAGCACAAACGCTCGTATATTTTTAAGAGAACTGGGTTTGCACAGCACACAGTGACATAGGTGCGTACAGCATTTGTCCATTTCAGGGCGTGTCAACAGCGAGCCATGCATTCTGCATCATGCACTGCTCGGTATCGGCTCTTAAACAGCGTGGCGAGCTACATTTCACATGCCGCCCCCCCCCCCCCCCCCCCCGAATGCAGAAGGCCCTGACGACAGCTTGGAGCCTGTTCCGCGGCCCACGGTATCTATGACAGCCTACGGCCGAGTGCGGGCGGCGGTCGTCGAACGGGGCTCGGCTCCGCTGCCACTCGAAGTACTACTCTGAAACTCAATGAATGCGTACGACAGCGTATGAAACAACAATCCTATGTCAGACGAGCTTTCTACAGTAAGGATAGCCTCTCGGTCTTGAGGCCTTCTCAAGTCTGAGGATTTCCAAAAAACACTGTTAAATAATCAAATTCGCTTCCTCGAACATCACGCACTCTTATCGATGATGGGTGGCCAGACTACACGCGAATATTGTGTAACATTATTATACCAACAAAAATATGAAACGTTGGATGATCATACACAACGGCGTTATAAAATCCCCTCATAAAACGCAAACTTAGTCGATGAAAACCGTATCACGTACACTTTCATCAATTTGTTTTCATTAATCCACGTTTAATAGCACACAGTTTACTTGTCAACAATAACCGTGGTAGCCTACATGCACCGTGCAATAATCATAGAGTCCACTCAGACAAACTATGTCTAATTACAATGTCTAATTAGTTACAGACGAGGCAGAGACATCGTCTGGTGTTTGCAACACGCAATTTTAAAAAACCTAAAGTAACAGTCACACGAGGTATTAATTGGGAACATCCAACATACCACTTGGTGATGTTTCATGGAATTCATACGATGGTGTCGCGATAATTTCCCATGGCGACATTTGCTCCATCCATTTGACACTTCATCTCAGTGTATCCGGGACAAATTGCCTGCACATAACACCCAGACATCCTATAGAAATTCTCGCACCGCTAGCGTATGGCGCCCAGTAAGCTTCCATGCATCACGTGGTACATAAGGTGTTCCCAGTAATGCCTCATACGAAAGTTACTTTAGGACTCTAAAAACTTCACGTTGCAATGTCTCTTGCACTAGCTGTGACTGATAAGTGAGTTGTGTGCGAGTAGACCTGTATAGATTATAGGGGCAGTTTAGGACCTGTGCCTGTAGGCTGCATGTAACCAGCCACGGCGTTGATTGATAAATGAACCGCGTGATGGTGGGCGTGTATGAATGATAGCGTAGTGGTGGAATGGTGTGCTGTATGGCATTCGTGTCTCTATGTGAGCAACTAAAGTATTATATTTTCTTTGTATTTTGATATTGCAAAAAAATTCGTGTCTGACGCACAATCGATGACAATGCATGATTTTTGAAGGTGCAAATTTGATTATTATGCAGTTTTTATTTCAATGCTCAGACATGAGGAAGACTCACGACCTATTGAGGGTTTTTTTGTTGCTCATTTTGTTGTTCGATTGCTCATTGTGTGATACTGCAATGCTTGAAATATTCACTAATAAACTGTTACGGTTTCAAATGTGTCAGAACTTACTTTTCGTTCATTTTCCTTGCCTCAAATATAGCATTCAACACCAGTTGCCACCTGACGTGTGCTTGGTTCTATTCAGATTCAAAATCAACTCAAAAATCTTCCTAGTTTTCTTGAATCCAAGGTTGGTTCGAAGTACGCGCTTTTGAACTTTTTCTTGTTTAGATTTGATTTGATTTTTACATTGGGAAAGATCTGAATCATCATGAAATCAAATGGAAACAGCAAAAAACAAGTGCAGTTAAAGACTGAAAGGGCAACAGTTTGAAAGTTTGAGGAGAAAGAAAGACAGCATGAAAGGTTATATTTCTTGAAATAAGTAGATACCTAGCTAGATTTAGTGTCATTGCACTGCATGCTATGAAACATGAACACACCTTACTTTAATGTCAAAAACTTAGACCATATTTTATCTTTTTCAAATTCAGAATCAGAAACTGGCATCCCAATTGTTTTAATCAACAATTAGTTTTAATCACTTATAAAATACACAAGTGATCTACATGTTGATTCATTTTTTACCATACTTCGGCCAGAATCGACTTGACTCATGTGGAGTTCAATTGAAATTAAGGGTGATTGCCACGATATTTTTTACAAGGATTGTGACAGCAGACATATCACAATACACGTGCCGGGTTCTTTGAAGGTGATGGTGGTACATTCATTCGTAGTTCACGACATTGGTCATAGGCGTGCTTTGATTCTGCAGCTTCATATCATTTACGAGCGTAACTATAATTGCTATTGCAATTATAGTTACGCAAAATTATAGGATTATCTTAGTACGTGGTTGACTGAGATGTTTGAGTGCACTTTTGTTTGCACAAATTCGCAAATTCGCACAGAAAGTTAAAAGTAAACGAATAAAATGTGGTTTGAGGGAAACTTGCCAATGTCACCAAACTTCATGCACCACAAAATTATCACACGTAATCATTTAATATGAAATGCTGTGAGATGGCGGTTGTGCTTGACAGATCATATAATCTGCTGCCTCCCATGTCAAGGCTGGCCAGGATGTGTGTAGCCTGTGTCTACTATGTGCGGCTGTCAAGAGTAGATCGTGCAATCACTGCAATAGGCAGCTGCGTGCCCATGAAAGCGACATGACAAGTCGCTCACTTTATGAGAAAAAGTGATTAAGGCGCATGTTAATTTTGCATCAAAACCTAAAAGAGTTTCCTTACATTTCGCAAAATTCGGTACAGTTAGACTATCTTCCACAGTTCCGACTCCCAGCTCGTGTCACATTCTTCTTATTCAGCTTTATTCATCAAGATCATGCCAGTGCCGCCCAGGGTGATGAGGTGATAGCCATAGAATATGGATGATCACTGGTGTGTTGACCAAGTGGTCCAAGGCCATGGACTCGGACGCTCTAACGATTATGATGGAGTTTCCGAAACAATACTGGATCTTAACAATACCGGAATTGGCACACTGTTGAATCGACCACAACTGAGTATCATCATGAGTGACCCCCCCCCCCCCCCCGTTCATTCACCAGCACTCATCTGTCAGCCGTGGTAGTTTGGTTATCACTGATGCGGTCGACGATCGGTGGAAGATGGTGGTTTCATATTTTCTTATTGAAAACGAGACCGCTTGTTTGGCGAGTCTTATTTGAACGACGAGGCAGCTTGCCTTCAGGAGCGAGCCGGCAGCTGGATACTTGACGCTAGAAGATGCCAGGTTCTAAAGCGTTAAAAGCCAACATCTTTCCAACCATTGATTACAGTGTCACGCAGAAAATGACAGGGTTGACATCCGTCTCCATCCCACTGGCCCGCGTCGCACAAGGCTTTTTACAAGTGTGAGTTATGAGAGTACGCACATCAGCTTAGTTTCGAGGGGCATCTTTCTTTTGGATTATTCACAGCGTGCACAACTGCTTAACTGCTGCGGTACATTGCTACTGTAAACTCGCGATTAATCTGAAATGTGCGAAGGCGTGTGGCAATTTTCAGTGCCAAGAAACTTGTTTCGGTGGAAGTTGCCTTGTGCAAATGTTAAGACATTCTATGAAATCGCGACGTGGTATTAACAAGTCTTGAACCCGTGACCTCTGCTGTCGTGCATTGAGTTTTAATCCCAACCATACTCTTCTGCGGTGGCCCTTGGCATGTCAACGTAAGACAAGCCTGTAACGTGAATACTTTTCCATGATTATAATCTGAACAGTCTATGGATGTGTTTTAAGTAACTCACCCGGGTAACTGACACCCTATCCGGGCCAAAGTACAGTGTCACAAACAAGTATGCCTTTTTTGTTTCACTTCCATTGTGAATTAGACCATGGTTAGCGGCGATGGGTTGACGATGATGCTGATGATTTGGGCTTTACGGTGCGCCGGCTTTCCTGGTCATGTGGTGCCCATACGGCAACGGGCTGCTATAAGTCGCTGTAACAGTCCTCTCCCTCAAATCACTGTCGCACCTGTCTCGTGTCTGACTGAGAGCGACCTGCGCACTACCGGCTTAGGTTCTCGGTGTTGCCCTGCCTACCGTGTGTCTGACATCAAGCGTGTGGCCCCGCATCTGAGCCGAGTGTGCCCCTGACGCGGCCCCGTCCTTGCCGCAGCGGCGCTGAGCAAGGCGTGCGGCGCGACCAACCAGCAGCTGCGCTGGTCGGACGGCCAGCAGGTGCACGTTCGGACTGCTGCCGGCCGAGAACAGCAGCCTGAAGGGACTGACGCTCCGCCTGGGCGTCAAACAGGTGATGTCCGCACACAAGCCGCGGCGCAGACAGCTAACGCGGGCGCCTGCAGGCTCCGCTGTCACACATGCTTGGTGGGAGTGACGAGCCGACCGGCGCTCCATGTAGCTCCTACTATATGAGGGTGGTATGAAATGGTTGCCTGCTGGCTGCTGGCTCCGTTCGCCTGGTGTGTAACAGTCACCGCGTCCTGGCCGCAGCTGCCGACCGACGAGTACCTGAGCTCGTCGCTGGAGCCGGACCGCTGGTCGTTCCGCGTCATCGACGCGCTCATCCTCGGTGTACGGCTTCACGCCCGAGTACGTCCCGGTGCAGTCGGCCAGCGGCGGCGTGCCAGGACCGAACGCCGGCGACGGACCGGTCTCACCGGACAGCTCGTCAGAGGAGGTGGGTCTGCTGAGTGGTCGGCCTCACGGACAGCTCGTCAGAGAGGTGGGTCCTGCTGAGGAGTCGGTCTCACCGGACAGCTCGTCAGAGAGGTGGGTCTGCTGAGGAGTCGGTCTCACCGGACAGCTTGTCAGAGAGGTGGGTCTGCTGAGGGTCAGCCTCGTCGGACAGCTCGTCAGAGAGGTGGGTCTGCTGAGGGTCAGCCTCGTCGGACAGCTCGTCAGAGAGGTGGGTCTGCTGAGGAGTCGGCCTCACCGGACAGCTCGTCAGGGAGGTGGGTCTGCTGAGGCTCAGCCTCATCGGACAGCTCGTCAAAGAGGTGGGTCTGCTGAGGAGTCGGTCTCACCGGACAGCTCGTCAGAGAGGTAAGTCTGCTGAGGGGTCGGCCTCGCCGGAAAGAACCCATCTGGGAGGTGAGTTCACTGAGCGCATTACCCAACGCCCGATAGCATCTGGGCCGGACGGCTCATTAGCGTGTTGGGTATCCTGAGAGCGTAATGTGACCGTTCTCTGCTTCGATATGGATCAAACACAACTGTTATCTGGCCCAACAGGAGGTGAACATGACGGGCAGCTTTCTAGCAGTCAGCAGTCAACGAATCAACCAGGTCTCGTTTGGGGAGACCATGGGCTACTCCCAGATCGGACTGCTCATCAAGAAGCCACGTGCAGAGACGCGTAATGACTCTCTGCTGGCACCGTTCGACGGTCATGTAAGTCTGCCAACGGTTCGTGGTCGATAACGTAACGTCGTAACGCAACGTGACGTAACCGTCGCAGCGGGCAGTGGGCATAGGGTAGCGGACGTCGGGCAACGGGCAGGGTACAGTAGAGAACAATAGCAGAAATAGGGTGACGGGGTTGCACAGAGTAGCAAGCGTGACGGCATTGGACCCACGTGCTGATGTGTAGAACATGCGGATCGTGTATTTTAACTTCGCGAACAATATCTCTAGGTGGGTGTAGTTCCATCTCAGCATGAAAAAACTTAGTGAGGCCATTAGAAGCTCCAATGCCAGCCCCATCGCAGTAAGCGACGAACAACGTTAAAGGCAAAAGACCATACGAGCTTAAGATCGTAATGACAAAATATGGCACGTGATACAAATCTCACGGCAGGAGATCGAGTAAAAAGACCGAAGGGCATACAAGCTGTACAACATAGCAAGTGCGTGGAAAGAGTTCGGATGAAAAATATGGCACGGGATGCAATTTATACAGGCTGAGGATCGTGACAGAAACAGACCGCGCGAGATAAGATTGCATGCCGAAAGATTGCGCATGATGAAGATCGCATGCCGAAAGATTGTCCGAGATAAGGAGCGTGCGGGAATAAAGACCAATCTCGCCGACTTGGTTCCGAAGGCGCGACTTTGCAAGCATTAACAACTTATAGCCAACATCGTCCCAACAAACGGCGGCACCCCGCCCTGCCCCCAGACGGATGAAGTGAAAGAGTCTCTGACTGAAGATTGGCGCCAGTGGGAAGTGCAGCCGGATCCAAACATTCGACATCGTGTTTGGCGTCTCCGCTCCGGAGATACCCACCCGGTGTCGGATCTCTGCCGGAAATTCTGGGCATAATCTAAAGTTGTGATGGTCAGTTTGTATACAAACTACGGCGCACTAGGAAAGGGAACTTGACACAACGACGCTGAGTGTTTTGTTTGCCGGATAACGCCCGCAGCGCGCCGGAAGATGCTCCAAATCCAAGAGTCATAACATGTCGCGAGAAGCCTCATCAAGTTGGCGTTACAGATACCTCTCTGATCTCAGCCCTGGTTGAAGCTTATGAATGAATGGGGGGAGGGGGTCCCGAGCCTCCGCCGCCAAATATTTTACAGCACCCAGTGCTGCCGCTCCGCCCAGTTTTTCTACAAAATTGAGGCTACCTTGGTTCTGTATAGTGAAGGTGAGGACCATGCATTCCTTTAAAACCCCGCGATATGTTGCCACGCAAAGTCGTACCCCGCACACTCGGGCAGAAGGCGGCGAGAAGGCAGTGCCTGGACGACCAGTCGACAACAAGCAGCAAACATAGCATGTAGCTGGAATTGCTGAGCGTGGCGGGAGCTCGGGGGCGGTGAGCGCTGGCCCGCGGGCTGAGGGTAGCGGTGCGTGACAACGGCCGCGGCGGCCACTCGCCGGCGGCCGAATAGCCGCTGCAGCGTCACAAAACGGCCGCAGTGGCGTGGCCTGCCCGCCGCCCGAGGCGGTCGTGTTGTGGCATCGCCGAGGTAACGGCAGCTCGTAGCGAACGATCGCTGACTTTGATGGGCCGCGATTTTGCTAGTCTGCCACTGGGCAGACCTGTGCAGCGGTCTAATTGTGTGCAGCTTGACCCGGCTCGGGCTGGATGGGTTGGGGACGGTGGCAGGGGCAACAGTACGGATGTTGGTGCATACAGATAGCGGACGGGTCTCAGAATGTTGACAGGGTACTGGGGCTCCGAGGCCAGCTCTCCAGCAACACCACCTGCATAGCCGCGGTTCAGCTTCGTTGGGTATGCAATATGCAGGTGTCGCTTTAAAGCCATTGGAATATGACACGCTCAGCCAGTCCAAAAGTAAGTAAGACATCAACCTAACCTCACCCACATCCTTTAACCGACAAAGCTGAATAATGAAGGGAGTGTCCATCCTCAAGCTTTCAACTGTTCCTGACTAGTAATAGCTACATGCTTTGACGAGTTAAATATGAAAGCAGCTACGGCATTTTAATAAGCTTCTCTTTCACGCCAACCGTAGCGACTGTGTGATCACTTTAATGCGAAGGCAAAGCGCCATGGCAGACGTAATGGCCGCCACACTAAGCTCCATTAAAATTGCCATGATCTTAACATTTGACTGATGCAGGATGCTAATTTTGGCGGCTTTTCGCGCCAACTTTTGCTAGCATTTTCAAAGCTTGATCACCGTCCTGACTCGGGAAAACTGATACAGTGCAGGTACGGAACGGCGCGACCTGAAAGCTTCTGTTCTCGCTCGGTTTGATTGGGCTAAATGTAAAGCCCAGCTCAACTCGAAGACATCACTTCTTACCTATTCCAATATGGAGAAACGCTTAAGACCTGGGGATTAAGCGCCTCCACTCCAACTAGCGTCCCTTACCTGCAGATGCCTAGCCTTGTTTCATGGCAAAAAAGTCACCGTGGTTATTACTGAGAGCGAACCGAGCGAGGCATTCGGGAGAGCCCGTCAGTCAAAGAAAATTGAGGCTGTTCTCTGTAGTTAACTGGCCGCAGTAACTATCGATATGGTGAGGCGTGAATTCTTTGTCAGGCTCGGCAAGGAAGGGGCCACGAGGATGGCTGTGAACATCTTACGCAATGAAGCAGCACTATACTGGGGACCTTCATCAAAATATGTTGTGTTACTAATGATTTTCTGTCAGAATCGATGACACAGTTTAAAAAATATATAGCATGTAGTTTGCAATATAGACAGGAAACGGTCTGTTTGATTAAGCGCTTGACCACTGCATGATCATAGCGTTTCCTGTAAAATGATACTCATAACAACACTCGACATCCCATTAGGTCACAAACATCGGTATTTGCATCCATAGTTATGGCATCGGCGCCGACAGCCAGACAGTTTTTGCCGGTCCCTTTTAGGCAAACCATTTGTCGTGTTTGGGCTTTGCTAGCGCCGACCTGTTGCTTCAGGTGTGGATGCTGATCGTGGTGTCGATGGTGGTGATGGGGACCCGTGATCTGGATCATCATCCGGTTCCGTGTGTGGCTGGCGCCCGGAGACCGCAGACTGAGCCGCATCATCCCGCTAGCCTCCTGCGTGTGGTTCGTGTACGGCGGTCTAATGAAGCAGGGCAGCGTCATCTCGCCCGTCACAGGTCAGCGTGTCTCTCTCTATTCTCTCTCTCTCTCTCTCTCTCTCTCTCTCTCTCTCTCTCTCTCTCTCTCTCTCTCTCTCTCTCTCTCTCTCTCTCTCTTCTCTCTCTCTTCTCTCTTCTCTCTCTCTCTCTCTCTTCTCTCTCTCTCTCTCTCTCCTATTCTCTCTCTCTCTCTCTCTCTCTCTTCTCTCTCTCTTCTCTTCTCTTTCTCTCTCTCTCTCTCTCTCTCTCTCTCTCTCTCTCTCTCTCTCTTCTCTCTTCTCTCTCTCTCTCTCTCTCTCTCTCTCTCTCTTCTCTCTCTCTCTTCTCTTCTCTCTCTCTCTCTCTCTCTCTCTCTCTCTCCTTCTCTCTTCTCTTTCTCTCTCTCTCTCTCTCTCTCTCCTCTCTCTTCTTCTCTCTTCTCTTCTCTCTCTTCTCTCTCTCTCTCTCTCTCTCTCTCTCTCTTCTCTCTTCTCTCTCTCTCTCTTCTCTCTCTCTCTCCTCTCTCTCTCTCTCTCTCTTCTCTCTATCTCTCTCTCTCTCTCTCTCTCTCTCTCTCTCTCTCTCTCTCTCTCCTCTCTCTTCTCTCTCTCTCTCTTCTCTCTCTTCTCTCTCTCTCTCTCTCTCTCTCTCTCTCTCCTTCTCTCTCTCTCTCTCTCTCTCTCTCTCTTCTCTCTCTCTCTCTCTCTCTCTCTCTCTCTCTTCTCTCTCTCTTCTCTCCTCTCTCTCTCTCTCTCTCTCTCTCTCTCTCTCGCTCTCTCTCTCTCTCTCTCTCTCTCTCTCTCTATCTCTCTTCTCTCTCTCTTCTCTCTCTCTCTCTCTCTCTCTGCCTGTCTCTCGCAGCCTGTTGTGCGTATCCGTGATGGGCGCCGGCTCGTCGGCGGGGCTGGTCCGTAGCACACTGACCGGCACGCCAGCAGCGATGGAGTCTGACTTTTGGGCCATAGCCAGTCAGACATCCATCACGAACGTAGCATTAATTCCCAATCCGGCTATGACATGTACGTAGAGTGAACCCGGTTCTTCACCTGGTCCACTGTCCCAGTGGCATTCCTTTACCAGGCGGGCGCTGGAAAGCAACACTCACATTTCCTCTGGCCTCTCTCGTCCCACGCCCCTCTAGGCGGCCCACATTTCCTCTGGCCTCTCTCGTCCCTCGCCATTCTAGGCGGCCCACATTTCCTCTGGCCTCTCTCGTCCCACGCCACTCTAGGCGGTTGCTCACCGGCCCTATTTTTGTCCATCTTGTTGAACTGCCATTGCATTTGGTTTGCAGCTGAATCCTATTTCATTGTCGCTGCTGACGGCTCTCGCGTTATTTTTGCAGATTCGTCGAGATTGTTGTTTGCTACGTGGTGGATATTCATAACCGTGGTCACCGCCTTCTATACGGCTAACCTGACAGCATACATGACCTTCTCGGCCCTGAGAGTACCTATTCAGAACTTAAATCATCTGAGTGCAAGCGAATTGTCATGGATAGCCCCTGCAGGTAGGTGTCAATAACCAGGCTTATTGGTGTGCGATCGATAACTAGCATTTATCACACATACACACTTTCACACATATACACAACATCACATACAAACACCCATCCATCCCCCACACGGACAGGGAAATAAAGGAGCCTGCCGGGCGGCGTTCGACAAGAACATCGCATCGAAGAGACATATGAAGGTCCAATGAGACATGCCTGCATGATGCAGTTATTAACCGGAGAGATACTCACCAATTTTTTGCTCTGTGCCTGCATTTCTTTCGGAATAACGATGTTGACTGACTTGGAAAGAACCCTAACTATGTTTACGACTGATCCTTCTCAGACCTGGGGCCCCATTCATGAGCTCACGATGGGTGCCTTATTGTATCTCCGAATAAAGAACGTCCGGTTACAGCTCTAAAACGGATCTATTTCACGGCCACGTAAGCTTTAGACCTGAAAATGTGTATATCTGATCAGAGGAGGACCGCCATGGAATCAGGAATGGGTCTTGTTATGTATCAAAAAGGTACATTAAAGTCTCAGAGGAGGCACCCAGGTTGGAAAAGACGAGCTTAAGGAGGGCCCCCAACATCGAATGAAGCAAACGCATCACATGAATGTTGACTTAACACCCGTGACCGAAAGCTTCCGTTCATTTGGAAGCCACTGAATACACGCAGATAATTTTGGATTTGGCCAAGGAAAATGGGCTAGAAGACAAATGGGATGCTAGATTTCAGTATTAACCCAGGACCCGGGCCCGGGCAAATGAACGGGACCCGGGCTCGCCCAAGATCATGACCCCACTGAAGTGCATCAAATGCCATCCAAGCCTTGGTGAGGTCCAAAGACCCTCTAGAAATGTATAATGTGATCTAGTGCGGGGCACGGGCTCTTGGTGTATCCAGGAATCATTTGAAGGTCAGGTGTCCAAGTGTACCTTCAGTAACCACAGGGGCCTTTGACTTCGAATGGATATGCCGGTACACTGGGGCCCCAGCAGTGGCGTATCTAGGATTTCATCCAGGAGTGGCTAAGTCAGGAAAAGAGACTAGGGGCGCATGCAAAGAAACATAGAGGGCGCGTGTCCTCCCAAGGTCTTGAGGGCTCTTAGGGGCCAGGAGATAGATTATCAGGGTCCCGATTGGACCGGAGGGCCGGCTGGAGATGATATCAAGGGACTCAGCCCGGCAGCGCCGGGCCCTCACATGTCAGTCGGAGGACCTCTTGCGTCCATCGGGAGACACCTGAGACGCGTCTCTTCGATTCGAGGGCCTCTGTGTCGGTCAGACACCACCGATACCGAACAGCCCGCTCCGCGTCGGCCTGGGCCTTGTGGGTCCATTTCCAAACAGGGGCAAGGCCGGGGCCTGTGAATCTCACCGAATGCCTCTTGCATTGGTCGAGGTGCCTGAAACAATGATGGATCCTCGTGTCAGTCAGGGATTCCACTGTGTCAGGCAGGGGGTCCTGTGTCGTCAGGTGGTCGTGGGCCGGCCAGGGCCACATTTGATGAATAGGGACAGGGACATGACCATGAGTAAGAGAGGGCCTCTTGCGTTGGTCGGGCCCTCTGACAATGAAAGGGGACAAGAGGAATCACGATAAAAGGGCCCATAATGAGACAATGGAAGTGCCCTGTGTCAGCGACGGGCCCCAGTAATGACCGGGGATTCTCTGCCTGTTTCATCCAGGGGTTTGATAAATCCAACTGGACTTCGTTTGCCATTTATTTTATCCTGGTTTTGTCTCGGCATACAAGGCAGCCAGTTCAGTAAATTTGGCTTGTTTTATGGTTTCGTTTTCTCATTTTACCGTATATCCACAAACATAATACACATGGCCTAAATTAACATAGCAAAGCACAGGACAAGCTGTCTCCGCAATGTTTGTCGTCGATGCTCCATTATGTACATATATATTTATATATATATATATATATATATATATATATATATATATACATCAGATATTAGTTCGAAAACGCTTTGCATTACGAAGAGGCAACAACACACACCACAACACAACAACACGCGAAAAATCCCAAACGTTGGTCCTTGGAGGGCTCTGTGAATGATCTGAAGGCTCAGCCAACCTTGTTTGATATTGTCCGACGTTTGTCGCCCAGTGTATTGGCTCAGTTTGACAGCAAAGCTACTCAGACTTAATCTACTTCGCTTCCCAGTGGTCAACGAGTTTGAGGATCTGGTAGCCCAGCGTCTATTTCTGTGCTTTATGGAAGACGTTGTTCCGATTATGATAGCAGGATACTCCTGGAGGTGACCAAGTGGCCTGAGCTATTGCACAGATGGGTGTGGGCAGACGAGGAGTACCATCGACATGTTCCCCACCCCCTCCCTCCAGATCGATGCACAACGCATACTATTTTAGGCGGCTTTCACCATGCCGGTCAGTCACAGCAGTACGTGTCTGCCACCCAACATTTGCTATCTCTGCTTAATCGCAATGAAGTTTATATGACGTGTGCAGCTCGCCCAACTGCTCGAAGCGTCACTCCCGCCGAACTCCATCGTCGTGCCTGCGCATGCGTCATTGCTCCAGCATGTGACTTCACGTTCCAGGCGACAGTGTCCAGATGTTCGCGGACAGGTCGGAAGTGCTGATGAGCATGAAGCGCCAGGGCCGCGGCGCGTACGTCGCCAAAGACGCCACGCCCGAACGTATCGTGGCGCAAGTGCGCGGCGGCGGTGAGTTCGCCCCTCGCGCCATCGGTGCCATCGCCCGACCGATGGCGCCATGGCAGGGAATGGTGT
>NW_023596921.1:45286639-45297859 GCF_011947565.3 Pollicipes pollicipes | reverse complement strand
AAGTTACCGCCACGGGACGCTTGCGTTCCATTTGGCCCATGCTAATGTCAGAGCTTAGCAGAATAGTTGCAAAATAAATGGAAATATTGACAGCTAAAAGGTGCCATGTTAGTCCGCAGGAACAGCACTTTCGACATGCTACCTAGCCGGTTCCACGACAAATCGACAGGTGAAGGACCAAATAACACCACATGTATGCGCGCGCGCGCGCGCGTGTTGTGTGTGTGTGGTGTGTGTGTGTGTGTGTGTGTGGTGTGTGTGTGTGTGTTGTGTGTGTGTGTGTGTGTGTGTGGTGTGTGTGTGTGTGTGTGTGTGTGTGTGTGTGTGTGGGTGTGGTGTGGTGGGTGTGGGTGTGGGTGTGGGGGGGGGTGGGGTGTGGGTGTGGGTGTGTGGTGTGTGGGTGTGTGTGGGTGTGTGTGGTGTGTGGGTGTGGGTGTGGGTGTGGGTGTGGGTGTGGGTGTGGGTGTGGGTGTGGGTGTGGGTGTGGGTGTGGGTGTGGGGTGGGTGTGGGTGTGGTGTGGGTGTGGGTGTGTGGGGTGGGTGTGTGGTGTGGGTGTGGGTGGTGGGTGGGTGGTGGGGTGTGTGGGTGTGTGGTGTATGTGGGGTGTGGGGTGTGGGTTGTGTATGGGTGTGGGTGGGGGTGTGGGGGGAGTGTGAGTGTGGATTGTGTTTGGGAGTGGGCGTGGGTGTGGCTATGTGTACGTTTGTGTGTGATATATTGAAACCTGACCTGGTTAACTGAGCACCGAGAAGGTGTTATGAGGAGAAAATGTGAAATGGCGTCCACTAAGGAACATATTTACATATTCATATCCGTAACTCAACATATACGGCAGCAGCAATCGGTGATTAAGCCGCGCGTCCAGCGAATCACTCATCACCATGAGCCGTTTGCAATAGCACGATATAATGGCCCGATCTGAAAGCAGCATACAAGACAACGACTTAATGCAGCAATGATATGATCCACTCACCCGCAAGTCAACTCATGTGACACAACTCATGCTTTCGCCAGCACATTTTGCGTCGGCGCGCCCACAGTAACATATTACCGTTTTACTGTTACCATATGTCCCGCGTCGTTGGACAGATGTTAAGTCCTCATCGTCGGGTCCTCGGCAACACTGGGGAGAATTTGTTCAAGTCCTGAATGCCTTTCACAGTGATGGCCTTTGAAAAGCGCTCCGTGAGTTGCTTCGTGACGCTCGCCACCGCCTGCAGACACATAGAACAATGGCTTTACACATAGACACATAGAAGCATGGTTTTGCTGACCAGTTTCTCCGACAGATATTTAGACACGTCATTCGCCGTCAGTATTTGCCCATCTTCGGTGCCCCTGAGGCTCTCTTGTGTTGTGGCAAGCTTAGCAGTGCCCACGATGCCGTCACGGGCCCCGTAACCATGTGACGTGGCAAAACAATGCCACTTACAGGGCACCCCAAAGTCGGCCTCATGGTGGCATGCACTGATGAAGTTTTAGCTTTTTTGTACTATGCGGCGCTGCCGTCTGTGAAACAAATATTTTTAGATCGGGCGATCCGGCGCGAACGTCTCGGACAAGTCGTCGCAAACACGCATGAACCACGGCGGCGTTGGCTTTGTACCATCCGAGACGAAATAGCAGCTCTGATGGCACAGCCCGCTCTCTTCCCGCCAGTGTGCTGCGAACGGGTGCACAGTGCACTGAAGGGAGCCCGGTGGAAGGATGGCACAGCCCACTCTCCTCCCGCCAGTGTGCTGCGAACGGGCGCACAGTGCACTGAAGGGAGCCCGGTGGAAGCCTTGAACAGCGCCATGCACTACGAATGAGTCATTTCCAGAAAAGTCGCCATGGGCAACTACTTCGCCGTCGTTGGTAGTCTTTGCGTGGGGAAGAACTTACCCTATCAGCTACAAAGTTGTATCTGGCTAATTCCTCGATTTGCTGGCTAAGAGGTGTCACGATTTCTTCCCTTGTTCCGATGATTTCCATCTGCGCGCAGCGATTCGTGCCCACCCACCGCTTATATCGCATCTCACCATCTATATCGTTATTAAGGGTGTGTTACCCTTGTCGCTATCCTTTGACTTGTCCGAGAGAATATTACTTTAAAAGTACATCACTCCCTCCTCACCAGCGTAGTCCCACAATCCCATACCATGCAGTCACAATGCCCTACCATGCAGTCACCGTTTTCCGTTTCATATACAGCGTGATCACGGAGGTCACGGTATTTCAGATCAAGGAAGCCGAGAGTCGATATGGGCAGTTTCTGATTTTGATGACCTGTGCGCACGCATACAGAACATGTACCACTGTGGCCCGCCAAGCTGCAGTGCTTCGAGCAAAATGCAGCAAATGTCGAGAAAGTGGTAGGAGGGTTTTATTCCCGCTATCAACTTCATACACTTCAAGCAAGCTCCCCAAGATAAGTCTTGTTTGCACTCTTCTCATGGTTTCATCGAGCTGTTGGACAGTGACACAAAGGCCCTTGTCCGGACACACCCGGTCGACCTGGTCCGACCGGGTTTTTATTTTTGTGATTAAAAAATGATTGTGCCTAGTCTCTGCATTAAAAAAATGGCACTGGGATTGTCCAAAAGATCAGATTAGGTCACGTGAAAATTGGTCACGCTATCAAAGCGTTGGAAATAAAGTGAAGAAAAATTTAGAAATAGCAGAAAGAGGCACTGCCTCATTGCAAGCTCAGTGGGATATACCCTAGAACAATTTAAATAATTTTGTATTGCAAAGTGATTTTGGTAACTGACTTCCTAGAAGGCCTAAAGCTCTACCTGTTCGGGCATTGTTCTGACCTTTCTCAAAAGTGCACAATCGGGTTCAAGGCGTGAGACAACCCCTGGATGAACTTTCATTTCCAATATCGGGTGCTATGCTCCTGACGATTTGTCGTGATTTCTTCACCTGGTTTTCAAGGCTATGACGGCGTCACCAAAAGTCACGTGACCAATGTTGGCCTGAAAACCGATGGTGCGCTCAAATCCTTTGATGTGTCACGCAGGCTTTCGGTTCTGGGTGAGCCAGATCACGTCTTGCTCTGGGAAGCGTCTTACTCCGGCCTACCCTCCATGTCCTAGGCCAACTTCTAGGTATCTAACAGATTTCCCACTCATATTTGGGCCTAACACGCAGTTGAACCAGCTCATGAATTGCTAGCAGCTCCAGCCGACCGACGAGCACAAACGCTCGTATATTTTTAAGAGAACTGGGTTTGCACAGCACACAGTGACATAGGTGCGTACAGCATTTGTCCATTTCAGGGCGTGTCAACAGCGAGCCATGCATTCTGCATCATGCACTGCTCGGTATCGGCTTAAACAGCGTGGCGAGCTACATTTCACATGCCGCCCCCCCCCCCCCCCCCCCGAATGCGAAGGCCCTGACGACAGCTTGGAGCCTGTTCCGCGGCCCACGGTATCTATGACAGCCTACGGCCGAGTGCGGGCGGCGGTCGTCGAACCGGGCTCGGCTCCGCTGCCACTCGAAGTACTACTCTGAAACTCAATGAATGCGTACGACAGCGTATGAAACAACATCCTATGTCAGACGAGCTTTCTACAGTAAGGATAGCCTCTCGGTCTTGGCCTTTCTCAAGTCTGAGGATTTCCAAAAAAACACTGTTAAATAATCAAATTCGCTTCCTCGAACATCACGCACTCTTATCGATGATGGGTGGCCAGACACACGCGAATATTGTGTAACATTATTATACCAACAAAAATATGAAAACGTTTGGATGATCATACACAACGGCGTTATAAAATCCCCTCATAAAACGCAAACTTAGTCGATGAAAAACCGTATCACGTACACTTTCATCAATTTGTTTTCATTAATCCACGTTTAATAGCACACAGTTTACTTGTCAACAATAACCGTGGTAGCCTACATGCACCATGCAATAATCATAGAGTCCACTCAGACAAAACTATGTCTAATTACAATGTCTAATTAGTTACAGACGAGGCAGAGACATCGTCTGGTGTTTTGCAACACGTAATTTTAAAAACCTAAAGTAACAGTCAAACGAGTTATTAATTGAGAACATCCAACATACCACTTGGTGATGTTTTATGGAATTCATACGATGGTGTCGCGATAATTTGCCATGGCGACATTTGCTCCATCCATTTGACACTTCATCTCAGTGTATCCGGGACAAATTGCCTGCACATAACACCCAGACATCCTTATAGAAATTCTCGCACCGCTATCGTATGGCGCCCAGTAAGCTTCCATGCATCAAGTGGTACATGAGGTGTTCCCAGTAATGCATCATACGAAAGTTACTTTACACTCTAAAAACTTCACGTTGCAATGTCTCTTGCACTAGCTGTGACTGATAAGTGAGTTGTGTGTGAGTAGACTGTATAGATTATAGGGGCAGTTTAGGACCTGTGCCTGTAGGCTGCATGTAACCAGCCACGGCGTTGATTGATAAATGAACCGCGTTGATGGTGGGCGTGTATGAATGATAGGTATTGGTGGAATGGTGTGCTGTATGGCATTCGTTGTCTCTTATGTGAGCAACTAGAGTACTATATTTTCTTGTATTTTAATATTACAAAAAATCCGTGTCTGACGCACAATCGATGAGAATGCATGATTTTTGAAGGTGCAAATTTGATTATTATGCAATTTTTATTTCAATGCTCATACATGAGGAAGACTCACGACCTATTGCGGTTTTTTTGTTGCTCATTTTGTTGTTCGATTGCTCATTGTGTGATACTGCAATGCTTGAAATATTCACTAATAAACTGTTACGGTTTCAAATGTGTCAGAACTTACTTTTCGTTCATTTTCCTTGCCTCAAATATAGCATTCAACACCAGTTGCCACCTGACGTGTGCTTGGTTCTATTCAGATTCAAAATCAACTCAAAAATCTTCCTAGTTTTCTTGAATCCAAGGTTGGTTCGAAGTACGCGCTTTTGAACTTTTTCTTGTTTAGATTTGATTTGATTTTTACATTGGGAAAGATCTGAATCATCATGAAATCAAATGGAAACAGCAAAAAACAAGTGCAGTTAAAGACTGAAAGGGCAACAGTTTGAAAGTTTGAGGAGAAAGAAAGACAGCATGAAAGGTTATATTTCTTGAAATAAGTAGATACCTAGCTAGATTTAGTGTCATTGCACTGCATGCTATGAAACATGAACACACCTTACTTTAATGTCAAAAACTTAGACCATATTTTATCTTTTTCAAATTCAGAATCAGAAACTGGCATCCCAATTGTTTTAATCAACAATTAGTTTTAATCACTTATAAAATACACAAGTGATCTACATGTTGATTCATTTTTTACCATACTTCGGCCAGAATCGACTTGACTCATGTGGAGTTCAATTGAAATTAAGGGTGATTGCCACGATATTTTTTACAAGGATTGTGACAGCAGACATATCACAATACACGTGCCGGGTTCTTTGAAGGTGATGGTGGTACATTCATTCGTAGTTCACGACATTGGTCATAGGCGTGCTTTGATTCTGCAGCTTCATATCATTTACGAGCGTAACTATAATTGCTATTGCAATTATAGCTACGCAAAATTATAGGATTATCTTAGTACGTGGTTGACTGAGATGTTTGAGTGCACTTTTGTTTGCACAAATTCGCAAATTCGCACAGAAAGTTAAAAGTAAACGAATAAAATGTGGTTTGAGGGAAACTTGCCAATGTCACAAACTTCATGCACCACAAAATTATCACACGTAATCATTCATATGGAATGCTGTGAGATGGCGGATGTGCTTGACAGATCATATAATCTGCTGCCTCCCATGTCAAGGCTGGCCAGGATGTGCGCAGTCTGTGTCTACTATGTGCAGCTGTCAAGTAGTAGATCGTGCAATCACTGCAATAGGCAGCTGCATGCCCATGAAAGCGACATGAAAAGTCGCTCACTTTATGAGAAAAAGTGATTAAGGCGCATGTTCACTTTGCATCAAAAACCTAAAAGGGTTTCCTTACATTTCGCAGAATTCGGTACAGTTAGACTCTCTTCCACCGTTCCGACGCCCAGCTCGTGTCACATTCTTCTTATTCAGCTTTATTCATCAAGATCATGCCAGTGCCCGCCCAGGGTGATGAGGTGATAGCCATAGAATATGGATGATCACTGGTGTGTTGACCAAGTGGTCCAAGGCCATGGACTCGGACGCTCTAACGATTTGATGGAGTTTCCGAAACAATCTGGATCATAACATACCGGCATTGGCACACTGTTGAATCGACCATAACTGAGTATCATCATGAGTGATCCCCCCCCCCCCCCCCCGTTTCACCAGCACTCATCTGTCAGCCGTGGTAGTTTGGTTATCACTGATGCGGTCGACGATCGGTGGGAAGATGGTGGTTTCATATTTTCTTATTGAAACCGAGACCGCTTGTTTGGCGAGTCTTATTTGAACGACGAGGCAGCTTGCCTTCAGGAGCGGGTCCGGCAGCTGGATACTTGACGCTAGAAGATGCTAGGTTCTAAAGCGTTATAAAGCCAACATCTTTCCAGCCATTGATTACAGTGTCACGCAGAAATGACAGGGTTGACATCTGTCTCCATCCCACTGGCCCGCGTCGCACAAGGCTTTTTACAAGTGTGAGTTATGAGAGTACGCACTGTCAGCTTAGTTTCGAGGGGCATCTTCTTTTGGATTATTTACAGCGTGCACAACTGCTAACTGCTGCAGTACATTGCTACTGTAAACTCGCGATTAATCTGAAATGTGCGAAGGCGTGTGGCAATTTTCAGTGCCAAGAAACTTGTTTCGGTGGAAGTTGCCTTGTGCAAATGTTAAGACATTCTATGAAATCGCGACGTGGTATTAACAAGTCTTGAACCCGTGACCTCTGCTGTCGTGCATTGAGTTTTAATCCCAACCATACTCTTCTGCGGTGGCCCTTGGCATGCCAACTTAAGACAAGCCTGTAACGTGAATACTTTTCCATGATTATAATCTGAACAGTCTATGGATGTGTTTAAGTAACTCACCCGGGTAACTGACACCCTATCCGGGCCAAAGTACAGTGTCACAAACAAGTATGCCTTTTTTGTTTCACTTCCATTGTAATTAGCCATGGTTTAGCGGCGATGGGTTGACGATGATGCTGATGATTTGGGCTTTACGGTGCGCCGGCTTTCCTGGTCATGTGGTGCCCATACGGCAACGGCCTGCTATAAGTCGCTGTAGCAGTCCTCTCCTCAAATCATGTCGCACCTGTCTCGTGTCTGACTGAGAGCGACCTGCGCACTACCGGCTTAGGTTCTCGGTGTTGCCTGCCTACCGTGTTCTGACATCAAGCGTGTGGCCCCGCATCTGACCGAGTGTGCCCCTGACGCGGCCCCGTCCTCGCCGCAGCGGCGCTGAGCAAGGCGTGCGGCGCGACCAACCAGCAGCTGCGCTGGTCGGACGGCCAGCAGGGCACGTTCGGACTGCTGCCGGCCGAGAACAGCAGCCTGAAGGGACTGACGCTCCGCCTGGGCGTCAAACAGGTGATGTCCGCACACTAGCCGCGGCGCAGACAGCTGACGCGGGTGCCTGCAGGCTCCGGTGTCACACATGCTTGGTGGGAGTGACGAGCCGACCGGCGCTCCATGTAGCTCCTGCTATATGAGGTGGTATGAAATGGTTGCCTGCTGGCTGCTGGCTCCGTTCGCCTGGTGTGTAACAGCCACGCGTCCCGGCCGCAGCTGCCGACCGACGAGTACCTGAGCTCGTCGCTGGAGCCGGACCGCTGGTCGTTCCGCGTCATCGACGCGCTCTCCTCGGTGTACGGCTTCACGCCCGAGTACGTCCCGGTGCAGTCGGCCAGCGGCGGCGTGCCAGGACCGAACGCCGGCGACTGGACCGGTCTCACCGGACAGCTCGTCAGAGAGGTGGGTCTGCTGAGTGGTCGGCCTCACCGGACAGCTCGTCAGAGAGGTGGGTCTGCTGAGGAGTCGGTCTCACCGGACAGCTCGTCAGAGAGGTGGGTCTGCTGAGGAGTCGGTCTCACCGGACAGCTTGTCAGAGAGGTGGGTCTGCTGAGGGTCAGCCTCGTCGGACAGCTCGTCAGAGAGGTGGGGTCTGCTGAGGGTCAGCCTCATCGGACACGCTCGTCAGAGAGGTGAGTCTGCTGAGGAGTCGGCCCTCACCGGACAGCTCGTCAGGGAGGTGGGTCTGCTGAGGGCTCAGCCTCATCGGACCAGCTCGTCAAAGAGGTGGGTCTGCTGAGGAGTCGGTCTCACCGGACAGCTCGTCAGAGAGGTAGGTCTGCTGAGGGGTCGGCCTCGCCGGAAAGAACCCATCTGGGAGGTGAGTTCACTGAGCGCATTACCCAACGCCCGATAGCATCTGGGCCGGACGGCTCATTAGCGTGTTGGGTATCCTGAGAGCGTAATGTGACCGTTCTCTGCTTCGATATGAATCAAACACAACTGTTATCTGGCCCAACAGGAGGTGAACATGACGGGCAGCTTTCTAGCAGTCAGCAGTCAACGAATCAACCAGGTCTCGTTTGGGGAGACCATGGGCTACTCCCAGATCGGACTGCTCATCAAGAAGCCACGTGCAGAGACGCGTAATGACTCTCTGCTGGCGCCGTTCGACGGTCATGTAAGTCTGCCAACGGTTCGTGGTCGATAACGTAACGTCGTAACGTAACGTGACGTAACGTCGCAGCGGGCAGTGGGCATAGGGTAGCGGACGTCGGGCAACGGGCAGGGTACAGTAGAGAACAATAGCAGAAATAGGGTGACGGGGTTGCACAGAGTAGCAAGCGTGACGGCATTGGACCCACGTGCTGATGTGTAGAACATGCGGATCGTGTATTTTAACTTCGCGAACAATATCTCTAGGTGGGTGTAGTTCCATCTCAGCATGAAAAAAACTTAGTGAGGCCATTAGAGCTCCAATGCCAGCCCCCATCGCAGTAAGCGACGAACAACGTTAAAGGCAAAAGACCATACGAGCTTAAGATCGTATTGACAAAATATGGCACGTGATACAAATCTCACGGCAGGAGATCGAGTAAAAAGACCGAACGGCATACAAGCTGTACAACATAGCAAGTGCGTGGAAAGAGTTCGGATGAAAATATGGCACGGGATGCAATTTATACAGGCTGAGGATCGCGACAGAAACAGACCGCGCGAGATAAAGATCGCATGCCGAAAGACTTGCGCAGTGATGAAGATCGCATGCCGAAAGATTGTCCGAGATAAGGAGCGTGCGGGATAAAGACCATCTAGCCGACTTGGTTCCGAAGGCGCGACTTTGCAAGCATTAACAACTTATAGCCAACATCGTCCCAACAAACGGCGGCACCCCGCCCTGCCCCAGACGGATGAAAGTGAACGAGTCTCTGACTGAAGATTGGCGCCAGTGGGAAGTGCAGCCGGATCCAAACATTCGACATCGTGTTTGGCGTCTCCGCTCCGGAGATACCCACCCGGTGTCGGATCTCTGCCGGAAATTCTAGGCATAATCTAAAGTTTGTGATGGTCAGTTTGTATACAAACTACGGCGCACAGGAAAGTGAACTTGACACAACGACGCTGCGTGTTTTGTTTGCCGGATAACGCCTGCAGCGCGCCGGAAGATGCTCCAAAATCCAAGAGTCATAACATGTCGCGAGAAGCCTCATCAAGTTGGCGTTACAGATACCTCTCTGATCTCAGCCCTGGTTGAAGCTTATGAATGAATGGGGGGAGGGGGTCCCGAGCCTCCGCCGCCGAATATTCTACAGCACCCAGTGCTGCCGCTCCGCCCAGTTTTTCTACAAAATTGAGGCTACCTTGGTTCTGTATAGTGAAGGTGAGGACCATGCATTCCTTTAAACCCCGCGATATGTTGCCACGCAAAGTCGTACCCCGCACACTCGGGCAGAAGGCGGCGAGAAGGCAGTGCCTGGACGACCAGTCGACAACAAGCAGCAAACATAGCATGTAGCTGGAATTGCTGAGCGTGGCGGGAGCTCGGGGGCGGTGAGCGCTGGCCCACGGGCTGAGGGTAGCGGTGCGTGACAACGGCCGCGGCGGCCACTCGCCGGCGGCCGAATAGCCGCTGCAGCGTCACAAACGGCCGCAGTGGCGTGGCCTGCCCGCCGCCCGAGGCGGTCGTGTTGTGGCATCGCCGAGGTAACGGCAGCTCGTAGCGAACGATCGCTGACTTTGATGGGCCGCGATTTTGCTAGTCTGCCACTGGGCAGACCTGTGCAGCGTCTAATTGTGTGCAGCTTGACCCGGCTCGGGCTGGATGGGTTGGGACGGTGGCAGGGCAACAGTACGGATGTTGGTGCATACAGATAGCGGACGGGTCTCAGAATGTTGACGGGTACTGGGGCTCCGAGGCCAGCTCTCCGGCAACACCACCTGCATAGCCGCGGTTCAGCTTCGTTGGGTATGCAATATGCCGGTGTCGCTTTAAAGCCATTGGAATATGACACGCTCAGCCAGTCTAATAGTAAGTAAGACATCAACCTAACCTCACCCACATCCTTTAACCGACAAAGCTGAATAATGAAGGGAGTGTCCATCCTCAAGCTTTCAACTGTTCCTGACTAGTAATAGCTACATGCTTTGACGAGTTAAATATGAAAGCAGCTACGGCATTTTAATAAGCTTCTCTTTCACGCCAACCGTAGCGACTGTGTGATCACTTTAATGCGAAGGCAAAGCGCCATGGCAGACGTAATGGCCGCCACACTAAGCTCCATTAAAATTGCCATGATCTTAACATTTGACTGATGCAGGATGCTAATTTTGGCGGCTTTTCGCGCCAACTTTTGCTAGCATTTTCAAAGCTTGATCACCGTCCTGACTCGGGAAAACTGATACAGTGCAGGTACGGAACGGCGCGACCTGAAAGCTTCTGTTCTCGCTCGGTTTGATTGGGCTAAATGTAAAGCCCACTCAACCCGAAGACATCACTTCTTACCTATTCCAATATGGAGAAACGCTTAAGACCTGGGGATTAAGCGCCTCCACTCCAACTAGCGTCCTTACCTGCAGATGCCTAGCCTTGTTTCATGGCAAAAAAGTCACCGTGGTTATTACTGAGAGCGAACCGAGCGGGCATTAGGGAGAGCCCGTCAGTCAGAGAAAATTGAGGCTGTTCTCTGTAACTAACTGGCCGCAGTAACTATCGATATGGTGAGGCGTGAATTCTTTTGTCAGGCTCGGCAAGGAAGGGGCCACGAGGATGGCTGTGAACATCTTACGCAATGAAGCAG
>NW_023596921.1:45274139-45284139 GCF_011947565.3 Pollicipes pollicipes | reverse complement strand
CAAAAAGGTACATTAAAGTCTCAGAGGAGGCACCCAGGTTGGAAAAGACGAGCTTAAGGAGGGCCCCCAACATCGAATGAAGCAAACGCATCACATGAATGTTGACTTAACACCCGTGACCGAAAGCTTCCGTTCATTTGGAAGCCACTGAATACACGCAGATAATTTTTGGATTTGGCCAAGGAAAATGGGCTAGAAGACAAATGGGATGGCAGATTTCAGTATTAACCCAGGACCCGGGCCCGGGCAAATGAACGGGACCCGGGCTCGCCCAAGATCATGACCCCACTGAAGTGCATCAAATGCCATCCAAGCCCTTGGTGAGGTCCAAAGACCCTCTAGAAATGTATAATGTGATCTAGCGCGGGGCACGGGCTCTTGGTGTATCCAGGAATCATTTGAAGGTCAGGTGTCCAAGTGTACCTTCAGTAACCACAGGGGCCTTTGACTTCGAATGGATATGCCGGTACACTGGGGCCCCAGCAGTGGCGTATCTAGGATTTCATCCAGGAGTGGCTAAGTCAGGAAAAGAGACTAGGGGCGCATGCAAAGAAACATAGAGGGCGCGTGTCCTCCCAAGGTCTTGAGGGCTCTTAGGGGCCAGGAGATAGATTATCAGGGTCCCGATTGGACCGGAGGGCCGGCTGGAGATGATATCAAGGGACTCAGCCCGGCAGCGCCGGGCCCTCACATGTCAGTCGGAGGACCTCTTGCGTCCATCGGGAGACACCTGAGACGCGTCTCTTCGATTCGAGGGCCTCTGTGTCGGTCAGACACCACCGATACCGAACAGCCCGCTCCGCGTCGGCCTGGGCCTTGTGGGTCCATTTCCAAACAGGGGCAAGGCCGGGGCCTGTGAATCTCACCGAATGCCTCTTGCATTGGTCGAGGTGCCTGAAACAATGATGGATCCTCGTGTCAGTCAGGGATTCCACTGTGTCAGGCAGGGGGTCCTGTGTCGTCAGGTGGTCGTGGGCCGGCCAGGGCCACATTTGATGAATAGGGACAGGGACATGACCATGAGTAAGAGAGGGCCTCTTGCGTTGGTCGGGCCCTCTGACAATGAAAGGGGACAAGAGGAATCACGATAAAAGGGCCCATAATGAGACAATGGAAGTGCCCTGTGTCAGCGACGGGCCCCAGTAATGACCGGGGATTCTCTGCCTGTTTCATCCAGGGGTTTGATAAATCCAACTGGACTTCGTTTGCCATTTATTTTATCCTGGTTTTGTCTCGGCATACAAGGCAGCCAGTTCAGTAAATTTGGCTTGTTTTATGGTTTCGTTTTCTCATTTTACCGTATATCCACAAACATAATACACATGGCCTAAATTAACATAGCAAAGCACAGGACAAGCTGTCTCCGCAATGTTTGTCGTCGATGCTCCATTATGTACATATATATTTATATATATATATATATATATATATATATATATATATATACATCAGATATTAGTTCGAAAACGCTTTGCATTACGAAGAGGCAACAACACACACCACAACACAACAACACGCGAAAAATCCCAAACGTTGGTCCTTGGAGGGCTCTGTGAATGATCTGAAGGCTCAGCCAACCTTGTTTGATATTGTCCGACGTTTGTCGCCCAGTGTATTGGCTCAGTTTGACAGCAAAGCTACTCAGACTTAATCTACTTCGCTTCCCAGTGGTCAACGAGTTTGAGGATCTGGTAGCCCAGCGTCTATTTCTGTGCTTTATGGAAGACGTTGTTCCGATTATGATAGCAGGATACTCCTGGAGGTGACCAAGTGGCCTGAGCTATTGCACAGATGGGTGTGGGCAGACGAGGAGTACCATCGACATGTTCCCCACCCCCTCCCTCCAGATCGATGCACAACGCATACTATTTTAGGCGGCTTTCACCATGCCGGTCAGTCACAGCAGTACGTGTCTGCCACCCAACATTTGCTATCTCTGCTTAATCGCAATGAAGTTTATATGACGTGTGCAGCTCGCCCAACTGCTCGAAGCGTCACTCCCGCCGAACTCCATCGTCGTGCCTGCGCATGCGTCATTGCTCCAGCATGTGACTTCACGTTCCAGGCGACAGTGTCCAGATGTTCGCGGACAGGTCGGAAGTGCTGATGAGCATGAAGCGCCAGGGCCGCGGCGCGTACGTCGCCAAAGACGCCACGCCCGAACGTATCGTGGCGCAAGTGCGCGGCGGCGGTGAGTTCGCCCCTCGCGCCATCGGTGCTATCGCCCGACCGATGGCGCCATGGCAGGGAATGGTGTGACAGCCGAGCTGACGACGGGTCTGATGTGGGCTTTGAGCGGCTGACGAGAGAAAGTACTGTTGATTCCCTGTCGCGCTCGCTCTCAGCCAGGCTCATATAAGTAGCAGACATGTCGTTATGCGTGACTCCCAACAGTGGCTCACCGAATCCGACGGGACCCTAAGACAAAGTGAATAAAAGGTTTCTTGGCCCGGAGGTTACTTCTAAAAAGTGAAAGAGATTCCTGAAGCCGGAAGAGCACAATTTTGAAGTGAACCACAAATATCAATAAATATTGGCCACACGTAACGCATCTGTGATCATTAGCTATTGGCGTCCGCCTGCATTCGATGCATTTGGACTGAGCACAAAGGATAAATAAATGCAAGTCTATCATCAGTGGTATGGATTTTCTGGAAATTTGGACATCTTCCGCATCAAGGTCGCAGCCAGAATTTCCGTCGGGAAGGCGTACCATGATTTACGACTTGGGGATTATTCAAAAAAAGTAAATCCAAGCCCCATTAACGGAACCTACGCACTGCGAACGGACTAACAGACCCCACAACGTTAATAACTACAGTACCTAGCACATCAATAAGGTGTCGATGTGGCTTGCCTTAGTGCTTGGAACAATGGTTTCAGCTGCGTACCCTACATATTCACTGGGCAATCCGCCTGTCTTGGTACCAAACTAAGGCTATTGGGATATACATGTCACTTCCCATGGTAGTGTATGACATCTAAATCCAAAATAGTTTTACTGGTCTCCAGATTCCGAAATTATCTTTCGTAGTGTCATGATAAAAAACTGCGCTCGAATCTGGCGGGGAACCAAAAGCCATGTTATTCCTTTTGACTGCGCTACCGTTCCGCATGCAGCTAAAGTGTCGTATTACGTTTGTCCGAGTTAACGTTCAAAAACCGAACAATGTCGCCTTTAGTTCTGTGGACGGTTACGTGGTGTGATGAAAATCGACAGTATGCATGATTACTGTGCTATCCAATAACTGGCAATGGACAGCCTGTCTCGATCCTTCCGCGGCCTTCGTGAGTGAAGCAGATGCGAATGTTGTTTATCCACGATCGTAGCAGGGCCGAAAGCTAAAAATATCCGCCATCTTTTACATGAAGGCTGGCTATAACCAGTCGGCTGCGAATAGACTGGGAGCGTTAAGCGACGGCCCGGGAAAGACGTCCCGCAGTCAAGCACGTGCTCTCTTGTGCCACTCCGCCACGTCACTCCCGCGTCGGCTGTTCAATGTTGGATGTCCTTTGCCCGGCAGATCATGTCTACATTGACGAGGTCTCCAGGCTGAACGCCATGATGATGGCTAACTACCACGCCAGCAACCACACGTGCCACGTGCATGTGGTGCCGTTGAAGGATCAATATATCAGGCTGGCCCTCGCCGCGCCCAGGGACTCCATCATTCATGACGTCATTGACCCCTTGTGAGTATTGTGGTGCACCTGGCGCTGTTGGGGCTCGCGTAAAACTTTTGCTAGACGCGTTGAGCTGCCTCATGCATCACTCACTGTGAGTTGCCAGTTCCGAACTTCCGAACTTATACAGCTTAGTGATATCCTAGGGATATGTTTTGTGAGCATTGATATGTAGGAGATAATCTTGAGAGCTATCAAACCTTACGGCAAGGCAAATACGTGCTGTTATGCACGCCTCGTGTAGATATCATCTGGACCCTCACTTAAAGCCTGGATGGTCAACTTGAAATGGTTGCGTTTTATGAGCTTGAATGACCTCCAAGCGCGTGGCGCCCCCGGCCTTCCACGCACGAACCCCACCCATGACCCGCGTCGGTGAAACTTTACGCGTAGTGCTGGTGAAACTTAACGAGACATCAGATAGGAGACACGGCTGCGGCGAGGTTGCGTGCCGACGGCCGTCAGCGTTTGTTATGTACACGGAACGTGTGAGTGTCGTGTGCTCAGGCCAGATTGGTATCTGCCGTGCATGGCTCAGGGCATTCCAGGCGTGACCTCCCGGGAGACGCTCGTGCGCCCCTGACAAGTGTGCAATCAATACCATCGGTTCCTTCACGGAAAAGACTTGGGTCACCGGCACGACCCGTCCAACTTGACGGCCGGCGCGCGACTTCACTTATCACCTGTGTCATCTTGCTCCTGACATCTTGGCGCCTCAGGCGGCTCACCCCACACGCCACTTTGGCGCGCATCAGACTTAACAGGTGGCGCTGACTAGGCGGGTATTTCTAGTATGTCCGCTTGGGTTTAAGTCGGCCGATGATGATGTCTGCCCCCCTTGTGTCGCGTATGCACGTGCTGTTGATGTTCCGTTTCAGCTTACACGGGCTGGTGATGTCGGGCATTGCCAGCAAGTGGATGCAGGACGCCAGCGTCGACATGTCCCCCTGCGCCGCCACCAAGGGCATCCAGGGCACCAAGCTGAAGAACGAGGAGCTGCGCATGATCTACTACCTCATGCTGCTGGCGTACGGCCTGTCGGCCGGCCTGTTGCTGCTGGAGATAGCGCTGGCCTGGGCGGGTGCGCCGCTGCAGCCGGCGCAAGGTCTCCTCTGAGCGCGAGGCGCACACGCTCGCCACCCTGCAGCGCATCCTGCAGCCGGCCGGCGGCGGCGGCAGCAAGGACGCCCTGGATGAGGCCGGCCCGCGCGCGCCCGGCGCAAGGCCATGCTGCGACCGGTCGGCGGCGGCCGCCACGTGGGCCAGCGTGTTCGTCGGCCAGCCGAGCCAGCTGAGCCGGACTGGGGCGCCGCTGCGCCTGCGCTCGCCCCCGCCCCCGCCCCCCGCCGCGCCCCGCCCTCAGCGCCGTCGAGTCCGACCCCGCTCTCCGACGAGGAGGTCATCCGCCAGATGAAGGATAGCATCAAGACCATCAACGGTCGACCGTACGTGTTCGTGAACACGGCCGGCGGCGCGCGACCTGTGCCCGTCACCGAGGAGAACAACACGCTGCTCGAGCAGCTGTTCGAGCAGCTGAAGCGAAGGCCGCCCGCTGGGCGGCCGGACGAGCGGCCCGCCAATGGCACCCTGCACCGGCGCCTCTCTGGGCTCTAGATGGGACGGACCCCAAGCGGCACCCTTGGGGTCCGGCCGCTAGCCCCTGCGTGGAGTCCGTGACCCGTGGCCACCCGTTCCGCCGACCGGAAGCCGGCGACTCCAGACGCTAGCGAGTCAGCGACGCCATCCTGCTAAAAAAACTACCTCCGATGGCGTGCTGCCGCCCCTCTGGTAGGCGGCGGTGACTCGAGGTCCGGCGCTGCGTCGCCAGCGGGGCATTGTTCAATCGCTTCGAGAGGATGGTGGTGGCTAGGCGGCGGGGAGCCTGAGTCGGCAGAAGCTCGCTGGTGGGAACGGCCAGCCCCGGCTGGTGTTGTTGACGATTCAGTGACATGGTCCGCAGTTCCGTAGTTGTCTGTGATAGACGGGTGCACGGCAAACGTCCATGAGCGCGGGCCCGGGCTTTGTGCTGCTTTCAGCGCGTTCACTTGGTGTGGTGGCTATTGGCCGAGAGGATCGCTTGGTTCTCCTTGGCACAAGGTTCTTTGGTTGCAAGAACCAGGAGCCTTGTGTCGGTGAAGTGCTGACTTACCTTTGACTGTAAACGTAAACTGAGAGCCGAGCACAGCATCATTGTGTGCACAATCGGGCTGTATGTCGCAAACCCACATGACATACATGTAAAACAGGTGATATGGCTGCGGATTCCCAGATGGTAGACCAACACACTGGACTACTGGGCCATTTCGGGGGTCACGTTTTCTCCCGCGTTCTGTGCCACGTTGCTCACCCTGTGAACGACCGGGTTGCACTGACTAGAGGGCATTACCACCTTCACTTCATACCCCCAACAACGTTGGTAGCTACATGTTTCATGTACAGGCAGGCATGAGGCCTCTCGGCAACAGGTTTGTCCTTTAAATGTGCCTCCGGATTTGTTTCGGTGTGTAGGGAGACGCAATGTTAGTACACAAGCCATGTTGTTAGGTGGTACCGTTGGTTTCAGAGCGTCAAAAGTAAGGTATGGGGATGCACGTCATCAGCAGTGCGGCGGTACGGCAGTACGAAGTTCAAAATGAACGCTGTTTACTCAATTTAATCACAGATGGACCTCGCTATTTTACCTGTTACAGAGGTTTAATCATACCGGACTGGTGAGAGAGAGCGCCATTGTTAGGCACTTGATAGGACACAAAAGGGCAGTCGCACGTGATCGTTCACATGTGGCACTTCTGACTTGAAAGCTCACGGCGGGCCGTATGTTCTTGATTGATTGACACGACACGGGCCACCTTAGCCTGACTGGTGACGGAGGGTCACTTTAGCTGGCCCTTCACGGAAAACCATTTTTTGTTGAGATTTACAAAGCGGCTCTTCCCTGATGACCGCTTAGGATCGTTCTGTATTGACCGTTCGCAGTTCATTTACGTGACTGGTCAGAGGCCATTATTAATTGAATGCTCACAGAGCATTCTTACTTCAGCGCTCAAACTAGGTCGTGTTGGAGGCCTTTACGTCGCAGCATATCGAGCAGCAATGCCAGCCATTTGAAAATCCGGACTTGCATAAAATTATCACTTGTATGGACGTGGATAATGGAACATGTCTGCAAACAGGACATGCCTGGTGATCGCTCGGAGCCGTGGCTGTCATCAATATACCATTCGATGAAATATATTAAAAACCATCGTGGAAAGAGTTTTGTGGTGAAACAACCAGCGGCTATGATGTTAACAGCCCTACGTGTCGATACCGTCTTTAGGCCACTTCTATATGACCATGCACCAATCAATACTAGTGTTTAACATTTGCAAGTCTTTCTCCACCACCTAGCTTCTTACACTCTATCTGCAAGCAAGGCATTACCCTAGCCAGCATCATGTGATTATGATTCATTGCGCTTCGCCAGAAGGCTTTTTAGAGTGTATGGCATCTCCCTTTTACGGTCATCCCTTTGAACTAATCTGAACACACGTTCTCCGTAGTTCCACTCGGTTACTTTGGCTCAACCTGAAGTTCTCATGCATTGAAAGCTGCGACATGTATTCCTGGTCCATTTGCCCTGTTTTCACTTTCCAAGAGTTCAGTTTTGACGCTGCAAATTATTGGTCTTAACATGGCTCAACGCACATATAATTTGTACTCACCGTTATCCGAGGAACTACTCTACATTTAAAGAGGTTGAGCCACGCATCAATTTTGGTGGAATTCGTCCGCTTGTAAGTATTGGTATACTTTTTAATGGAAAACTTCATGATGGAAGATATTGAGGCAAGCATCAGATATGAGGAAATAAGGTCACTTGTACCTGATCTTGTTGAACTAATTACTGAATCACGTAACTTGTTGAAAGTGTGACAATTTGTGACATCATGGAAAGATCGCTACCAGAGTTGCTGCGTCAGAGATGCTGCTGAAGCGGACGATGTGAGTTATTTGTGATACTTTTTTACGTGCCGTAGGGTGGAGTCGTGAATTCATGCGTGTGCATTTACCGGACGTGCATTGTGTGCGTGCGCTTTAGCCTTTTCTTGCTGTTTCTATATTGGCATATTTTCCCGCGAAGACGTCTACCTAATTTGCATAAAATCCACCTAATTTGCATTTGTATTTTCGGCAACGGCGCTATTCTCAAAGGGTTGTTCCATATCAGTATGTGGTTTTAAAGGGAGTGTTCCACATTTATGTGGAGTTTTGAACTGGAACAGCTATCTTGTAAACCTTTAGGTGCTCTTTACAATCCTGCCCTTTTTAAGACCTAAGCCCCTCTAGTTTCTGAGCTGCACGCCCGCGAAAACAGGAAAGGTATATCGGGTAGAGAATTTTAAAAGGCATCTCAGCACTTATTTTGTCATAATAACGTCATTCAAATCCTGTCATTCCATAAACCATGCAGCGATTGAAGCCAAGAAATTACAATCGCCGAGGCGCTCATATCTGGCGTTCGTGAGCACAATTTCCAGATATAATGGCCGTCAATTGTTCTCAATCAATGTTATGAGAGATGTGATGACGCCATCAAACCACAACCCATTGAGGAGCATATTTACTAGACAGATCATATGCTATCCAGAGCAGTCTTTCCACTCAAAAAGCATACCAATAGTAATACGTGATCTTGTTTCATCATACCTGATATTTACTTCAAAATCTTCAAATGTGAAATATTCCCTTTAACCGGAACAGATATTTTGAGGGGAGTGTTCCACATTTATACGTGTTTTCTTACTGGCATAGCCATTTTGAAAAGTATGGTGCAATTCACAATCCTGCCCTGGAGACTCTGGCTAGGTCAACCCAGGCATCCATGACGCCATAATAGCGTCATACAAAGACAGTCATTTCATTGGTCATGCAGCTATCAAATTCAATAAAAAATAAGTTGTCGTTTTGTTTCATATTTGGTAGCTCACGATGCCCATTTTCAGACAAAACAACCGTCAACCTGCTCCTCGACCCATGTCTTGGAAGGTAAAGCTGACGTAATCAAGCAATGTCGTAATGAGGAGCATATTTACTGATCAGTGAAAACTCGTTTGTTAGCAGTGTTCAGCCTTAAAAGCAGACCAATAGTTACAAGTGAGCTTTTCTATCACATTTGCTACTTGCTTTCACATCTTCAAATGTGAAATACCACCCTTAATGGCCCGTCCTCCTTTGTGCTATTTTTGCATGGCTGTGCCCGATGATCGAGAAAAGTGCAACTCACTTCAACATTCTTGCTCGCTGTCATGCAGCACCAAATGCAGAAACGTCAGCAGCAAATTGGCTTTCAGTCAATTTTTGTAATTGAATCCATGTCTCAATCACGAAAGACGTTTCATCTGATGTTAGCTAACTTTTTTAAATGTGAAAGTCCCTTTAGGCTGTTCCATTGTCAGCCTCACGCCCGTCATATCTAAAAGTTGCCCTAATATTTTGTAATGAGACGCCAAGTATTTCACTAAAGCTTCTCTGCATTCTAGTCTCGCACCACAGCAGCCCCTTTACACCCAAAGGACGCATATGAAAAGATAAATGTACGGCTGCTGGATGGGAACGCAGCGTCAGCAATTTATTTTGTACCGAATGATGTCTATGCGGTAAAAACAGATATTACGAGTGCTCTGGTTCAGCAAGTGTCATGCTATTCTCAGGTGCATTTTACATTATTTTTGACCAGTGGCCGACAGGGAAACTTTTAACAATACAAAGATATTCATGTCAAATGCAGTTCTTTTTTCTGGCGGTCAGTTTTTTAGGTTTACGCAGGTCGTTTCTTGTCGATATGAGGCATTCACTACACTCACTAGCCGTTTTAACTCGTCTTGCTTTACAGACCCGCATCTGCCTGTCCTGAGCCTGTAATGCCACCCTTGCAAGGCGCGAAGCGAAGTCGACAACGAACCATGCGCTGCACGCCGCGCCACCACCGTACAGCGCATGGTCCGTCACAGCTGTCAGCGGCGGCGGGCGGCGGCGGCGGGGCGGGGCAGGACGGGGGGGGGCGAGCAGCCCAGACCCACAGCTGTCAGCGGCGGCGGCGACGGGGCGGGGCGGGCGAGCAGCTCCCAGACCACAGCTGTCAGCGGCGGCGGCGACGGGGTGGTGGCGCGAGCAGCTCCCTGACGTCAACCTTTCATTCGAGGACGCGTGCAGATGGCGCAGGACCTGCACGTGCTCTGCGTACGAGCGTTTCACGGCGGCAAGGCAAAGAATGGGGACAGACACTGAGCGCATCGACCAGCGCGAAGAGGCCCGCGCCGTTCACATGCACTGG
>NW_023596921.1:45259217-45273175 GCF_011947565.3 Pollicipes pollicipes | reverse complement strand
GCTGTGCGGAGGTTGACTTTCCCCTTGTGATCTCCAAGTCCCAAACGTCATATGGGAAGAACGGAGATGACGTGAATGTCTCGTCAAATCATGAAAAATGGACACCCAGCTTTTAATCTTAGTTCAAATGTGAGGTCGTCGAAGGTCAAGAACGGTAAAAACGGTCGTCCCGATAGATGCAGTTCACCTTTGTCAACACATCAAGACGGATATTGAGGGCACAAAAATAAGCGTTAAGCCTGTGGGAAGTCCATTCCGGCCATTTCTTTTCTTCCACAAGGGTCAAGTCAGATGAGCTCACCGTTCACAATTAGTTTACAAGAAGCCTGCAAGAACGATATATTTTTCACAATGTGCTTCAAACTAAGTTGATTTATTTAGCTACAGCTGTGCGACAGAAACATTCCAGACACAATAATGTCATTTTAGGCTGATGTAGAGATCATTTCAGATCAACTTAGTTCCAATTTTGAACCATCCAAATGTACAATTTAAAGTGCTAACCGGGTCTATGTGAACAGCACCGTGCTTTGTTGTCAGACATGGCGTGTTGTACATCTACAGGCACTCAAGATTGCACAACTGTCGTGTTCATTAGGCAGAGGCGCTTCGACGCCTCGCAACACATATGTAACATACTGGGAGCAGTCATGTTGGTAACTGAGATTATAAGTCATCAGCTTTAGAAACACGATGAGTAGGTGGTACACGCGTCGCGCGTTCATGTAGCCTCTCCGCTAATAACAACATAAGTCATTAGCCTTGGTTGACCTTAAATTACCTTGCATGCACTCATGTGGCCTACTGTGACCTCATGCACCAGAATGATATCACATGCTCTTAGTGGAGCATTCAAATTGTGCGTCCAAAATTACTCAATAAAGCTATCGATTTTGAGCTAAGCATGTGGTTTGCAGATGGCCCCTATAACATGACCTGGGCCACAGTCATATGCTTCGTGGTTGCATGATGGTTGTACATGTGAGCTAGAACTCTTTTCCTTACATGCAAACACCAAAATCACACAATAATGCTTACAGATTTAGCTTATTTATGACAAATATCCAAAATCGACCTGATTTCAGTTTACTGAACTCGCTTGTTTCGAAAAATCTGAAATATAAAAACTGTTGGTGCTATCATGTTCTAATACTATGACAACGTTTACCACCGGTAAATGACCACGAAAAGATAAGTTTGGTCAAAGTTTTAGAGTTTGACCCCTTTGAACTGACCTAGATCACTGATCTTGGTAGATCAAAACGTCATATTTGCTCAAACGATGTGCAATTTATAGATGTACTATTACTGAAAATTTTGTGTTGCTGCAAGTGTTCGATTTAGGTCCGTGCTCGAGAAATCATAAGCAGGAGTTGACTCTCCCGGCCGGACGCGTGTTAAGTAAGAAAAGTTTCAAATCCAACATGACAGTTCTGCCGAGCTCAGCCCATTGAAAAATGAGGAAATTATTGATATATGTTGTAACACGTGCACATGTGAACTACTTTACATGAGTTCACTCTGCATGGCGACCATTGGCATGCAGCGAAATTTGCAGGATACGTACTCCCGTATTACCCTCATCTTCTTGGCATCAAAATTTCCTGTCTTTGCGTGATTTTGTTCGGTATGGTATAGCACGGCATTAATCGCTAGTGCATCCTTCGCGTTGTTCATATGCAGATCTTGGTAATAAATGTACAGTGAGGCATCCTCTTCTGGTACCGGTCTAACACTTCAAGCGGTTGGGATACCTACAGGAAATAAATTGCGCACCATCGGCACAGCAAATTCCGGGAAATGACAGCCATATCACGATCCCGATCAGGGCTCGGTGGCCTGCCACGAAGGCCAAAACACAAAATAATTAGCATCCCCCTCCACGAAATGAAAGAACGTACAGAAAATTTGGAAAGCACGCACTTCTGTCAACCTCAGCAAATCTGCAACCCCCGACATGTTGCCAGTTTTGCTCTCTATCTGCAGCCACAACGGAATGGTCTGGACAGCACCGCCATAAAGTTACCGCCACGGGACGCTTGCGTTCCATTTGGCCCATGCTAATGTCAGAGCTTAGCAGAACAGTTGCAAAATAAATGGAAAATATTGACAGCTAGAAAGGTGCCCTGTTAATCCGCAGTACACAATACATTCGACATGCTACCTGGCCCATTCCACGACAAATCGACAGGTGAAGGACCAAAATAACACCACATGTATGCGCGCGCGCGTGTGTGGGTGTGGGTGTGGGTGTGGGTGTGGGCGGGTGGGTGGGTGGGTGGGCGTGGGTGGGTGGGTGTGGGTGTGGGTGTGGGTGGGTGTGGGTGTGGGTGAGGGTGGGTGTGGGTGTGTGGGTGTGGGTGGGTGGGTGTGGGTGTGGGTGTGGGTGTGGGTGTGGGTGTGGGCGTGGGGTGTGGGTGTGGGTGTGGGTGGTGGGTGTGGGTGTGGGTGTGGGTGTGGGTGTGTGTGGGGGTGTGTGTGGGTGTGGGTGTGGGTGTGGGTGTGGGTGTGTGGGTGGGTGGATGGGTGTGTGTGTGTGGGGGTGGGTGTATGTGGGGGTGTGTGGGTGTATGTGGGTGTGGGTGTGAGTATGGGTGTGGGTGGGGGTGTGGGTGGGAGTGTGAGTGTGGATGTGTTTCTGTGTGGGAGTGGGCGTGGGTGTGGCTATGTGTACGTTTGTGTGTGATATATTGAAAACCTGACGGGGTTAACTGAGCACCGAGAAGGTGTTATGAGGAGAAAATGTGAAATGGCGTCCACTAAGGAACATATTTACATATTCATATCCGTAACTCAACATATACGGCAGCAGCAATCGGTGATTAAGCCGCGCGTCCAGCGAATCACTCATCACCATGAGCCGTTTGCAATAGCACGATATAATGGCCCGATCTGAAAGCAGCATACAAGACAACGACTTAATGCAGCAATGATATGATCCACTCACCCGCAAGTCAACTCATGTGACACAACTCATGCTTTCGCCAGCACATTTTGCGTCGGCGCGCCCACAGTAACATATTACCGTTTTACTGTTACCATATGTCCCGCGTCGTTGGACAGATGTTTAGTCCTCATCGTCGTGTCCTCGGCAACACTGGGGAGAATTTGTTCAGGTCCTGAATGCCTTTCACCGTGATGGCCTTTGAAAAGCGTTCCGTGAGTTGCTTCGTGACGCTCGCCACCGCCTGCAGACACATAGAACAGTGGCTTTACACATAGACACATAGAAGCATGGTTTTGCTGACCAGTTTCTCCGACAGATATTTAGACACGTCATTCGCCGTCAGTATTTGCCCATCTTCGGTGCCCCTGAGGCTCTCTTGTGTTGTGGCAAGCTTAGCAGTGCCCACGATGCCGTCACGGGCCCCGTAACCATGTGACGTGGCAAAACAATGCCACTTACAGGGCACCCCAAAGTCGGCCTCATGGTGGCATGCACTGATGAAGCTTTAGCTTTTTTGTACTATGCGGCACTGCCGTCTGTGAAACAAATATTTTTAGATCGGGCGATCCGGCGCGAACGTCTCGGACAAGTCGTCGCAAACACGCATGAACCACGGCGGCGTTGGCTTTGTACCATCCGAGACGAAATAGCAGCTCTGATGGCACAGCCCGCCCTCCTCCCGCCAGTGTGCTGCGAACGGGCGCACAGCGCACTGAAGGGAGCCCGGTGGAAGGATGGCACAGCCCACTCTCCTCCCGCCAGTGTGTTGCGAACGGGTGCACAGTGCACTGAAGGGAGCCCGGTGGAAGCCTTGAACCGCGCCATGCATTACGAATGAGTCATTTCCAGAAAAGTCGCCATGGGCAACTACTTTGCCGTCGTTGGTAGTCTTTGCGTGGGGAAGTACTGATACTATCAGCTACAAAGTGGCATCTAGCTAATTTTGCGATTTGCTGGCTAAGAGGTGTCACGATTTCTTCCCTTGTTCCGATGATTTCCATCTGCGCGCAGCGATTCGTGCCCACCCACCGCTTATATCGCATCTCACCATCCATATCGTTATTAAGGGTGTGTTAGCCTTGTCGCTATCCTTTGACTTGTCCGAGAGAATATTACTTTAAAAGTACATCACTCCCTCCTCACCAGCGTGGTCCCACAATCCCATACCATGCAGTCACAATGCCCTACCATGCAGTCACCGTTTTCCGTTTCATATACAGCGTGATCACGGAGGTCACGGTATTTCAGATCAAGGAAGCCGAGAGTCGATATGGGCAGTTTCTGATTTTGATGACCTGTGCGCACGCATACAGAACATGTACCACTGTGGCCCGCCAAGCTGCAGTGCTTCGAGCAAAATGCAGCAAATGTCGAGAAAGTGGTAGGAGGGTTTTATTCCCGCTATCAACTTCATACACTTCAAGCAAGCTCCCCAAGATAAGTCTTGTTTGCACTCTTCTCATGGTTTCATCGAGCTGTTGGACAGTGACACAAGGCCCTTGTCCGGACACACCCGGTCGACCTGGTCCGACCGGGTTTTTATTTTTGTGATTAAAAAATGATTGTGCCTAGTCTCTGCATTAAAAAAATGGCACTGGGATTGTCCAAAAGATCAGATTAGGTCACGTGAAAATTGGTCACGCTATCAAAGCGTTGGAAATAAAGTGAAGAAAAATTTAGAAATAGCAGAAAGAGGCACTGCCTCATTGCAAGCTCAGTGGGATATACCCTAGAACAATTTAAATAATTTTGTATTGCAAAGTGATTTTGGTAACTGACTTCCTAGAAGGCCTAAAGCTCTACCTGTTCGGGCATTGTTCTGACCTTTCTCAAAAGTGCACAATCGGGTTCAAGGCGTGAGACAACCCCTGGATGAACTTTCATTTCCAATATCGGGTGCTATGCTCCTGACGATTTGTCGTGATTTCTTCACCTGGTTTTCAAGGCTATGACGGCGTCACCAAAAGTCACGTGACTAATGTTGACCTGAAAACCGATGGTGCGCTCAAATCCTTTGATGTGTCACGCAGGCTTTCGGTTCTGGGTGAGCCAGATCACGTCTTGCTCTGGGAAGCGTCTTACTCCGGCCTACCCTCCATGTCCTATGCCAACGTCTAGGTATCTAACAGATTTCCCACTCATATTTGGGCCTAACACGCAGTTGAACCAGCTCATGAATTGCTAGCAGCTCCAGCCGACCGACGAGCACAAACGCTCGTATATTTTTAAGAGAACTGGGTTTGCACAGCACACAGTGACATAGGTGCGTACAGCATTTGTCCATTTCAGGGCGTGTCAACAGCAAGCCATGCATTCTGCATCATGCACTGCTCGGTATCGGCTTAAACAGCGTGGCGAGCTACATTTCACATGCCGCCTCCCCCCCCCCCCCCCCCCCGAATGCGGAAGGCCCTGACGACAGCTTGGAGCCTGTTCCGCGGCCCACGGTATCTATGACAGCCTACGGCCGAGTGCGGGCGGCGGTCGTCGAACCGGGCTCGGCTCCGCTGCCACTCGAAGTACTACTCTGAAACTCAATGAATGCGTACGACAGCGTATGAAACAACAATCCTATGTCAGACGAGCTTTCTACAGTAAGGATAGCCTCTCGGTCTTGAACCTTTCTCAAGTCTGAGGATTTACAAAAAAAAACACTGTTAAATAATCAAATTCGCTTTCTCGAACATCACGCACTCTTATCGATGATGGGTGGCCAGACACACGCGAATATTGTGTAAAATTATTATACCAACAAAAATATGAAACGTTGGATGATCATACAAAACGGCGTTTTAAAAGCCCCTCATAAAACGCAAACTTAGTGAATGAAAACCGTATCACGTACACTTTCATCAATTTGTTTTCATTAATCCACGTTTAATAGCACACAGTTTACTTATCAACAATAACCGTGGTAACCTACATGCACCATGCAATAATCATAGAGTCCACTCAGACAAACTATGTCTAATTACAATGTCAAATTAGTTACAGACGAGGCATAGACATCGTCTGGTGTTTTGCAACACGCAATTTTAAAAAACCTAAAGTAACAGTCACACGAGGTATTAATTGAGAAAATCCAACATACCACTTGGTGATGTTTCATGGAATTCATACGATGGTGTCGCGATAATTTCCCATGGCGACATTTGCTCCATCCATTTGACACTTCATCTCAGTGTATCCGGGACAAATTGCCTGCACATAACACCCAGACATCCTTATAGAAATTCTCGCACCGCTAGCGTATGGCGCCCAGTAAGCTTCCATGCATCAAGTGGTACATAAGGTGTTCCCAGTAATGCATCATACGAAAGTTACTTTAGACTCTAAAAACTTCACGTTTCAATGACTCTTGCACTAGCCGTGACTGATAAGTGAGTTGTGTGTGAGTAGACTGTATAGATTATAGGGGCAGTTTAGGACCTGTGCCTGTAGGCTGCATGTAACCAGCCACGGCGTTGATTGATAAATGAACCGCGTGATGGTGGGCGTGTGTGAATGATAGTGTATTGGTGGAATGGTGTGCTGTATGGCATTCGTGTCTTTATGTGAGCAACTAGAGTACTATATTTTCTTTGTATTTTAATATTACAAAAAATCCGTGTCTGACGCACAATCGATGAGAATGCATGATTTTTGAAGGTGCAAATTTGATTACTATGCAATTTTTATTTCAATGCTCATACATGAGGAAGACTCACGACCTATTGAGGGTTTTTTTGTTGCTCATTTTGTTGTTCGATTGCTCATTGTGTGATACTGCAATACTTGGAATATTCACTAATAAACTGTTACGGTTTCAAATGTGTCAGAACTTACTTTTCGTTCATTTTCCCTTCCTCAAATATAGCATTCAACACCAGCTGCCACCTGACGTGTGCTTGGTTCTATTCGGATTCAAAATCAACTCAAAAATCTTCCTAGTTTTCCTGAATTCAAGATTGGTTCGAAGTGGGCGCTTCTGAACTTTTTCTTGTTTAGATTTGATTTGATTTTTACATTTGGAAAGATCTGAATCATCATGAAATCAAATGGGAATAGCAAAAAAACAAGTGCAGTTTAAGATTGAAAGGGCAACAGTTTGAAAGTTTGAGGAGAAAGAAAGACAGCATGAAATGTTATATTTCTTGAAATAAGTAGATACCTAGCTAGATATAGTGTCATTGCTCTGCATGCTATGAAACATGAACACACCTTACTTTAATGTCAAAAACTTAGACCATATTTTATATTTTTCAAATTCAGAATCAGAAATTGGCATCCCAATTGTTTTAATCAACAATTAGTTCTAATCACTTATAAAATACACAATTGATCTACATGTTGATTCATTTTTAACCATGCTTCGGCCAGAATCGACTTGACTCATGTGGAGTTCAATCGAGATTAATGGTGATTGCCACGATATATTTTTACAAGGATTGTGACAGCAGACATATGACAATACACGTGCCGGGTTCTTTGAAGGTGATGGTGGTGCATTCATTCGTAGTTCACAACATTGGTCATAAGCGTGCTTTGATTCTGCAGCTTCATATCATTTACGAGCGTAACTATAATTGCTACTGTATACCCGCAAAATTATAGGATTATCTTAGTACGTGGTTGACTGAGATGTTTGTGAGTGCACTTTTGTTTGCGTTTCAAATTCGCACAGAAAATTAAAAGTAAACGAATAAAATGTAGTTTGAGGGAAACTTGCCAATGTCACCAAACTTCATGCACCACAAAATTATCACACGTAATCATTTCATATGGAATGCTGTGAGATGGCGGATGTGCTTGACAGATCATATAATCTGCTGCCTCCCATGTCAAGGCTGGCCAGGATGTGCGCAGTCTGTGTCTACTATGTGCAGCTGTCAAGAGTAGATCGTGCAATCACTGCAATAGGCAGCTGCATGCCTATGAAAGCGACATGAAAAGTCGCTCACTTTATGAGAAAAAGTGATTAAGGCGCATGTTCATTTTGCATCAAAACCTAAAAGGGTTTCCTTACATTTCGCAGAATTCGGTACAGTTAGACTCTCTTCCACCGTTCCGACGCCCAGCTCGTGTCACATTCTTCTTATTCAGCTTTATTCATCAAGATCATGCCAGTGCCGCCCAGGGTGATGAGGTGATAGCCATAGAATATGGATGATCACTGGTGTGTTGACCAAGTGGTCCAAGGCCATGGACTCGGACGCTCTAACGATTATGATGGAGTTTCCGAAACAATACTGGATCATAACAATACCGGAATTGGCACACTGTTGAATCGACCATAACTGAGTATCATCATGAGTGACCCCCCCCCCCCCCCCGTTTCACCAGCACTCATCTGTCAGCCGTGGTAGTTTGGTTATCACTGATGCGGTCGATGATCGGTGGGAAGATGGTGGTTTCATATTTTCTTATTGAAAACGAGACCGCTTGTTTGGCGAGTCTTATTTGAACGACGAGGCAGCTTGCCTTCAGGAGCGGGCCGGCAGCTGGATACTTGACGCTAGAAGATGCTAGGTTCTAAAGCGCTAAAAGCTAACATCTTTCCAACCATTGATTACTGTGTCACGCAGAAAATGACAGGGTTGACATCTGTCTCCATCCCACTGGCCCGCGTCGCACAAGGCTATTTACAAGTGTCAGTTATGAGAGTACGCATGTCAGCTTAGTTTCGAGGGGCATCTTTCTCTTGGATTATTTACAGCGTGCACAACTGCTTAACTGCTGCGGTACATTGCTACTGTAAACTCGCGATTAATCTGAAATGTGCGAAGGCGTGTGGCAATTTTCAGTGCCAAGAAACTTGTTTCGGTGGAAGTTGCCTTGTGCAAATGTTAAGACATTCTATGAAATCGCGACGTGGTATTAACAAGTCTTGAACCCGTGACCTCTGCTGTCGTGCATTGAGTTTTAATCCCAACCATACTCTTCTGCGATGGCCCTTGGCATGTCAACTTAAGACAAGCCTGTAACGTGAATACTTTTCCATGATTATAATCTGAACAGTCTATGGATGTGTTTAAGTAACTCACCCGGGTAACTGACACCCTATCCGGGCCAAAGTACAGTGTCACAAACAAGCATGCCTTTTTTGTTTCACTTCCATTGTAATTAGCCCCTGGTTTAGCGGCGATGGGTTGACGATGATGATGATGATTTGGGCTTTACGGCGCGCCGACTTTCCTGGTCATATGGTGCCCATACGGCGACGGCCTGCTATAAGTCGTTGCAGCAGTCCTCTCCTTCAAATCCCTGTCGCACCTGTCTCGTGTCTGACCGAGAGCGACCTGCGCACTACCGGCTTAGGTTCTCGGTGCGTAGCGTGTAATGTGGCTCTAGTGTAGCTCTCGGATAGTGTAGCTCTCAAGCGTGTAGCCCCGCATCTGACCCGAGCGTGCCCCTGACGCGGCCCCGTCCTCGCCGCAGCGGCGCTGAGCAAGGCGTGCGGCGCGACCAACCAGCAGCTGCGCTGGTCGGACGGCCAGCAGGGCACGTTCGGACTGCTGCCGGCCGAGAACAGCAGCCTGAAGGGACTGACGCTCCGCCTGGGCGTCAAACAGGTGATGTCCGCACACTAGCCGCGGCGCAGACAGCTGACGCGGGTGCCTGCAGGCTCCGATCGTTAGTTGCCTGACACTTGCTAATATCAGGATACATTTGGTTGCCCCGTTTCACATGATGAAGTAATCACTCACCCGCCCGCCGGCAAGCCGACAATTAACGGGTGCCTTACTTAGCCAAGTGTGGCTCCTTAAGCAGACAGTCAGGTAGAGGCCAATTTTGCCCCCCCCCCCCCCTCTCCCGCCATCCAAGGCTTTTTCGGACCTCAGTTTCGGAACGGTGCAGCGTAGCAACGCCAAAGTCTGCACAGCTGTGGATGATTACATGGGCAATCTTTTGGCATAGAAAACTAATGTGCGTTTCAAGGTCACTGACGTGTAGCCGGGCAAATGCGGGCCATGGCGGTCAGCCGAGACACTCATCAGGAAGCCGCCACAGCTGATGCGACAACGGAGGTGTAGACGATGCCACATACAACGCCAAAATGGTTCCTTAGACCGCTGACCAGCTGAAATTAGTGCTACAACTAATTCCACTGACCTTCAGTCAAACTTGCAAGTCAGATCAAGGTCAACATAACACAACATTTAGGCTAAAAAACCTGCCTGTATGGAGCAGGTTTAACGCTTATTTTAGATCTATTGATCACAATGGCATCAACGGGCTTTGTGCTTTGTCCCTTTAAAAGCCTAGGGAGGTCCCTGGCCTTAAATGACGTCGATCAGCCTTTTGCTTTAAGAAACGTTCCGCCTATGGCCTAGGGTATTGCTTGACATTGATTTTAACTATAAATATCAAAATGATATGAATTATAATGGTAATTTTCAGCTTCAAAACGTCAGATAAGGTCGTTGAGTTCATATAAACTTTAAGTGAGCCAGTCCTTACAGGAAGTATCTAGGTTAAACCTGGATGTGGGAGTAGGCCCGGGCACCTCAGACACCTATTTGCAGTTTCAACTTGATGGGCCTTATTTTCCGTGACGGTTACAACCAAGATGCCTAAAACGCGACACGAATGGGTTTACATAGGAACCTGTCTACATTGTGATCTTAGTATCTCTAGCATCTTGTTTATCAGGGGGTCAAATTATCTCCCCTCTCCATTCGAGCGCGTGGCATTCCATTCACCACCTGGGCGCGCGCCAGTGCGAAGGAAAAGCTTCGCGATTACGCTGTCTCCCACCGAGTGACGAGCCGACCGGCGCTCCATGTAGCTCCTGCTATATGAGGTGGTATGAAATGGTTGCCTGCTGGCTGCTGGCTCCGTTCGCCTGGTGTGTAACAGCCACGCGTCCTGGCCGCAGCTGCCGACCGACGAGTACCTGAGCTCGTCGCTGGAGCCGGACCGCTGGTCGTTCCGCGTCATCGACGCGCTCTCCTCGGTGTACGGCTTCACGCCCGAGTACGTCCCGGTGCAGTCGGCCAGCGGCGGCGTGCCAGGACCGAACGCCGGCGACTGGACCGGTCTCACCGGACAGCTCGTCAGAGAGGTGGGTCTGCTGAGTGGTCGGCCTCACCGGACAGCTCGTCAGAGAGGTGGGTCTGCTGAGGAGTCGGTCTCACCGGACAGCTCGTCAGAGAGGTAAGTCTGCTGAGGGGTCGGCCTCGCCGGAAAGAACCCATCTGGGAGGTGAGTTCACTGAGCGCATTACCCAACGCCCGATAGCATCTGGGCCGGACGGCTCATTAGTGTGTTGGGTATCCTGAGAGCGTAATGTGACCGTTCTCTGCTTCGATATGAATCAAACACAACTGTTATCTGGCCCAACAGGAGGTGAACATGACGGGCAGCTTTCTAGCAGTCAGCAGTCAACGAATCAACCAGGTCTCGTTTGGGGAGACCATGGGCTACTCCCAGATCGGACTGCTCATCAAGAAGCCACGTGCAGAGACGCGTAATGACTCTCTGCTGGCGCCGTTCGACGGTCATGTAAGTCTGCCAACGGTTCGTGGTCGATAACGTAACGTCGTAACGTAACGTGACGTAACGTCGCAGCGGGCAGTGGGCATAGGGTAGCGGACGTCGGGCAACGGGCAGGGTACAGTAGAGAACAATAGCAGAAATAGGGTGACGGGGTTGCACAGAGTAGCAAGCGTGACGGCATTGGACCCACGTGCTGATGTGTAGAACATGCGGATCGTGTATTTTAACTTCGCGAACAATATCTCTAGGTGGGTGTAGTTCCATCTCAGCATGAAAAAACTTAGTGAGGCCATTAGAGCTCCAATGCCAGCCCCATCGCAGTAAGCGACGAACAACGTTAAAGGCAAAAGACCATACGAGCTTAAGATCGTTTTGACAAAATATGGCACGTGATACAAATCTCACGGCAGGAGATCGAGTAAAAAGACCGAACGGCATACAAGCTGTACAACATAGCAAGTGCGTGGAAAGAGTTCGGATGAAAATATGGCACGGGATGCAATTTATACAGGCTGAGGATCGCGACAGAAACAGACCGCGCGAGATAAAGATCGCATGCCGAAAGACTGCGCGTGATGAAGATCGCATGCCGAAAGGTTGTCCGAGATAAGGAGCGTGCGGGATAAAGACCATCTAGCCGACTTGGTTCCGAAGGCGCGACTTTGCAAGCATTAACAACTTATAGCCAACGTCGTCCCAACAAACGGCGGCACCCCGCCCTGCCCCCAGACGGATGAAAGTGAACGAGTCTCTGACTGAAGATTGGCGCCAGTGGGAAGTGCAGCCGGATCCAAACATTCGACATCGTGTTTGGCGTCTCCGCTCCGGAGATACCCACCCGGTGTCGGAACTCTGCCGGAAATTCTGGGCATAATCTAAAGTTTGTGATGGTCAGTTTGTATACAAAGTACGGTGCACAGGAAAGTGAACTTGACACAACGACGCTGAGTGTTTTGTTTGCCGGATAACGCCTGCAGCGCGCCGGAAGATGCTCCAAAATCCAAGAGTCATAACATGTCGCGAGAAGCCTCATCAAGTTGGCGTTACAGATACCTCTCTGATCTCAGCCCTGGTTGAAGCTTATGAATGAATGGGGGGAGGGGGTCCCGAGCCTCCGCCGCCGAATATTCTACAGCACCCAGTGCTGCCGCTCCGCCCAGTTTTTCTACAAAATTGAGGCTACCTTGGTTCTGTATAGTGAAGGTGAGGACCATGCATTCCTTTAAACTCCCGCGATATGTTGCCACGCAAAGTCGTACCCCGCACACTCGGGCAGAAGGCGGCGAGAACGCAGTGCCTGGACGACCAGTCGACAACAAGCAGCAAACACAGCATGTAGCTGGAATTGCTGAGCGTGGCGGGAGCTCGGGAGCGGTGAGCGCCGGCCCACGGGCTGAGGGTAGCGGTGCGTGACAACGGCCGCGGCGGCCACTCGCCGGCGGCCGAATAGCCGCTGCAGCGTCACAAACGGCCGCAGTGGCGTGGCCTGCCCGCCGCCCGAGGCGGTCGTGTTGTGGCATCGCCGAGGTAACGGCAGCTCGTAGCGAACGATCGCTGACTTTGATGGGCCGCGATTTTGCTAGTCTGCCACTGGGCAGACCTGTGCAGCGTCTAATTGTGTGCAGCTTGACCCGGCTCGGGCTGGATGGGTTGGGACGGTGGCAGGGCAACAGTACGGATGTTGGTGCATACAGATAGCGGACGGGTCTCAGAATGTTGACGGGTACTGGGGCTCCGAGGCCAGCTCTCCGGCAACACCACCTGCATAGCCGCGGTTCAGCTTCGTTGGGTATGCAATATGCCGGTGTCGCTTTAAAGCCATTGGAATATGACACGCTCAGCCAGTCTAATAGTAAGTAAGACATCAACCTAACCTCACCCACATCCTTTAACCGACAAAGCTGAATAATGAAGGGAGTGTCCATCCTCAAGCTTTCAACTGTTCCTGACTAGTAATAGCTACATGCTTTGACGAGTTAAATATGAAAGCAGCTACGGCATTTTAATAAGCTTCTCTTTCACGCCAACCGTAGCGACTGTGTGATCACTTTAATGCGAAGGCAAAGCGCCATGGCAGACGTAATGGCCGTCACACTAAGCTCCATTAAAACTGCCATGATCTTAACATTTGACTGATGCAGGATGCTAATTTTGGCGGCTTTTCGCGCCAACTTTTGCTAGCATTTTCAAAGCTTGATCACCGTCCTGACTCGGGAAAACTGATACAGTGCAGGTACGGAACGGCGCGACCTGAAAGCTTCTGTTCTCGCTCGGTTTGATTGGGCTAAATGTAAAGCCCACTCAACTCGAAGACATCACTTCTTACCTATTCCAATATGGAGAAACGCTTAAGACCTGGGGATTAAGCGCCTCCACTCCAACTAGCGTCCTTACCTGCAGATGCCTAGCCTTGTTTCATGGCAAAAAAGTCACCGTGGTTATTACTGAGAGCGAACCGAGCGGGCATTAGGGAGAGCCCGTCAGTCAGAGAAAATTGAGGCTGTTCTCTGTAACTAACTGGCCGCAGTAACTA
>NW_023596921.1:45254217-45256717 GCF_011947565.3 Pollicipes pollicipes | reverse complement strand
CATGTAAGCTTTAGACCTGAAAATGTGTATATCTGATCAGAGGAGGACCGCCATGGAATCAGGAATGGGTCTTGTTATGTATCAAAAAGTTACATTAAAGTCTCAGAGGAGGCACCCAGGTTGGAAAAGACGAGCTTAAGGAGGGCCCTCAACATCGAATGAAGCAAACGCATCACATGGATGTTGACTTAACACCCGTGACCGAAAGCTTCCGTTCATTTGGAAGCCACTGAATACACGCAGATAATTTTTGGATTTGGCCAAGGAAAATGGGCTAGAAGACAAATGGGATGGCAGATTTCAGTATTAACCCAGGACCCGGGCCCGGGCAAATGAACGGGACCCGGGCTCGCCCAAGATCATGACCCCACTGAAGTGCATCAAATGCCATCCAAGCCCTTGGTGAGGTCCAAAGACCCTCTAGAAATGTATAATGTGATCTAGTGCGGGGCACGGGCTCTTGGTGTATCCAGGAATCATTTGAAGGTCAGGTGTCCAAGTGTACCTTCAGTAACCACAGGGGCCTTTGACTTCGAATGGATATGCCGGTACACTGGGGCCCCAGCAGTGGCGTATCTAGGATTTCATCCAGGAGTGGCTAAGTCAGGAAAAGAGACTAGGGGCGCATGCAAAGAAACATAGAGGACGCGTGTCCTCCCAAGGTCTTGAGGGCTCTTAGGGGCCAGGAGATAGATTATCAGGGTCCCGATTGGACCGGAGGGCCGGCTGGAGATGATATCAAGGGACTCAGCCCGGCAGCGCCGGGCCCTCACATGTCAGTCGGAGGACCTCTTGCGTCCATCGGGAGACACCTGAGACGCGTCTTTCGATTCGAGGGCCTCTGTGTCGGTCAGACACCACCGATACCGAACAGCCCGCTCCGCGTCGGCCTGGGCCTTGTGGGTCCATTTCCAAACAGGGGCAAGGCCGGGGCCTGCGAATCTCACCGAATGCCTCTTGCATTGGTCGAGGTGCCTGAAACAATGATGGATCCTCGTGTCAGTCAGGATTCCACTGTGTCAGGCAGGGGGTCCTGTGTCGTCAGGTGGTCGTGGGCCGGCCAGGGCCACATTTGATGAATAGGGACAGGGACATGACCATGAGTAAGAGAGGGCCTCTTGCGTTGGTCGGGCCCTCTGACAATGAAAGGGGACAAGAGGAATCACGATAAAAGGGCCCATAATGAGACAATGGAAGTGCCCTGTGTCAGCGACGGGCCCCAGTAATGACCGGGGATTCTCTGCCTGTTTCATCCAGGGGTTTGATAAATCCAACTGGATTTCGTTTGCCATTTATTTTATCCTGGTTTTGTCTCGGCATACAAGGCAGCCAGTTAAGTAAATTTGGCTTGTTTTATGGTTTCGTTTTCTCATTTACCGTATATCCACAAACATAATACACATGGCCTAAATTAACATAGCAAAGCACAGGACAAGCTGTCTCCGCAATGTTGTCGTCGATGCTCCATTATGTACATATAAGATATTAGTTCGAAAACGCTTTGCATTACGAAGAGGCAAAACACACACCACAACACAACAACACGCGAAAAAATCCCAAACGTTGGTCCTTGGAGGGCTCTGTGAATGATCTGAAGGCTCAGCCAACCTTGTTTGATATTGTCCGACGTTTGTCGCCCAGTGTATTGGCTCAGTTTGACAGCAAAGCTACTCAGACTTAATCTACTTCGCTTCCCAGTGGTCAACGAGTTTGAGGATCTGGTAGCCCAGCGTCTATTTCTGTGCTTTATGGAAGACGTTGTTCCGATTATGATAGCAGGATACTCCTGGAGGTGACCAAGTGGCCTGAGCTATTGCACAGATGGGTGTGGGCAGACGAGGATACCCATCGACATGTTCCCCACCCCCTCCCTCCAGATCGATGCACAACGCATACTATTTTAGGCGGCTTTCACCATGCCGGTCAGTCACAGCAGTACGTGTCTGCCACCCAACATTTGCTATCTCTGCTTAAAACATTTAACTCGCAATGAAGTTTATATGACGTGTGCAGCTCGCCCAACTGCTCGAAGCGTCACTCCCGCCGAACTCCATCGTCGTGCCTGCGCATGCGTCATTGCTCCAGCATGTGACTTCACGTTCCAGGCGACAGTGTCCAGATGTTCGCGGACAGGTCGGAAGTGCTGATGAGCATGAAGCGCCAGGGCCGCGGCGCGTACGTCGCCAAAGACGCCACGCCCGAACGTATCGTGGCGCAAGTGCGCGGCGGCGGTGAGTTCGCCCCTCGCGCCATCGGTGCCATCGCCCGACCGATGGCGCCATGGCAGGGAATGGTGTGACAGCCGAGCTGACGACGGGTCTGATGTGGGCTTTGAGCGGCTGACGAGAGAAAGTATTGTTGATTCCCTGTCGCGCTCGCTCTCAGCCAGGCTCATATAAGTAGCAGACATGTCGTTATGCGTGACTCCCAACAGTGGCTCACCGAATCCGACGGGACCCTAAGACAAAGTGAATAAAAGGTTTCTTGGCCCGGAGGTTAC
>NW_023596921.1:45252210-45253403 GCF_011947565.3 Pollicipes pollicipes | reverse complement strand
CTATATGAGGTGGTATGAAATGGTTGCCTGCTGGCTGCTGGCTCCGTTCGCCTGGTGTGTAACAGCCACGCGTCCTGGCCGCAGCTGCCGACCGACGAGTACCTGAGCTCGTCGCTGGAGCCGGACCGCTGGTCGTTCCGCGTCATCGACGCGCTCTCCTCGGTGTACGGCTTCACGCCCGAATACGTCCCGGTGCAGTCGGCCAGCGGCGGCGTGCCAGGACCGAACGCCGGCGACTGGACCGGTCTCACCGGACAGCTCGTCAGAGAGGTGGGTCTGCTGAGGAGTCGGCCTCACCGGACAGCTCGTCAGGGAGGTGGGTCTGCTGAGGGTCACCCTCACCGGACAGCTCGTCAGAGAGGTGGGTCTGCTGAGTGGTCGGCCTCACCGGACAGCTCGTCAGAGAGGTGGCGTCTGCTGATGGTCGGTCTCACCGGACAGCTCGTCAGAGAGGTGGGTCTGCTGAGTGGTCGGCCTCACCGGACAGCTCGTCAGAGAGGTGGGTCTGCTGAGGAGTTGGTCTCACCGGACAGCTCGTCAGAGAGGTGGGTCTGCTGAGGAGTCGGTCTCACCGGACAGCTTGTCAGAGAGGTGGGTCTGCTGAGGGTCAGCTTCGTCGGACAGCTCGTCAGAGAGGTGGGTCTGCTGAGGGTCAGCCTCATCGGACAGCTCGTCAGAGAGGTGAGTCTGCTGAGGAGTCGGCCTCACCGAACAGCTCGTCAGAGAGGTGGGTCTGCTGAGGGTCAGCCTCATCAGACAGCTCGTCAAAGAGGTGGGTCTGCTGAGGAGTCGGTCTCACCGGACAGCTCGTCAGAGAGGTAAGTCTGCTGAGGGGTCGGCCTCGCCGGAAAGAACCCATCTGGGAGGTGAGTTCACTGAGCGCATTACCCAACGCCCGATAGCATCTGGGCCGGACGGCTCATTAGTGTGTTGGGTATCCTGAGAGCGTAATGTGACCGTTCTCTGCTTCGATATGAATCAAACACAACTGTTATCTGGCCCAACAGGAGGTGAACATGACGGGCAGCTTTCTAGCAGTCAGCAGTCAACGAATCAACCAGGTCTCGTTTGGGGAGACCATGGGCTACTCCCAGATCGGACTGCTCATCAAGAAGCCACGTGCAGAGACGCGTAATGACTCTCTGCTGGCACCGTTCGACGGTCATGTAAGTCTGCCAACGGTTCGTGGTCGA
>NW_023596921.1:45122210-45247210 GCF_011947565.3 Pollicipes pollicipes | reverse complement strand
CAAAAAGTTACATTAAAGTCTCAGAGGAGGCACCCAGGTTGGAAAAGACGAGCTTAAGGAGGGCCCTCAACATCGAATGAAGCAAACGCATCACATGGATGTTGACTTAACACCCGTGACCGAAAGCTTCCGTTCATTTGGAAGCCACTGAATACACGCAGATAATTTTTGGATTTGGCCAAGGAAAATGGTCTAGAAGACAAATGGGATGCTAGATTTCAGTATTAACCCAGGACCCGGGCCCGGGCAAATGAACGGGACCCGGGCTCGCCCAAGATCATGACCCCACTGAAGTGCATCAAATGCCATCCAAGCCCTTGGTGAGGTCCAAAGACCCTCTAGAAATGTATAATGTGATCTAGCGCGGGGCACGGGCTCTTGGTGTATCCAGGAATCATTTGAAGGTCAGGTGTCCAAGTGTACCTTCAGTAACCACAGGGGCCTTTGACTTCGAATGGATATGCCGGTACACTGGGGCCCCAGCAGTGGCGTATCTAGGATTTCATCCAGGAGTGGCTAAGTCAGGAAAAGAGACTAGGGGCGCATGCAAAGAAACATAGAGGACGCGTGTCCTCCCAAGGTCTTGAGGGCTCTTAGGGGCCAGGAGATAGATTATCAGGGTCCCGATTGGACCGGAGGGCCGGCTGGAGATGATATCAAGGGACTCAGCCCGGCAGCGCCGGGCCCTCACATGTCAGTCGGAGGACCTCTTGCGTCCATCGGGAGACACCTGAGACGCGTCTCTTCGATTCGAGGGCCTCTGTGTCGGTCAGACACCACCGATACCGAACAGCCCGCTCCGCGTCGGCCTGGGCCTTGTGGGTCCATTTCCAAACAGGGGCAAGGCCGGGGCCTGCGAATCTCACCGAATGCCTCTTGCATTGGTCGAGGTGCCTGAAACAATGATGGATCCTCGTGTCAGTCAGGAATTCCACTGTGTCAGGCAGGGGGGTCCTGTGTCGTCAGGTGGTCGTGGGCCGGCCAGGGCCACATTTGATGAATAGGGACAGGGACATGACCATGAGTAAGAGAGGGCCTCTTGCGTTGGTCGGGCCCTCTGACAATGAAAGGGGACAAGAGGAATCACGATAAAAGGGCCCATAATGAGACAATGGAAGTGCCCTGTGTCAGCGACGGGCCCCAGTAATGACCGGGGATTCTCTGCCTGTTTCATCCAGGGGTTTGATAAATCCAACTGGATTTCGTTTGCCATTTATTTTATCCTGGTTTTGTCTCGGCATACAAGGCAGCCAGTTAAGTAAATTTGGCTTGTTTTATGGTTTCGTTTTCTCATTTTACCGTATATCCACAAACATAATACACATGGCCTGAATTAACATAGCAAAGCACAGGACAAGCTGTCTCCGCAATGTTTGTCGTCGATGCTCTATTATGTACATATATATTATATATATATATATATATATATATATATATATATATATATATATCAGATATTAGTTCGAAAACGCTTTGCATTACGAAGAGGCAACAACACACACCACAACACAACAACACGCGAAAAATCCCAAACGTTGGTCCTTGGAGGGCTCTGTGAATGATCTGAAGGCTCAGCCAACCTTGTTTGATATTGTCCGACGTTTGTCGCCCAGTGCATTGGCTCAGTTTGACAGCAAAGCTACTCAGACTTAATCTACTTCGCTTCCCAGTGGTCAACGAGTTTGAGGATCTGGTAGCCCAGCGTCTATTTCTGTGCTTTATGGAAAACGTTGTTCCGATTATGATAGCAGGATACTCCTGGAGGTGACCAAGTGGCCTGAGCTATTGCACAGATGGGTGTGGGCAGACGAGGAGTACCATCGACATGTTCCCCACCCCCTCCCTCCAGATCGATGCACAACGCATACTATTTTAGGCGACTTTCACCATGCCGGTCAGTCACAGCAGTACGTGTCTGCCACCCAACATTTGCTATCTCTGCTTAAAACATTTAACTCGCAATGAAGTTTATATGACGTGTGCAGCTCGCCCAACTGCTCGAAGCGTCACTCCCGCCGAACTCCATCGTCGTGCCTGCGCATGCGTCATTGCTCCAGCATGTGACTTCACGTTCCAGGCGACAGTGTCCAGATGTTCGCGGACAGGTCGGAAGTGCTGATGAGCATGAAGCGCCAGGGCCGCGGCGCGTACGTCGCCAAAGACGCCACGCCCGAACGTATCGTGGCGCAAGTGCGCGGCGGCGGTGAGTTCGCCCCTCGCGCCATCGGTGCCATCGCCCGACCGATGGCGCCATGGCAGGGAATGGTGTGACAGCCGAGCTGACGACGGGTCTGATGTGGGCTTTGAGCGGCTGACGAGAGAAAGTATTGTTGATTCCCTGTCGCGCTCGCTCTCAGCCAGGCTCATATAAGTAGCAGACATGTCGTTATGCGTGACTCCCAACAGTGGCTCACCGAATCCGACGGGACCCTAAGACAAAGTGAATAAAAGGTTTCTTGGCCCGGAGGTTACCTCTAAAAAGTGAAAGAGATTCCTGAAGCCGGAAGAGCACAATTTTGAAGTGAACCACAAATATCAATAAATATTGGCCACACGTAACGCATCTGTGATCATTAGCTATTGGCGTCCGCCTGCATTCGATGCATTTGGACTGAGCACAAAGGATAAATAAATGCAAGTCTGTCATCAGTGGTATGGATTTTCTGGAAATTTGGACATCTTCCGCATCAAGGTCGCAGCCAGAATTTCCGTCGGGAAGGCGTACCATGATTTACGACTTGGGGATTATTCAAAAAAAGTAAATCCAAGCCCCATTAACGGAACCTACGCACTGCGAACGGACTAACAGACCCCACAACGTTAATAACTACAGTACCTAGCACATCAATAAGGTGTCGATGTGGCTTGCCTTCGTGCTTGGAACAATGGTTTCAGCTGCGTACCCTACATATTCACTGGGCAATCCGCCTGTCTTGGTACCAAACTAAGGCTATTGGGATATACATGTCACTTCCCATGGTAGTGTATGACATCTAAATCCAAAATAGTTTTACTGGTCTCCAGATTCCGAAATTATCTTTCGTAGTGTCGTGATAAAAAACTGCGCTCGAATCTGGCGGGGAACCAAAAGCCATGTTATTCCTTTTGCCTGCGCTACCGTTCCGCATGCAGCTAAAGTGTCGTATTACGTTTGTCCGAGTTAACGTTCAAAAACCGAACAATGTCGCCTTTAGTCCTGTGGACGGTTACGTGGTGTGATGAAAATCGACAGTATGCATGATTACTGTGCTATCCAATAACTGGCAATGGACAGCCTGTCTCGATCCTTCCGCGGCCTTCGTGAGTGAAGCAGATGCGAATGTTGTTTATCCACGATCGTAGCAGGGCCGAAAGCTAAAAATATCCGCCATCTTTTAAATGAAGGCTGGCTATAACCAGTCGGCTGCGAATAGACTGGGAGCGTTAAGCGACGGCCCGGGAAAGACGTCCCGCAGTCAAGCACGTGCTCTCTTGTGCCACTCCGCCACGTCACTCCCGCGTCGGCTGTTCAATGTTGGATGTCCTTTGCCCGGCAGATCATGTCTACATTGACGAGGTCTCCAGGCTGAACGCCATGATGATGGCTAACTACCACGCCAGCAACCACACGTGCCACGTGCATGTGGTGCCGTTGAAGGATCAATATATCAGGCTGGCCCTCGCCGCGCCCAGGGACTCCATCATTCATGACGTCATTGACCCCTTGTGAGTATTGTGGTGCACCTGGCGCTGTTGGGGCTCGCGTAAAACTTTTGCTAGACGCGTTGAGCTGCCTCATGCATCACTCACTGTGAGTTGCCAGTTCCGAACTTCCGAACTTATACAGCTTAGTGATATCCTAGGGATATGTTTTGTGAGCATTGATATGTAGGAGATAATCTTGAGAGCTATCAAACCTTACGGCAAGGCAAATACGTGCTGTTATGCACGCCTCGTGTAGATATCATCTGGACCCTCACTTAAAGCCTGGATGGTCAACTTGAAATGGTTGCGTTTTATGAGCTTGAATGACCTCCAAGCGCGTGGCGCCCCCGGCCTTCCACGCACGAACCCCACCCATGACCCGCGTCGGTGAAACTTTACGCGTAGTGCTGGGTGAAACTTAACGAGACATCAGATAGGAGACACGGCTGCGGCGAGGTTGCGTGCCGACGGCCGTCAGCGTTTGTTATGTACACGGAACGTGTGAGTGTCGTGTGCTCAGGCCAGATTGGTATCTGCCGTGCATGGCTCAGGGCATTCCAGGCGTGACCTCCCGGGAGACGCTCGTGCGCCCCTGACAAGTGTGCAATCAATACCATCGGTTCCTTCACGGAAAAGACTTGGGTCACCGGCACGACCCGTCCAACTTGACGGCCGGCGCGCGACTTCACTTATCACCTGTGTCATCTTGCTCCTGACATCTTGGCGCCTCAGGCGGCTCACCCCACACGCCACTTTGGCGCGCATCAGACTTAACAGGTGGCGCTGACTAGGCGGTATTTCTAGTATGTCCGCTTGGGTTTAAGTCGGCCGATGATGATGTCTGCCCCCCTTGTGTCGCGTATGCACGTGCTGTTGATGTTCTGTTTCAGCTTACACGGGCTGGTGATGTCGGGCATTGCCAGCAAGTGGATGCAGGACGCCAGCGTCGACATGTCCCCCTGCGCCGCCACCAAGGGCATCCAGGGCACCAAGCTGAAGAACGAGGAGCTGCGCATGATCTACTACCTCATGCTGCTGGCGTACGGCCTGTCGGCCGGCCTGTTGCTGCTGGAGATAGCGCTGGCCTGGGCGGTGCGCCGCTGCAGCCGGCGCAAGGTCTCCTCTGAGCGCGAGGCGCACACGCTCGCCACCCTGCAGCGCATCCTGCAGCCGGCCGGCGGCGGCGGCAGCAAGGACGCCTGGATGAGGCCGGCCGCGCGCGCCCGGCGCAAGGCCATGCTGCGACCGGTCGGCGGCGCCGCCACGTGGGCCAGCGTGTTCGTCGGCCAGCCGAGCCAGCTGAGCCGGACTGGGGCGCCGCTGCGCCTGCGCTCGCCCCCGCCCCCGCCCCCGCCGCGCCCGCCCTCAGCGCCGTCGAGTCCGACCCCGCTCTCCGACGAGGAGGTCATCCGCCAGATGAAGGATAGCATCAAGACCATCAACGGTCGACCGTACGTGTTCGTGAACACGGCCGGCGGCGCGCGACCTGTGCCCGTCACCGAGGAGAACAACACGCTGCTCGAGCAGCTGTTCGAGCAGCTGAAGCGAAGGCCGCCCGCTGGGCGGCCGGACGAGCGGCCCGCCAATGGCACCCTGCACCGGCGCCTCTCTGGGCTCTAGATGGGACGGACCCCAAGCGGCACCCTTGGGGTCCGGCCGCTAGCCCCTGCGTGGAGTCCGTGACCCGTGGCCACCCGTTCCGCCGACCGGAAGCCGGCGACTCCAGATGCTAGCGAGTCAGCGACGCCATCCTGCTAAAAAAAACTACCTCCGATGGCGTGCTGCCGCCCCTCTGGTAGGCGGCGGTGACTCGAGGTCCGGCGCTGCGTCGCCAGCGGGGCATTGTTCAATCGCTTCGAGAGGATGGTGGTGGCTAGGCGGCGGGGAGCCTGAGTCGGCAGAAGCTCGCTGGTGGGAACGGCCAGCCCCGGCTGGTGTTGTTGACGATTCAGTGACGCGGTCCACAGTTTCGTAGTTGTCTGTGATAGACGGGTGCACGGCAAACGTCCATGAGCGCGGGCCCGGGCTTTGTGCTGCTTTCAGCGCGTTCACTTGGTGTGGTGGCTATTGGCCGAGAGGATCGCTTGGTTCTCCTTGGCACAAGGTTCTTTGGTTGCAAGAACCAGGAGCCTTGTGTCGGTGAAGTGCTGACTTACCTTTGACGTAAACTGAGAGCCGAGCACAGCATCATTGTGTGCACAATCGGGCTGTATGTCGCAAACCCACATGACATACATGTAAAACAGGTGATATGGCTGCGGATTCCCAGGTGGTGGACCAACACACTGGACTACTGGGCCATTTCGGGGGTCACGTTTTCTCCCCGCGTTCTGTGCCACGTTGCTCACCCTGTGAATGACCGGGTTGCACTGACTAGAGGGCATTACCACCTTCACTTCATACCCCCAACAACGCTGGTAGCTACATGTTTCATGTACAGGCAGGCATGAGGCCTCTCGGCAACAGGTTTGTCCTTTAAATGTGCCTCCGGATTTGTTTCGGTGTGTAGGGAGACGCAATGTTAGTACACAAGCCATGTTGTTAGGTGGTACCGTTGGTTTCAGAGCGTCAAAAGTAAGGTATGGGGATGCACGTCATCAGCGGTGCGGCGGTACGGCAGTGCGAAGTTCAAAATGAACGCTGTTTACTCAATTTAATCACAGATGGACCTCGCTATTTTACCTGTTACAGAGGTTTAATCATACCGGACTGGTGAGAGAGGGCGCCATTGTTAGGCACTTGATAGGACACAAAAGGGCAGTCGCACGTGATCGTTCACATGTGGCACTTCTGACTTGAAAGCTCACGGCGGGCCGTATGTTCTTGATTGTTTGACACGACACGGGCCACCTTAGCCTGACTGGTGACGGAGGGTCACTTTAGCTGGCCCTTCACGGAAAACCATTTTTTGTTGAGATTTACAAAGCGGCTCTTCCCTGATGACCGCTTAGGATCGTTCTGTATTGACCGTTCACAGTTCATTTACGTGACTGGTCAGAGGCCATTATTAATTGAATGCTCACAGAGTCATTCTTACTTCAGCGCTCAAACTAGGTCGTGTTGGAGGCCTTTACGTCGCAGCATATCGAGCAGCAATGCCAGCCATTTGAAAATCCGGACTTGCATAAAATTATCACTTGTATGGACGTGGATAATGGAACATGTCTGCAAACAGGACATGCCTGGTGATCGCTCGGAGCCGTGGCTGTCATCAATATACCATTCGATGAAATATATTTAAAAATATCGTGGAATGAGTTTTGTATGAAACAACCAGCGGCTATGATGTTAACAGCCCTACGTGTCGATACCGTCCTTAGACCACTTCTATATGACCATGCACCAATCAATACTAGTGTTTAACATTTGCAAGTCTTTCTCCACTACCTAGCTTCTTACACTCTATCTGCAAGCAAGGCATTACCCTAGCCAGCATCATGTGATTATGATTCATTGCGCTTCGCCAGAAGGCTTTTTAGAGTGTATGGCATCTCCCTTTTACGGTCATCCCTTTGAACTAATCTGAACACACGTTCTCCGTAGTTCCACTCGGTACTTTGGCTCAACCTGAAGTTCTCATGCATTGAAAGCTGCGACATGTATTCCTGGTCCATTTGCCCTGTTTTCACTTTCCAAGAGTTCAGTTTTGACGCTGCAAAATTATTGGTCTTAACATGGCTCAACGCACATATAATTTGTACTCACCGTTATCCAAGGAACTGCTCCACATTTAAAGAGGTTGAGCCACGCATCAATTTTGGTGGAATTCGTCCGCTTGTAAGTATTGGTATACTTTTTAATGGAAAACTTCATGATGGAAGATATTGAGGCAAGCATCAGATATGAGGAAATAAGGTCACTTGTACCTGATCTTGTCGAACTAATTACTGAATCACGTAACTTGTTGAACGTGTGACAATTTGTGACATCATGGAAAGATCGCTACCAGAGTTGCTGCGTCAGAGATGCTGCTGAAGCGGACGATGTGAGTTATTTGTGATACTTTTTTACGTGCCGTAGGGTGGAGTCGTGAATTCATGCGTGTGCATTTACCGGACGTGCATTGTGTGCGTGCGCTTTAGCCTTTTCTCGCTGTTTCTATATTGGCATATTTTCCCGTGAAGACGTCCACCTAATTTGCATAAAATCCACCTAATTTGCATTTGTATTTTCGGCAACGGCGCTATTCTCAAAGGGTTGTTCCATATCAGTATGTGGTTTTTAAAGGGAGTGTTCCACATTTATGTGGAGTTTTGAACTGGAACAGCTATCTTGTAAACCTTTAGGTGCTCTTTACAATCCTGCCCTTTTTAAGACCTAAGCCCCTCTAGTTTCTGAGCTGCACGCCCGCGAAAACAGGAAAGGTATATCGGGTAGAGAATTTAAAAGGCATCTCAGCACTTATTTTGTCATAATAACGTCATTCAAATCCTGTCATTCCATAAACCATGCAGCGATTGAAGCCAAGAAATTACAATCGCCGAGGCGCTCATATCTGGCGTTCGTGAGCACAATTTCCAGATATAATGGCCGTCAATTGTTCTCAATCAATGTTATGAGAGATGCGATGACGCCATCAAACCACAACCCATTGAGGAGCATATTTACTAGACAGATCATTATGCTATCCAGAGCAGTCTTTCCACTCAAAAGCATACCAATAGTAATACGTGATCTTGTTTCCATCATACCTGATATTTACTTCAAAATCTTCAAATGTGAAATATTCCCTTTAACCGGAACAGACATTTTGAGGGGAGTGTTCCACATTTATACGTGTTTTCTTACTGGCATAGCCATTTTGAAAAGTATGGTGCAATTCACAATCCTGCCCTGGAGACTCTGGCTAGGTCACCCAGGCATCCATGACGCCATAATAGCGTCATACATAGACTGTCATTTCATTGGTCATGCAGTTATCAAATTCAATAAAAATATACGTTGTCGTTTCGTTCATATTTGGTGCTCACGATGCCATTTTCAGACAAAACAACCGTCAACCTGCTCTCGACCCATGTCTTGGAAGGTAAGCTGACGTAATCAAGCAATGTCGTAATGAGGAGCATATTTACTGATCAGTGAAAACTCGTTGTTAGCAGTGTTCAGCCTTAAAAGCAGACCAATAGTTACAAGTGAGCTTTTTCATCACATTTGCTACTTGCTTTCACATCTTCAAATGTGAAATACCACCCTTAATGGCCGTCTTGTGCTATTTTTCATGGCTGTGCCCATGATCGAGAAAAAGTGCACTCACTTCAACATTCTTGCTCGCTGTCATACAGCACCAAATGCAGAAACGTCAGCAGCAAATTGGCTTTCAGTCAATTTTTGTAATTGAATCCATGTCTCAATCACGAAAGACGTTTCATCTGATGTTAGCTCGACTTTTTTAAATGTGAAAGTCCCTTTAGGCTGTTCCATTGTCAGCCTCACGCCCGTCATATCTAAAAGTTGCCCTAATATTTTGTAATGAGACGCCAAGTATTTCACTAAAGCTTCTCTGTATTTTAGTCTCGCACCACAGCAGCCCCTGACCGTGTACCTACCCTCTCTGCTCTCCCCACGGCGACTCTAGACAGCGGGGGCCGCGAGCCGGGGCCGGCCTGCGAACCTGACACTCGACACTGCGGCGGCGGCGCGCCTCCGCCGTGCCCCCGCCCCAGGAGTGGCGCAGGCACGAAGTACAACTGCACTACAAACATATTTGTTGCGGCAAATCGCGGTTCGTGACCTAGGCATGCATTTGACTGTCAGCCAATTGACCTCTGTCGTTGGGACACTTGGTGCTGCAACACTGCAAGCACGAATGTTAAGGTGTCCATATTTCGCTTGACCATGAGCACAACACAGCCAGTGAGGTGAGGGTGTTTGCGTGACATCACTGTGACGTCATTCATGCCTGAGTGAATTCCCAATGGCGGCTCGCAAAAGGCAGCACAAGTTTGCGAACCTCAAACACAGAATTAAGAGGATTTTAAGCATTAAAAATGGCATGGGTATAAAATGATGAGAATGATCACGAAAATTACCGTCTCAGTTCAAAACCCACGCAAAAGTGTGTCAATCCACCAAGCTCATGGTATTACGGCCGAAAACATAACACAGATTGGTACCTTTTCGGTTGTTATGGATTTGTCGGCGATGAAAAATCTGTTTTTGTCCCGGAATTCTCAGGCTGGTTGCGAAAGCTAAAATCTGGGAAACTTTTGGGTAATATGCTTCTTATCCATTATCACACAAAATATATTGGATTCCTTGATGAGTATGTTTAAGAGTAATATATCTGCACATGTCAGGCCGAATTTGAATTTGTGTGAGCTATCATTTCATCTGCATAATTTGTGGTCAGACAGAGATGTGCGCTGAGTGGCAGTACCGTTTGCAACAAAACCACGTGCTTTTTGAAACACCCTATAACTGTACTTAAGTAGGCAGGTGATGCAATGGGTCATATGGTACATGCAATGACCCAGGAACATATCAGTTTGACTCATGCAATGGATCATACTGTTTTGTTTTGTTTTTTACACCCAAAGGACGCATATGGAAAGAAAAATGTACGGCTGCTGGATGGGAACGCAGCGTCAGCAATTTATTTTGTACCGAATGATGTCTATGCGGTAAAAACAGATATTACGAGTGCTCTGGTTCAGCAAGTGTCATGCTATTCTCAGATGCATTTTACATTATTTTTGACCAGCGGCCGACAGGGAAACTTTTAACAATACAAAGATATTCATGTCAAATGCAGTTCTTTTTCTGGCGGTCAGTTTTTTAGGTTTACGCAGGTCGTTTCTTGTCCATATGAGGCATTCACTACACTCACTAACCGTTTTAATTCGTCCTGCTTTACAGACCCGCATCTGCCTGTCCTGAGCCTGTATTGCCACCCTTGCAAGGCGCGAAGCGAAGTCGACAACGAACCATGCGCTGCACGCCGCGCCACCACCGTGCAGCGCATGGTCCGTCACAGCTGTCAGCGGCGGCGGCGGCGGCGGCGGCGGGGCGGGGCAGGACGGGGGCGGGGCGAGCAGCTCCCAGACCCACAGCTGTCAGCGGCGGCGGCGACGGGGCGGGGCGGGGCGAGCAGCTCCCAGACCCACAGCTGTCAGCGGCGGCGGCGACGGGGCGGCGCGAGCAGCTCCCTGACGTCACCCTTTCATTCGAGGACGCGTGCAGATGGCGCAGGACCTGCACGTGCTCTGCGTACGAGCGTTCACGGCGGCAAAGAATGGGGGACAGACACTGAGCGGCATCGACCAGCGCGAAGAGGCCCGCGCCGTTCACATGCACTGGTTCAGATCATGGCGTTGGCACGCGTCATTAGCTTCTAGCTGACGTCACATAGAGTCATGGAGAGCGCGCGAGAGGAAGTCGTTGTTCGCACACATGTGCGAAATGGAGCGACCTACGCAAGTCGATTTCTCTTGCTTTACTGCAGGGCAACTCCAATGCACTGGTGAGATGATCTCCATTTGGCAACATTTGGGCATATGGCAGTGGCGAGTCCGACCGGCACGGATGAGACAAAAAAGAGGGCGAGTAAATAGCAGATACGGGGCGTACTTTCGCGAAATGGGTAAGGCGGGCTGAACCGTGAAAGTTATGAAACTAACCCCCAAAATTTGCCAACAAACAGGTTTCTCCTCGGATTTGACTCAGTTTTTCCTTAACCTGGGGAAGTGAAAGCACAAGTTAGGAGCCTGAGGCCCCAGCTAAATATATATATATATATATATATATATATATATATATATATATGCATTATGTGTGTATGTGTGTGTGTGTGTGTGTGTGTGTGTGTGTGTGTACACACCAATAAAGCCTCATCTATTTAAAGCCTCACCTGGTAGGTTTCCAGGCCTCTCAGATCGGGGGTCCTTTGGGCTGGCGGAACTGTCTGTGCGTTGCCTTGCCATGGGGATCCAGTGCTTCCGTCCGATGGAGTCCCTTCGGATCATCCGTGGACCATGTCGACCAAAGCGGCCTGATACTGGCTATCTAAGGCTTCCTATGGGGACGATTGGTCTCCTGCGTGCATTATAGACCTTTCTTTTTATTTGATGGGTGTTCTGTCTTGGCTGTCCGGATTCTGTCGGCGATTTGAAGCCCTAAGGATTTTAAATAAAGCAACACATTTTCCCTAGATAGGATATGGTAAGGCGCCCAGGTCACTTGGCCCCAGCGCTCACAGATAGGCTTCGCGTTCTGGGGCTCAGTTTCCAGCGAAGCGAAAGTACCGGGTGGTGGCGCCGTCTGACGGCACGTGCAGATGGCGCTGCTTTGCACAGCGTGGCCAATGGAATGTTGGAGCTTTGCGCAGTGGGTGAGTAAGGCAGGAACTTTCCTTTGAATATTCTACAGCACGCGTGATCGCCAGTCCTGTCTTAGCGTTAAAAACGTGCAACGCCTCATATAGTTTCGGAAGGGTCAGTAAAATGACTATCCAGTCGAAACGTTTTACGATTGAAGGACAGTTCAGGAGCCAACGCTGAGGGGCATGTTGAAAGATTGGAATGTGCATGCTGGCATCTTCAGGGCTTTCGAGACAGAGCGTGCGGGAAACGAGATGATTGGTGGAGGGAAATAATCAGTCCCACCAGTCCAGTCCAGCCTTTCAGACGAACATCCTTTTACGGACGATGCGCCTAACCGATTTTCCACTAGCGCCAGGCTGCGTAATTTGTAGCTCGAGAGATGCAATGACAACGCGAACTGCACCAACATCACTGACTCGAGAACCCTTTCCACGGCACACTACATTCCACCCAGTCCTGTCCATGCCGTTCTGGTAACCTACCAGAGGTATGGAAACGTTGCTTACATTTTCCCAGCCACACCTGAACGACACTCGCCTAACCAACGCATGCTGTCCACGCACCGTCGTCTAGCGTCTTAGTCTCTGGACTATCAGCCACTTGTTGCGGTCTTTTTATGAGTTCCGTGGGTGTGTTTACGTGCTGTTCTGTCATCTGTCACAAGGACGCGCATGTTGTATTTCAATTGTTGGTCATTTAGGTAACATACAGCAACATATTGTCAAACATGCGATCGGTTCAAATTTGAGAACCACTATGGCCGGCATTTTGAAATGGTTGATGGCAGCGCCCTGAATGGAGGTATCGATTCTTGAAGGCTGAGATAAAAACCGTGAGAATGCCTGAAATACCTCATGCATGGGGTAAAAATACTTCGAGGAGGTGATATGAATTCTTATTAGTGAGTGTCTTGTGTTATGAGTTAATTTTTGCGTTGACAAACGCGGGAAAAATAGTATTACTATGATTGGGTTTTCAACTGTCGCCCATATCGATGTCAGATCCTCGATCTTCTAGCCGTGCGACGGCCGACTCCACCGCCTGGAGCGATCTACCAAGTGCGAATCCCCGGGTTGTGGGGGTGTTGCGTGCGGCGTTACCCCTAGGATACCGTTTCGTTTCTTATCGTGGCTCTCAAGAAATGTTTCCAAATTTTAGATGGCCGTGATTGCAATCACCCGACCAGCGGCCTCCCCGGGCCGCCATTTTGGCTGACGTAGAGAAACAAGGGATTCTGGCCGGTTGTGCGCTGTCGCGCGGTTTCGGTCCGTGGAGTGCGGACGTGGATCGTTACGCGGTAGCGTCGGAGGCCGCGGGAGGAGAAACACAAGTGATCATCGTGTGGGTGAGAGAGTGATTTTGTGCGGTTATGGGTGGTTGAGTGAGCCGTGAAGATTTGGGGTGGCAAGCTTCTTCGCGCTGTGCCGTCTCCGTAGACGATTGCGTGCGGACGCCTGGCGCATGTCTGTGGAAGATCCCTTCGATGGATGTGATTCCTGTGTAATTTTGGCTTTGACTATGTATTCTTTTCATTGTTAGTTCTCGAATACTTAGTCATGGCACAGCTTCTGAATAAAGATCCGGCAGTGTACAAGAAGGAGGCGGAAGCATTCTTCTCTGACCTGAAGGGTTTCCATGGAGGCAGAGGGTGAGTGTTTGAAGTTTGTTATGCATATTTTTTATTTGCTCTGGCCTAGTTAATTACAATATCATGCATTTGCTTTTACACAAGAATTTCAGCATGTATTGCACTTCCCACAGTTTTCTAGAGGGTTGATTGATGGATGATAGGCACTGCCTTCCAGCATTGTGTGGAACACATTAACATAATCCTGATGCACCATGCGGTGAATTTGGAATGGTGGCATGTCAGAACCATGACAGGATGTCAAATTTGTGCATTGCTGTCTGGATTGTTTTTTTTTTCAAACACTGGCTTATGCATTATTCTGAATTAAACTGGGGCTATTGAATAATTGCTTTAAGGTTATTGAGTTTATGTTACACAAGCGTGCAAGATAGTATGGGAGTTAAAAGAAGCATAAGTTAGATGAAGTGGTTTTGCCTTTCAGACCCCTTGTTATATGGACACACACCTTTTTAAGCTTTTGATAGATTTCATGCATGCCTTATGATGGATTGCAAATGGTGATTATCAACAGTCAGCTTTGTTTAGCATGTCATATTTTGTTGTGGCAGGCCTGTGCTAGTTTTGGTGCCTTGGGGCACTTACTTGTTAACAGTTTGGGCATATTCCTAAAATATGTATCCCACTTCAGACTTGGCATATTTTTGTAGGCAGGCTTTCATATTGCCCATAATGTATTTTTTTCTTTAAATTAGGAATGTGGGCTGTGTAGTAGACATGGGATCCATTAGTGTATATCAGGCTGTTTTGATTGCATGAGGAATACTGCAACTTTTAAGAATTAAAGAATGATCCACTAGTGGACATCATACAAGTCCAAGTCATCAGTTATTGTGTTTACAGGGGATTTGCACCTTTGTTTAAGAATATCACTGAACTGATACTGGTTGTGATGGCAGAAACATTGGTCTCCTTGCTTCTTTAGGTGTGATCAGTGCTGTTAGGCATGGAATATCTTTGGCTCTGAAATAGGTCTTGTATGCCTGGAAAGTTACCAATTTCTATGTTGTGTTCACATTAGCATGTGCTTGTGAAAAGTAATATGTAAATAAAATGTGGAATATGAATAAGATGGCATGTAGCAGTGCTTACAGCTTGAACTAAAAAAGTTGTTGATGCACTGGCCAAGTTCCTTTCAACATGTGGCTTCAAGTGATCATTTATGGCAGCTTTTTAGGCATAGTATACTGCTTCAAACAAATGTATTGTTATCCACCAATATTTGTATTCCATAGTATAAGCAACTGAAGCAAACAATGTTTTCCTTTTCCTGATTGGTCCCAACTGCACTTTCTGGTCAGCTGACATCAGTATTTTGTAGCTGAGCAGTCCAGTGACATGCTCGATGAAAGACTGCACATCCTTCCTCATTGGTTCGGTGTTTGAATGCAAAGTATAATATGCTTTTATTTTGGGTCATTTTGCACTGTAGGATGAAGCTCTGGCTGAACTCATCTAAGATTGGTATAATACAATGAAGACAAGTATGGCCCTAGGTACAAGGATGTCATATATAATCAAGAAGCATTCCACCTTTTCCTCATGATGGGTGTTGGGTGCAAAATGACGCTAGAAGTTGACATGCCCGAAAATCCCAATCATCATCATGATAGGTGCAAAATGACCACCACAGTCCATGCCCTCCTCTCCCCCCCCCCCCTCCCCCCCACAAGAAAACAAATAACAAAAAGCTGCTGTGGTTCCTGATGGCAGAAATTATCATGAAAAGCCATCTGGCATATATGGAGTGATTTTGTTGAGGTACAGATAGTGCATTGGTTGAGCTGCCACCTGGGAAACCGGAGGTACAGGGTTTGATGCCCTGCAGTGCCTGCCCCTGCCACTGGGGTGAAAGGCAGGCAATGCCATATAGCATCAGCAGCTGGGTGTGTCATAAAGTACCAATGGTGGAGTTTTTAAATGGGGCAGGCTGCTTTAGTAGACCACAAACCCATTGCAAAGTTCAGTGTTGAACTTCAGACAGCAGTGGTTTGACAGTTGTTTTCATGGGTGTGTATTGTTAACCATCAGTGTGTTTCTAATAGGAATTAGCAGTAAGTCAGCTGTGAACCTATTAAGACGTTTTGTGAGTTGTGTACAAGTTGTGTCATGCCCGAAGGCAACGTTAGCCGGAATGCAACGTGTTGCCCAGTGACATTGATTGTGACGTGGTGGGCATCACAAATAACGTGCCTGTGACCCCATTCAGGTTAGCGGCAGTGTTGCTTTCATTGAGTCGGTTGTGAAAGCAAAGTGGCCTGAAGGAGAGGAATGCCACTTCTGTCCAATATTCTGTGCTGTCGCTCGTATTTTCGTGTCTTATATTACATGCTGTGCAATAATCGATAGTTGCTGCTGGCACTAAAACATAGCGTAGCTTCGTAGTCTGCCGAAATATCTCCATTCGATGCCAGTTCAATTTTGAGACGGACGTTGTGATGTTTCAGAACGGCCTTTCATCGGACTCCAAAGATCGGGGGAAGAGATGTGGACCTGTATCTTCTGTACGTGCTTGTGACAACTCGAGGAGGGTGGGAAAAGGTAAGGAGGGCATTGTTTACGCATGATGAAGAAGATGCACTTCTACTTTTAACAAAGATTGCCATCAACGTTGGTTTAAAAATGGTTCAAAATAGCCGACTTGGTGCTACCTTAACGCGTTTGCCTGCCAATTGTGGCTCAGCTTGAAAATGCACAAACTTGTGCATTATGCATGTTGGATTATTGCGGTCAAAGCAAAAGTAAGATCGTCATAGAAGGAACTCATATATTCCAAAACGCAAATACGGTCCAAGCGATAGCTGAGTGGGTGGTCTTTCATTCATCGCGCCTTCCACAACACTAAGTAGTGACCGGTGCAGTGTGACCGATGATGGTGAAGTAGTGAACATGTGTTCGCGGCTGTGGCTTACACTGGTGGTAACATTGATCAATTTAGCTCCCCATGACTGGTTTGGGAGCATGCTAGTTATTGTTTGACAGGAAAATAATGCATTGCGCCTGAAGTATCGGACGTCAGGCGTCCAAAGGTTGTGATGAACTGTAATTCTGTGCTTTACGTCAGGCGAAATCCGTCCATTTATATTGCCTAGCATCGAACTGCAGCTCACAAAGCTCCCTTTTTGCGTCAAAAATTGGCGTGGAAGATGAGATGTGTCGTTGTATCGCCAGCTGCACGCGGTGGAATGCCTGCTGGATGTTCAGTGTGTGGATCCACAGACAGGCCATGGTGCTATCAAGTTACGTAGTATCTTTCGTCCGACGATTTAGTATTATTCCCGACGCGTCATGCAAGCATCGCGAATTGTTATTTTACGGAATTAAAAAGACAAAATATAGCAAAAGGTGCTAAAATATAGCGTTTAAGTGCGGGTTAGGTGTTACCAACAATTTTCCGTCAATTCTCCCAATTGGCGAGCGTTCTTTCATCACCGCTGACCTGAAATTGGGCGAGAAAATACTATCGGTGATCGGAAATGAATTTTATAAATTCTTAGGCTGTCGTGAGGATGGACAAAATGCCAATGTGAACAAATGCAGCATCCCGAACGAATGCGATCAAAGTCGGTATGAACGAGCGCAAGCGTTTGAGCTTGCGAAAACGAGCGAGCAAGCAAAACGAGAGAAACGAGCGCAAACAAGCAAGCAAGTTTCGGTGGAATATGAACTTGTACTGCTGTAGTATGCGCATAGACATCGATTGGACAGATGTGGCTGAAATGGTAGATATTTAGCGATATGGACGCTGTGGTCGGGAAAGTTTTCGGTGCTGTACATTGTTACAAGGACTTTTTCGTGTGGCTGCACGCAGTCTCACACACCTCTGTTTGACTTCACACACCTCTGTTTGACAGGCGCCGGTCCACTCGGCGCCGCACCTTCGTGTCTGATAGGGGGTTTGGGCGCGATGAATACAGTTCTGTTTTGAGGAATAGAGTGCTGGGTTCGATCCTGAGCTGGTGTATATTTTGCTGGTATGGACGCGAGAACCCATGCGAGGGCTTGATGTCACCGTTATTACATACACCAGATGGTAGGAGATTCGAACTGAATTTTTGCAGTTTTTTTTTCTCAAATAGGCAGTATATTCCCGGTGTGGAGCCGCACACCGTCTTGGTAAATTTCGCCATCGTGTCATGAATAATTTTGCAATGATTCAAGGAATCAGCTTCAGTACATTCTCTTAATGCTGCGGGCCAGTTTTTCATCTCAAGAGATTGCACTCGGCCTGCATTTAGACTCGGCCTGCATTTCTTTCAAATGTACCTGAAGAAACTGATCCGGTGCACATAGTCTGGCCAGCAAACTGTTGGCCAGAACCTCCTCACCCCAAAAACTGTCGCCGTCTGCAGGCTTGTTTTCCGCTGGAGAGGAGCCATCTTCTTTTTGAGCGTGTTTAGGTTTATAGCGTTTTTCGGCTTCGTATGTCGGCGATCAGAAGGCGTCCGTTGCGGCATGCCATTAAACGACTGAATGAAGTGCAACTCAGTCTAAACCGCTCTAGACTGAGTCACGAGTTTGATTAGTTTTAAAACATCCCATGGCTGGATGCCAAAGGGAACAGATCATGTAAACCAATGTAAATGTTTAAGTGAGGCTACCTCCTTTCAGCAGACATTAATGTACGTATCTTGCCCAGGTATAGTGCAGTTGTTCATTATGTTCGGTTTATGCAAGGCTTTGCGCCCGGGTAGACAGGTGTGGTGCGCCTTGTTCCAGGCCCCTGGTTGCGGCTGCTTGAAAGAGCAATATTTGCACGGGTGCTAGGTTCACTTCTACTGGACAGGAGCGGGTAGCAATGCTGCGCCATATATTCGTATAAGACGTGATGGAAAATTCATAACATTGTCTGTTTTTGGAACGATGTGCGTCGCAGTGTTTGCAATAGTATTTCGAGGGTAGCTAGGAATAAAAGAAAAGGTAACGCAACACAAATGATAATTGATGCTACCTGTGAAAGCAAAGAAGGCTGCGGAATCGTTTTTTGAAGCATGGGAACGCCACGAATCCGCAGTGAAGTCGATTTTGAGGTGCAAGCACTCTGCATGGAGTTTTAGTAAAGAAGTTCATGTGCCATACATTGCGTCGATGCTGCAGTTGAGGGCAAGCGCTGTTAATATTGTGTGCCTTTGAACGCGGCTGAAATCGCTGACCCGCCTGATCCGTTTTTGATGGCGCGGTCGGTGGCCTCCTGGAGATCTGGCGTTTCGTACGGCCATGCCCACGGGCACTGTCCGTCCCGGTTCCCGCGCCGCCGGATCGCCCCAGCCCTCCCGGCCGTGGCTGCGCGCGCCGGCGCGCCGCCCGCCGGCCGCGGCGAGGGCGCGCCGCCACCACGTGGTGGCCGGTTGCCGCCCACCTGAGCCGGCGGACCCTGGCCCTGAATCGGCGGGACTCCCCCGAACAGCTGACCGGCCGGCCGGCCGGCCGACGACACGCCGCCATTGAGAGCTCGGCGCACGGGGAGAGAGCGCGCGCGCGGGCGCGGGGCCCGGCCGGCGGCGACGCGACGCCCCGCGGCCCGGCCCGGCCGGCCGCCGGGGTAGAGGCGCGCCGGCCGCCGTGCGCGCGCACTCTCGGCCCGGCCGCGCCACACGTCGGCCACGGAGCCGTGCTGCGTCCGGCCGGTCGCACGGCCCAGTGCGGCCGGCCGGTCGAGCCCTACGGTACCTGCCCACCCTGCTCCGATACACGTCCGCTCCGGTGTCGTAACTGGGCTTCATGCGCATAAGTTACACGGTCCCGGAATTCGTAGGTCGGGGAAGAAAAAGGCACCCAGCCGATCATTCTTTGAATTTTTTCGTTTGTTTTAGTGTCATCGCTGAACTTGATCATGAACTACAATGAATTTTCTGAAAGGAGCAAGCTTGCTCCACCTGTCAAATAGATTTTTCGATACCATGATGATCGATCCTGCCAGGTTTTTGCCAGCTTCTGTAGATCAAGTGTATCCCGAAACAGACCTCTACGAAATGTTAAGGCGTGTGCCTGTCATAACTGGCACCCGGTGTTTCTAACCCTTCATGTCATGACCGCATCCAAGCTTCAGACCGGCGCGACCTGGAGGCTGATGCACCTCAAACTCCCTGCCACTCACTGCTCTTGTGAATGCGTTAAGTTCTTCGATGCGCCAGTAGCATTCAAAGTTTGGAAGGCCGGGTTTTCGAAAGCAGGACCGCGTCGCGTAATTTTCGGATGCTGGTGTTCCGAGACGGACCATAGCTGGGACTGCGGCCAGTCTTAGCGCTGGAGGTGGCCGGTGGGACCGATCGCGTGTCTGGCCCATCTTGCATGAACTTTTCGCTGGCTGCCGTTCTGCATCGGACACAGCTCCTGGCTCGAAACTACCCGTTGTCAAGCCTGTTACACCCGACTTAAGCGATTGCGGTTGCTTTACCGACCGGTAGGCGGACCGCAAAACAGATTTATGTTTGACGTCTTATCGACTAAGTGGTATCATTTCGTCGGTCCCATGAGTCACTCCTCGGCGTCAATTTCTCGGCCCAATCCGTCTCCTGGCGCCGGCGTGCGCCGCGACTGCCGTCTCTCGCACGCCGCTGTGCCGGCCTGGGCCCGCGCGTGCGCGATGGGCCGGCGCTGGACGTGGGGGTCGGACCAGCCGCTGACCGTGGCGGCCGGGACGAGCCGGTGCCGTGCGGGTCACGTTCGCCGACGTCTTGCACGTCGGGCGGCCGCCGACCCAGCGCCACGGCCGGTGCGGCTGGCGCTCAGCCGGGAACCGGTCGGCGCCGGTCCCTGGCCCCGGGCCCCGGGCCCCGGGCCCCGGCGGCCGGGCGGCCCGGGCCCACCCGTGGGAGGGGCCGCTGTGATCAGTTCAGCCATCCGCAACTGCAGCTGATCGATGTCGACATCGCTCCCTGCGCCGTGAGCGCCGGACGGGCCAGGTGCTCTTTGAAGGCTAGGTCGGATGCCCAAGTCGGATGCTTGCGAGAAGTTCGCGAGACTAACCCGTTTACGGTCCGCTCGCCCCGCCTGCGCAAATGGCGAGCGGCGTCATCTGTAGCTGCGTTGTTTGGAACCGGTCCGTGTCGGCAGGATGCGGTCATGGACTGACGGGTTGGCTGTTCAGGCGGGGAGGGGGGTTGATGGCAATCGGCTCTGAAGCGGCACGACATTGGCCGTGGTGAGGTGATCCACATGGCTTGGGCGTCGACGCGGCTGTCTCTGCTCTTTGCCCTTCACATCAGGAATTGGAGATGTAACTGTATACACATGAGGAAGGCTATGAATACCATAATTATTATTAGGCTGGAGTATAATTATGAATGTCTGTTAACAGACTAGAAATCAGCTTATCGTCTTGCTTCCCCGTTTGGAGTGTTATCCATCGTGTTATGGACGCGCGGCACCGCGCATCCTCAGCCAGACTTGAACGTGGCTGTAGACCTTACATCTGCGAGCTTGGTAGTCACGACTGGCTGACTGTTCACGGCTGAGTTGAACATTTTTGCTGTTTGCTGTGCGCATTATCAACTTCAATGCTCCTGTGGAGCTTTCGAGCGAATTTTACAAACACCCCAGTCCTCGGCGCAGCAGTCGTGACTCGAGCTGCCTGGCATGTTGCCTACCCTCGTGTGAGGCACCGTCTCACGGCTTGTCGGATGCTGTAGTCCCTGTGCCTGCCGTCTTCGCGCCGGCCGCCTTCCGACCCATATCACCGCTCTGATCACGTCACGTCCGATCACGCCCAGCATCTGCGGACGTCACGTCACGTCCCGCCCCTCGTGACGTGACGGCCGGCTGTGACCTGGCCCGGCCGCTGGTGCCGTCCGTCGCGCCACCTCTGACCGGTGCCGCCGCCGCCGCCAGGTGAACGACTACAACGAGTGGGACACGCTGGCGCCGCTGTTCGAGATGCCCGTCGCCTGCGTGAACGTCGGCCTGGCACTGAAGCAGATCTACCTGAGGTGAGGCTGGGCGGGGGAGGGCGCCCGCCGCTGCCGCCGGCCCGCAGCGGCACGCGGACCGCGGCGCTCATGGCCGCGTGGGGCACGACGAATGATGCCCCCGCTGCATACTGCTGGGCCCATTGTAACGGTGCAGACCCATTATGCAGCAGGTAGCGTCATGAGCATGAGGCAGCGAAACAGAAGGAATGGCCTAAATTAGAGACGTCTAGGAGGTAATGAAACCGGGCTGTGTTTTCCCCAGGCGATCATTTCGCGGTGTAGTCATGCTTGTAAAGTTGTTCGGGGAATCCTCAAGTCTTCTGCAAATTTTGGACGCTGCCTTGCGGCCTGTTCGGCGTTGGTTCTTTCTCGCGCACGCCCGCTTCTGTTCTTGATCTCCGAGCTTCTGCGAATCATCGCCTCGGGTGTCTGTTCTCGGCGCGTTACCCCCCTGCCTGCCCGTACGGCCGAGGCACAGCGCCGCGTGCGGTGCTGCGGTAGTCGTGTGGAGCAGACTACCGCAGGACCGCACAGGACCATCGCTGTCGGCACGCTCCAAGGCCCAGTCAGCCGTCGTCAGCTTCTCTGCGCACGTCCCTCCTCCTCGCCTTACCTCGCCTCCCCCCCCCCCCCCCCCTGTGCACATTGCCGAGTAGTCTGAACTCGGTGCCTGACGTGGGTGAATATCAAGGTCTGGACGGTGCGACTCGTGATTTGAGTGTTGATGCCGATGCTCAAGTTCGATGGCAAATACGGTCAGGCAATGTCCAGCTGCATCGCGCCTGCCACTGCCCGCTCAGCTCATGGATTACGTTTTTTACCGATGCACTGGGATGGGGGATTTCATGGACATGAAAGTTCTGTGAGCTTGCTATGAAAGCGGTTCTCGTGGTCTTATCGTTCGGTGGTCGAAGACCTGCGATGTACATTTGACAACGAAAAAAATAAACTTAAGTTTTACTGCGAAATGACAGCTATTTTTTGGCAGGCGGATTTAAATGGCGTTGCTCATGGAGCGAGCTGTGTGGTCCGACCATCGAGCACATGGCTCGAACGTGCCATTGTCTGACCGCGATCTCTCCACGCCGTTTGCGCCCCCTGGTCCGGCCGCTGGTGCTCTCGGCGTCCGCTTCTCTCCCCGCCTAGTTGCAGGCGAGCGTTGTCCGCGTGCGCATTGTTTTTGTTTGGGCCGTGACAGTCGGTGCAGGCCGACCGCCAGCCCGCCCGCCGGCCCGCCCGCGCGGGTTCTCGACGCGTCAACTGGTCTTACCCGCAACAGAATCGATAGTACCCGCCCGCCTAGCGGCGCCCCGCCGCCGCCGCGCGCCGCCGCCAGCCAGCCAGGCAGCGAGTATTGATTCGGTCGGCGCGCGCCGTTGGCGGCGTCTAATTTTAGCGTGCGGCCGCCGGCACGCGGCGTTCCGCGGTGCCCGACCGGGTGGGTCGGACCCGGTAGTAGACGGGCGGCGGCGGGCGGGCGGCCGTAGTAGTCGGACGTCGGGTCAGCCGGCGCGGCGGTACGGGCGCCACGCGCCGCCAGCCGCCGCCGGGCCCGGGCCGCCCGACCATGGAGGGAGGGAGAGTGGCCGGCCTGGCCGGGGCAGCCCGCACCCGGCCGCCCGCGCCTGCCCGCGTTATTGCCGACGCCGAATGTAAAGTCAATAACGGCACGGCTGTTTATGCAACATGGCGCGCCGCGTCCGGCCGTGCAACATGCGGACCGGAGCCGGCGGAGTCCGGCCGGACTGCTCGGGTCGGGGCGCCATGGCGGCTGGGCCGGGCCGGGCCGGACCGGACCGGCCGCCGGCGGGCGTGCGGGCAGACGCCGGCCAGGTGCGGCGGGGCAGGCCGGACATGGCAGCGCGGAGCCGTGATGGGAAGCCGCCCGCCAGCAGAGGGGCGGCGCAGCGCCCGCCACCGGTCTGAGCCAACTGCGTGGTGTAGGGACCGGGCCGGGCCAGGCTCGTTGGGGGTGAATGATGTTCATCCGGTGTGGTCGTCTGAGCAAATGGGCGCTGTCGCCCGAACTTTTCCCGCGCTAGAAACGCAGGTTTTCCACCTCTCCGCGACCCTGCCCCGGCGTCGCCTGTGTGAGCTGTTGCGTTTTGGCGCGCAGACGGCGCGTGGCGGGAGCGGCGTCAGCTGGCCGGGCCGGCCGGGTGGCGCGCGAGACGCCGTTCCCGCCAGTCAGCTGGCGACTTTGGCCCCGGGCGGCCCGAACCGCGGGCAGCCAGCGGCCCGCCTCATCACGTGGGAATGCGGTGGCGCTTTGGTTTTTGATCAAGGGCATTGAAACGAGTCTCACTTAAATTTTGTGGGCAACTCATGGGTTTTGGAAATCGAAGGATGAAGGGTAGTTTCTTTCAATTTTTCTGGGGGAATGCTATGGGGAAATCTAGTCATTTATGCGCTGTGTAGACTCGCAACGTGTGCGGCACAAGTCGCAGACCCGGTAGTGCTATAAACAAAACAACAAAAAGTACAGAAAGGCTATCCCGGTTGGCGCAATATGATCTCTGCAGTCGGCGCGCCCGAAAGCGCCAATCACCAACAGCAGGAGCCATCAGCTGGTGCGCTGTGACCCCTGATGCACGGCTACGGCAGGCGCTGGCGCTCCATAGAACGTTGCGCGACAACGTGCGTCGCGCACCTCAAAAGAAGCCGTCGCTTTCTCGGCGATCGCGGCCACCTCGTCTTCCGGCGTCGCCGTCGTGCGCCTGGCAGCACGCTGAGCGGCTCGAACGGCTTCATTAGATGTCTTCACGCCAGTTTATGATAATCCTGTTGTCTTTACGCTCAGAAATACGTATCTGGTGAGGCACGTCGCGGGGATTCCTCGATGATCGTCGCTCGTCGCGCAGTTGATTTTGTGTGGACGTGCTCAATTTAGTTATGCGCATCTTTACATTGTGAGTGCCGTTGATAAGCTGCACATCCACCAGAACGGGACGTGTCGTATGTTTCTTGGCGATGCTGAATTGTTAGATATTCCAATTGAGTCTGGTTAAGAGCATTTTGGATTGAAACTCGGACAGAAATCAGGATTTGTATATTCTTCCTGTTTCAATGGAGCTCGAGTCGCCTTTGTTCAGCGGACCGTCCCGTCTGGAAGTACCGGCTGGGAGCTCGGCGCGGCGGCGAGCCGGTCCCTCTCCCGGACACCGGCACGGGCACGCTCCCGCTCCCGCTCGTGCCGGGCGACGTCGCCGCGGCCGGCCGGTCAGCCGGGGCGGCCGCAGCACGTGGCGGCCGTCCGCCGGCGCCGGAGCCGGAGCCGGAGCCGGAGCCGGCTGCAGCCGAGCCGGCGGCCGATCAATAGCTGCGGCCGGAGTGGAGCGGCGCCGCCGGCCGCGTGCCGTGCAGCCGGCCATCTGCCCCAGCGACCGGGCGCGCCACCGGTCGGCGCTGGGCACCGCCAGCCGACGGCGGCTCGCGCACCGGGCGCCACTCACTTACCACATGTCGACGCTTGCTGATATGGTCAGTGCAGCTGGGAGCGCCAGCGGTGGCGGCTGGACACGTGCCGGTCGCTGAAGGTCAAGGTGGAGCGGCCGCCGACGTCGCGTGGGCGCGCGGCCGACTCCGGGCGGCCGCTGTGTCCGCGTGGGTCTGACGCGTACTATTGGCTCAGTGCTGGCCGTGGTTGGGACCACGTGGGCCCCGCACATGCCTGCTAAAAATTGCGTCTCGCACGTGGCGTGCGGGCGGCGTGCAAGAGCCTTGCACCATCCCCCCCCCCCCCCCCCCCCCAGATACTGCACATGCCCGTGTTCCCCGCCTCGCAGCACCCTGTAGTTGTCGACCTGCTGGTGTGCTGGTGGAGGCGACCCGCATGTCGCCGCGGCTCTGGCCCCGAGGTGGGGAGGGTGGAGGGTAGTGTCAGGCGGCTGGGCGCGCCTGCTGCCCCACTCGCTCTGCCGGCGCCGAGGGAGATTGCTGCAGACGCGGTCGGCGTGGCCGGTGCTGGTCACGACGAGGCCCGTCCGATCGGCCGGAACAAAACGGCCGCTGTCGCTTCACATCTGTCGTCGCAGTGGTCATCTGCAGAGTGAGGCCGCCGGCTCTGGCTGGGCGGCCAGCTGGGCGGTGCCCGCCGGGGCTGCCAGGGCTGAATTCTCAGTTACTAGTCTTTGAAAAAGTATTTTTGCCAAAGTGGTGGGAAATCGCCAGAAGTTTTATGCTTTTTTGGGGGGACAGAGATGTCTCCTAGCCCGTCTGAGCATTTTTTTGCCATGTAATGCTGTAGGGCTGATGCTAAGTGCTTCTAGTGTAGAGCTGGCTTCCCCCGTCCCCTTCCTTGTTCTTGCGCCCTTTACTGTAACAGGACAGGCTCAACACCAGCAGATCTGAAAGGTTTTCCAGCTTCTTGTGGTTTGTTGGCTTAAAACGAACATTTCTCTAAATGGCAAGAGCTGCAAGCATGCTTGGATGGGTTTGGTTGATTCCTCACAAACCACCGGTCGCCTTGTCTTCGACCTGTATTAAGAAATGTGGAGAGATGCTAGCGTACGTCGGCACGATGCTGATGAGTTGTGGCGGCCCCGAAAATTGCTGATGGAATGCAAATGGCGCACGACATTTTTACGGCGGACTCTTCTAGTAACCTCGCGGCCGGGAACTGGGTGTTTCCACGTCATCCCATTGTACACAGGATGTTTACCTCATGGTCACATCACCACATGAGAGCGGCGGGACTGGCGCACTACGCCGGATTGCAAGCCCCGCCCGGATCCGGACGGGCGAGTGTGCCGTCGATGCGCGCGCGCCCACACATGATATCGGAGTCAGTCGGAGTACGGCCAGCTCGGTTCAGCTGAGGGCTGTGAAACGCCTATTGGGACTGCGGAGCGGGACTCGTGTGCAGGGCGAGGATAGACGAGATGGCGTTGTGCTGTCTCAGCATCCGACACTGGCGCCGCCCAACGACACCTCTCGGGCCGGAGGAGAGCGCGCGCTGCCCACACGGCGGCCTGACTTGGACCGCATGCTGTGTGCCCGTGACGGGCAGGGCTGCGGCGCGCGGTGAGCCGTCACGCCTGTCCGTTCGTGACGCTCCGTTGTGCTGGCTGGTACGCGTGATGATAGGCCGCCATCGCTCAGACGAGCCTCAGCTGCTCGCTTGGTGTTGGTCTCTGCGCGACGTATTCGTTCGCACGATCATCGTTTTCCTCCAGCGTTTTCCATGCAATTTTGGCCCCGACCCACAGGTGCCTGGCTCGTGTCGTTGACAGTGATCTGCGACTTTTCTTATAACAGCCATGTTTTTTGTTATGCATGTTAGTTGTTGGCGCTATGCGACATAGCAATGGAAGCGTCCGTCAACGGGAATGATCAAAAGGAATGGGGCATACAAAACAAAAAACGGTGGCCTGCGGACGTTCCCTGCCGTCTTCAGCCGGAGCTGGTCGGTGCGCGTACACCGGTCTCGGGTTCGCCTGCCGGGCGGAAGCGCACTGTGGCAGCGTGTGACCGCTGGCCGGCCGGCCGCCGCAGGTACCTGGACCACTACGAGAAGGTGCACTTCCACGGCGAGGAGCTGTACGGTCGGCACGACGAGGAGATGATCCTGCACGACACGTCGTCGCGCTCGTCGCGACGCCACAACGTGCGGGCCCTCAACGCCGTGCCCATGACCTACAACACCGGCCAGCACATCGTCTCAGGTGGGAGGCGCGCGCCGGCGCTCGCCCCCCCCCCCCCCCGCGGGCGCTGCACTGTCCGGACGGCAGGAAAGCGTGGGGGGGTGCCGTGTTGTAGAGTCGGGGGGTGCGCAATGGTTGATGGGAGGATAGCGAGCCAGGATCGAAACTCTCCTTGGATGCCTGATTTGAGCCAGATGTTTGCAGTGTCTGTTTGGAGCGGCGCCAAACGCCGGGTGGGTCTGCTCGACCCCCACTTCCGCCGCCGTCTCGGGGGATCGCCGCGGCACCTCCACGAGGGTGTCGTAAAGTTTGGGCGGTACCGCGCGGGGGGGGGGGGGCAGCGGTCTGTGTGTTGTGCGGCCGTCGATCCCGCCTCCCGACTGTTGACCTGACCTGACCTGACCTGAGCTGACGCCGGTCCGTGCCGCCGTCGCCGCCAGACTCGCTGCGTCAGTCGCTGGGCATGAGCCAGCCGCGGCCGCCGTCCGAGTACGATCGGCTGCTGCTGTCGCTGCTCAGCCCGCTACCCAACGAGCAGGACTTCGCCATCAACCTATGCACGCTGCTCAGCAACGAGGGCAAGCATGAGCTGCGGCTCAGTCGGCACCCGCGCCTCATGGGCGCGCTGCTGGCCCATGCCGGCGTCTTCACCGACGGTGAGTGGGCCGCCCCCGGACCGGCCGCGCCGCTTCGCCAGAGGATGCCGCTGGCGCGATCACTGTGAATCAGTTCCGGTGATCGGGAGACTGTGGTCATTTAGCAGGGGTTGACATGCCAGCTTTGGAGTGATTATGGCAGCTGGGTGGGGGGTGGGGGGCAGATCAGCATGGTTTTGGGCCTACGCCTTCGTCGCGGTCGCTGTCGGTTATTTTTTACTTGGCTGTGACAGGACGTCCCTGTATGCAGGCTATACGCAGAAGTACATGCTGGAGAACTACTCGCGGACCAAGCGACAGAACCTGGTGGCGTTCTGGCGCGACAGTCTGACGGAGAAGAAGCTGCTGCGCCTGCTGTCGGTGCATTACGCGCCGGAGCGGCGGCCGCTGACGGGGCCGGCCGGCGCGCACGACTCGGCGCTGCTCTTCTCGCCGGCGCGCGCCGAGCTGCACCAGCTCTCCGACGACAGCGACGACGAGCCGGACGCCGAGCTGGACGCCGAGGTGGCGGCGCTTGCGGCCGCCGGCGCCGCTGCCGACGACGACGACGCGCTCTTCTGCCTGGGCACGCAGCTGGGCGTGCTGGAGCGGACTGGGCACCGCGTGCTGCAGGTGGCGCAGGTGCTGCGCAGCCTCAGCTTCGAGCCGGAGAACGCAGCCGTGATGGCGGCCAGCGCCGCGTGCCTGCGCTTCCTGCTGCTGTGCGCCCACTGCCGCTGGGGCAGCCTGAGCAGTAGCGCGCGCGACACGCTCGGCAACCTGGCCGGCGAGGTGGTGCTGCGCGACGCCGCCTCGGACCGGCTGGGCCGGCTGCTCGTGCAGTACGCCGGCCGCGGCGTGCAGCACGCCGACCGCTCGGTCGTGCTCGCCAGCCTCGAGGTGCTCAACAAGCTGGCGCAGAACGAGCGCAACGAGGAGCCGCTGGCGGCCGCGCTGGACGCGCGCCTCCTGCAGACGGTGTGCACGTACCTGTCGCTGCACGACATCCTGCTGCTGATCGCCAGCCTCGAGTGTCTGCTGGGCCTGACGTCGCTGGGCGAGGACACGTGCCGGGCGGTGGCGCGCGCGCCTGGCGCCGTCACCACGCTCGTCTCGCTCGTCACCGTAGAGGTGAGCGGACGCCGCGGCGCGTCAGGGCGGTCGCGCGGAGGCGCCGTGCCGGGCGAGTAGGGAGGGAGGGCTGCGGTCGGAGTCGGCGCCGGATTAGGCCCGGGCATGTCTGGGGAGATGGTGCGGATAGTCTGGTGGGTGGAATCGGTTTGTCGCCGCGCTGCTGGTCTGTCGCCTACCGAATCATATCGTGTGGGCCAGTGTTCCACTTACGGTGTTTTTGTTTTTTTTGAATGGTGGGGTATGTCCTGCGCAGAGTGCGAGTGTAAGGGTTGACAAGCTTGGCTAGGACAGCATTTGCGCACTTGAAGTCCCAAATTTCAAACCTCGTGCATACGCCACAGCTATCATCTGAAATCGTACAGCAGCTCTCAGCTTGGCGCGGCGAAACAGGTTGTGTCGCGACGACTGCATAACCGTGGGGCCGGAGAGCATTGAGTCAATGGCTCTGGGGGCGACGATGTGGAGAAGGGTCAGCCTGGGATCACATCTGTCAGCTTTGGTCGTGTTCGGGTTTATGTCGGTATTGACTCCGCCCTTTGCCTCGACAGGCTCAGAGCTACGGCCCGCGTGCCTGTATCCTCATGAAGGTGATGCAGACGCCGTGCAGCGTGCCGGCGCCGGCCGCCGGCCCGCCCTCCGCGCAGCAGCCGCCGCCGCAGCAGCAGTTGCTGCAGCAGCCGGCAGCGGCGGCGCCTCCCGCTGCGCAGCACATCCACATCCAGCAGCAGCAGCAGCAGCCGCCGCCGCCACCGCCGCCGCAGCCGGCGCCGGTGGTGGTGGCGGCGCCGCAGCAGCAGCAGCACGCGCCGGCGGCGGCCGTGCGGATCCAGCCGCCGGCGCCGCCGGCCACGGTGGTGCGCCAGGTTCCGATGCCGCTCATCCAGCCGTCGCAGCCGCCCGTCCTGCCCAGTGAGTCGCCGCCGCGCGCCGGTCGCGCGCACGCTGGGCGTCGATGACGTCACCACGGCCTCTGCCCGCTGCTGAAGCGGAGGTCGAGGGTGTTTGGGCTGGGTTTTGTTGTGCTGTGACGTGTGCGTGTGCGTGTGCGCGTATGCGTGCGTTTGTGTATGCGCGTGTGTGCGTGCGTGCGTGCGTGCGTGCGTGCGTGCGTGCGTGCGTGTGTGTGTGTGTGTGTGTGTGTGTGTGTGTGTGTGTGTGTGTGTGTGTGTGTGTGTGTGTGTGTATATGCGCGTGTGTATGTGTGTGTGTGTGCGTGCGTGTGTGTATGCGCGTGTGTGTGCGTCTGTGTGTGTGTGCGTGTGTGTGTATGCGCGCGCGCGCGTGTGTGTGTGTTTGTGTGCGTGCGCGTGTGTGTATGTGTGCGTGCGTGTGTGTGTGTGTGTGTGTGTGTGTGTGTGTGTGTGTGTGTGTGTGTGTGTGTGTGTGTGTGTGTGTGTGTGTGTGTGTGTGTGTGTGTGTGCGCGCGTGCGTGTGTGTGTATGTGTGCGTGTGTGTGTGTGTGTGTGTGTGCGTGAGCGTGCGTGCGTGCGTGCGTGAGTGTGTGTGTGTGTGTGTGTGTGTGTGTGTGTGTGTGTGTGTGTGTGTGTGTGTGTGTGTGTGCGTGGGTGTGTGTGTATGCGCGTGTGTGTGTGTGTGCGTGTGTGTGTGTGTGCGTGTGTGTATGCGCGTGTGCGTGTGTGTGTGTGTGTGTGTGTGTGTGTGTGTGTGTGTGGTAGTGTGTGTATGCGTGTGTGCGTGCGTGTGTGTGTATGCGCGTGTGCGTGTGTGTGTGTGTGTGTGTGTGTGTGTGTGCGGTGTGCGTGTGCGTGTGTGTGTGTACGTGTGTGTGTAGTTCATGCGATCGGTGGCTTAGCGGTGGTGGGTTGGGATCGGCGTGATGTGACTTGTCTCCGCACAGGCTGTCTCGCCCGCCGCGGCTGTCACCGTGCTGACGTGGCGTAATTCCGCCAGCTTGCGACCGCCCCGGTCTCACGCGCGTGCTGTCGCGCCACTGACGGCCGCTGGCCCGCCCAGTAGAGGGCTGGCCGCACGCTTGCGTCGCTGCGCCGCTGACGGCCGCCGCCCCGTCCCGCAGAGGGTCCGTTGTCGCACGTGGCGTCGGCGCCGGTGACGGAGAACAGCCTGTGGACGGTCAAATGGCTGCAGACGGTGTGCGAGGTGTCGCCCGGCCAGAGCATCGAGCAGGGCGTGCTTTACAAACAGTACACGGCCTCGGCGGCCGCCCAGCACTGGAAGGGCGTCATCACGCAGGGCGAGTTCGCCAACTGCGTCAAGTGAGTGCCCCGGTGACCGCGGTGCCCGCTGGCCCCTGGTGCGGTCCGTCCGCGTGGAGTCCAGGGGAACTCGACGGCTGCGGTATGACACCGGTGACACTGCGGTGACACCGGTCCCCGTGCTGTGGGCTGTCCCCCGTGTGACACGTGGGTGGTAATTGGCCACACCGCGCCTCAGAAGACTGGTGATGGTTGGTCGGCTGGCAGTGCTGGGGCGGTGGACGGTAACGGAGGCTCGACTGGCAGTAGTTCTAGTGTGTGCTGTGCTGGCCGTTGGGCCGCCAAACTGCAAATCCTTTGTCACGAGTGGCGACCGCAGATCGTCCGTCGGTTTTCGCGTGCCGATGTGAGTCGCGTTCCTTGTATGCAGCAGCTCTTGGGCTATCTCCCCCTCAGCTATACGGGTGTATCTGTGCTGTGGCCAGCGTGGCCGATGTGCTGCCGGCGCCGACGAGCTGTGGTGGTGGGCTGGGCACCCCTGGCCAGCGCGTCACGGGGTGGCATCCGACTGCCGCCGCCCTCAGGTCGGTGTTCGGTTCGTCGGTGAACGCGGTCGCCAAGCGACTGGCCAACGGCGGCACCGAGTACCACTTCGAGGGCATCCGCTCCAAGCTGCAGATCGTGACGACGGTGGTGCAGCCGCCGCAGCCGGCAGCGGCGGCGCGGCCGCCGCCGGCGCCGGCCGCGCCGCCCGTCTCGTCCATCCTGAAGGCACAGCTGTCGGCGCCGCCGCGGCCCGAGCTGCAGCGCGCCAAGGAGCCGGCCGTCGCCACTAGTCAGGTAGGTGTCGGTGCCGGGTGTCGGCTGTGACGGCCGCTGGAGGCGGACCTGGGAGAGGAGGAGGAGGAGGGGGGCTGCGCCGTGCGACGCTCACCGGCCGCTCTGGTGTCAGCAGGGGCCGGCCGGCCGCCACCTCTCGCAGGCGCTGATGGGCGGGCCCGGCCACCAGCGGCCCGAGCCGGCCGCCGCCTCCAGCTCGCTCATCAAGTCCCTGCTGGCCAGCAAGGTACCGCCGCACCCGCCGCAGCAGCAGCAGCACCAGCAGCAGCCGCAGGAGTCGGCGCCGGCCGTCTCGGCGTCACCGACAGGTGGCCTGAGCCCCAGCTGTTTTAGCACGCCGCAGGCCCAGGTCCGTGCTCGGTCCGCCTCGGCGCCGCCTCCTCCCCGGCCGGGCGCGGTGCTCATCTCGCCCGTGCCGGCGCCGGCGACGGTGCCGGCGCGCGCGCTCTCTCCGCTCTGGCGCCCGCTGTGGTGCCGCTTCCGGGGCCTGGTGCTGGCTGGTGGCGGGTCGGGCGCCCTGTTGGTGACGGTGAGACGTGCCGGCCGCTCCGTCCAGCCTAACACCGACTGGAGCGGCGGCGCGCGGCCACTGACTGCAGACTGCCGTGACGCTAACCGCCTGCCGCCGCGCCACTGTCCGCCGGCGCTCTGGCTCTCCCTCTGTCTGTCTCCGCCGTCGCGGCGTCCATTTGTCAGGCAGGGGTGTCTCTCTCTCTCTCCCTCTCTCTCTCCCCTCACTGGCCTGTCTAACCGTGTGCAGTGGGGTGCTAACACGCCGCGTGCAGGCGGCGAGGGTGCCAATCGAGTGCCTGCGGCCTGGTAGTGGTGCTTGTCCTGTTGGAGGCGGTCTGTAGGTCGCTTTCGGCTCCAGTGTGGCGTGTTCTTGCCAGTCTGACTTGCGTTAAATGATCTTCCGTGAACGACAAGCATTGGTGGTATGGAAAAGTTAGGCGCGTCGGCCAGTTGAGTTTTGGACTGGCATCTGATGGCAGTTTAAGGCGCATTGTGACTGACACAAACTGGCTGCGGTGCGCCGCAGGTGTCAACTTAGATGTCTGAACGAGCCATTGCAATTATTTTAATTGCACTTGTCGAGGTCTTCGATTCTCGACTCGTGGTGGCTTTACATCTCCAGGACCCACAGTGCTTGTCGTTCGTAGAGTCGTTATTCCTCGGTGCATGTCTGCTTCGGTCGTTGACGCCGGCCGCGTTCACATTCACTGATTTTCGCCTGACCAATGATATCAATTCATTGAGATACCGATTTATTGAAGACGGAGGAAATACCGTAATGATTGCGCCAGTTAGTCCCCCTGCCACGGACTGGCTGGATGATGTGTCGAGATGCCTAAGGCGATTTTTGCGGTGTGATGCGTAAGGCAGCGAAAGTTTGAAATCCCCATTTATTTTGCCCTTGTTTGATGGCCCACTTGACCGGTTCCAAGTCGTGCCGTCTCCGGTTTCGTGAACGTTGCGGCTACGCTAACAACTAGTTTTATTCTTCGCTATGGCTGCATTCTTGCAAGATCCTGCTTTTGTATAAAGGTCTACCTTTTTAGCCAACCAAAATCCAAATTAATGTAAACGGCTCCGAGTGCTGTAAATGCTCGGAGCTGCTGCCGTCGGCACAAAAACGGATTGAGGTGGGGTACCCTGTACGCAGCGGTCGCCGGCGAGCGGCAGCTGCCAGGCAGGCTGGCTGGTGTCCGTCGCCGGCCCGCCGGCCTCTGCTGACACGTGGTGTCCGTCCGCCAGGTGGCCAGGAACATGCAGAACAAGCGGCTGGCCGTCAACGGAGTGGGCGAGGTGAGGCCGGGCGCCGGCGGCCGTGCTTGCGTGTGGAGAGGCGCGAGCGCCGTCCGTGCGCTGCTGTGCACCTATGCGTATTGATAACCTTGTGACTGGTGCAGGTGGCCGGCGTTGCAGATATTTATTCGCAAGAACGTTCACAAGTGAGAGTGAAGTGGACTAGTTTCGCATCGTTTGAAAATCGGGCCAAAAACTCAGAAACATTTTCGGAGGATCACCGTAACTTAAGTCGTCTTTGTATGGTCGTTGTTCTGCTTAGAATTCTACTTTCCAGCCGTCGAAGCTTACCGAAGCCGTACGTGTGTCCGTGCCGTCACCGTTCGGCACTCGCTTAATGTCAGCCTGCCAACCTGGCGATAGGCGGCTTAAGATGACACGACTCGCTCGCCGACATTGCGCGTTGGCGTCACAATCAGCCACAATCTTTAAGATAATGACGATAGTGGGCATGAGGATTGTGCGCAACCTGAGGCCCAGGACTTGTGCCAGTCACAAGAAGTGCACCGTGCATTTCGTATTATTGGGGGCTACACGTATAGTGCCAGCCGAGCAGTAGGATAGTAGAAGAAGTGGGATAGGACGTGGGCAACTTACCCGCTACACTATATTTTTAGTGGAAACAAGCGCACTGTACTTCCGATCGCAACTAGTATAACGAATTGGAACGGTGCTCTCCACTGAGCGCCGCCGCCACCAAGCCACCCACCTCGGTTCTTGTGAAGATGGAATGTGCCTTGGCCTGGGCCGTATTTGTGTTACTTTGCCATTTGCCCCACCCAGGTCTGCAGATATCCCACCTGGTACTTTGCCATTTGCCCTACCCAGGTCTGCAGATATCCCACCTGGTATGAAGACATCGATTCATGGCCGTCTTCAGTTCCCTCCGCGCGATTTCACCGCTTCAGTATGCTCCAGCGTTTTAATACCCGACCACTTGGATGGTAGGGATGTCGATATTCTGTGTACACCCCAGGCTTGGGGCTCACTGCCTGTCCCCTCCCCTCGCTCAAAATCGGCCAACCAGCACCGAACCTGACGGCGGTCAATCCAGGACTGAGGGCCTCAGACCTGATAGACGGGTCGGGTAGGTCAGACCTCTAGGTTTTGCGGTCAAAGGGAATCATATTAGCGCCAACGAACTGCGTGCGGGGGCCGCTAGAGAGCCAGGTTTTAGGTGGCGTAACTTTGCTTTCACATCCTACATATCCGACTGCATTAATTTTGGAGCGCTGGCGTGCCCGCGTGCCGTCGGCCACCCAACGGGCGAGCGCCAAATGACCATGACGGTCGGTGCGCCCCAAGCCGCCAGTCACCAACAGCAGCTGACGGCGCCGTCTCTCCGACAGACGGAGCCGCTGCCGGGCGAGCTGGCCGACCCGGCGGCCGGCGGCGACGGCGCCGTGCACAACGGCATCAAGCCGGCGCCCAACAGCGGCTCGCGGCCGCCCAGCCGCGCCGCCAGCGAGGGCCTGCTCGCCGACCTGCTGGAGCGCAAGATCGCGCCCGTCAACGGCATCGACAAGGAGCTGCGCATCGGCGAGCGCGGCCTGGAGCTGGTCAACAACAACAACGGCAGCGCCGGCGGCGACGAGCGCACGGTCAACGGCGGTGCCGCCTCCCCGGCCAAGCGCAACGGCACCGACCTGCTGGCCTCGGCGCTCGACATGGCCGGCCTCATGGACGACCTGGGCGCCATGGACGACGACGATCCGCCGCCGGCCAGCCCGCCGCCGCCGCCGGCGACGCCCACCCCGCCGCCGCAGCCGGCGCCGGTGCTGGCGGCACCCGGTCAGCAGGGTTTCAAGCGGCCGGCCGAGGGCGGTGGTGGCGGCGAGGCGAAGCGGGCGCCGCCGCCGTCCCCGCAGCAGCAGCAGCAGCAGCCTCCGCCGCAGCAGCAGCCACAGCAGCCGCAGCAGCCACAGCAACCACAGCAGCCGCAGCTGCAACAGCCACAACAGCTACAGCAACAGCAACAGCAACAGCAACAACCGCAGCAGCCGCTGCAGCTGCAGACGGGTGTCACGGCTGGCGGTCAGCAGGTGGTGATGGTGCCGCAGAGCATGGCCAACATGGTGCTCAAGCTGCCGGCTAATGTGAGCCAGGGTCAGCAGCTGCTGCTGCCGCAGGGCCAGCTGATGATGACGTCATCGGGTCAGCTTGTGCTGGGGCAACACCAGGCACAGGTTATGGTGCAGGGCGCCGGCACCGGCAACGTGGTGGTGGGCCAGCCGGCCGTGGGCCAGCCGCAGACGGTGCTGGTGGCGCAGACGCCGCAGCAGCAGGGCACGGCCACGCGCACGCTCATCTTCCTGCCGCCACACCAGAAGGTGTACGTCTCGCAGCCGGGCGCCACGCACCAGGGCCAGCTGATGGTGCAGGTGACGCGCGCCATGTCCGGTACCACCCAGGTGGTCAACAGCACCGTGGTGACGGGCTCGCGTGCCGCCCAGCAGCACCTGCGCGGCCAGCCGCAGCCTATCGTCACCGCCCAGCTCGCGCCGCCGGGCCGCCTCGCTGCGTCGGCCCACCCGGCTGTCGGCGCGGGCGCCGGCGCCGGCCGGACGCTGTCGTCGACGCGCTCCGCGTCGCCGGCCGTGCCCGCGCCGCCGCCGCCGCCGCCCCCTCCTCCACCACCGCCGGCGTTACTGCCGCCGCCCGCGCCACCAGCGCCGCCGCCGCCGCCGCCACCGCCGGCGCCGGTGCGCGCGCCGAGCGTGGCGCCGACGCCAGAGAGCGTGGGTCGCCCGCTGCCGGCCGGCCTGCTCTGCGAGTGGCGTGGCTGCCTGCGCGGCTTCCCGACGGCGCACGCCGTCTACCAGCACGCCATCGAGACTCACTGTCCGCCGCAGCTGAGCGACATCCCCTGCCTGTGGGAGCGCTGCGACGGCATGATCCGCAAGCGCTACTCAATGATGACGCACCTGCAGGACCGGCACTGCGCCGAGCCGGTGAGCGCGTGCCGTCGAACCGGTGTTGGGGGAGGGAGGGAGGGGAGAAGGGGACGGGTCGAATAGGCCACGCGGGAGTGTGCGGACAGAAGCAGTGTGAGATCGTGAAATTCGCCGCCTAGTTAGTTTGCCGCGACGGGTCTGCTGGTGTTGGTTTTCTTTGGTCTGGGTAGTTAAACTGAAGGCTGCTGCAACGCGCCAATTTGTCAGACGTGAAGCGCTTGGGATGCTGCTGACGGTTGCATAACCTCCGGTTTCCCCTTGATGACATCAATGGTAATGGCCTGTAATTGCGTTCCTCTCGCTACCTGCGATCGCTGCGGCTGGGGCCGTAGAGTGGGCCGTCCAGCCGGCCGCGTGACTCTGCGTGACGCGCGTTGCCCCGGTTGCCAGATGCTGCGGCTGATGCGGAAGCGGCGCGAGCAGCTGCAGGCCACCGGCAAGACGGACATCCCGACGCCGTCGGCGCCGCCGCCGCACCCGGGCTACGCCAACAACGCGGCGCTGCAGGCGATCCGGCGGCACGCGCTCACCGAGGCCAAGCCGCCGCCCGACGAGAAGGAGGGGCCCGTCACAAAGTCGATCCGGCTGACCGCCGCGCTCATCTTGCGGAACATCGCCGTCTTCTCGCAGCACGGCCGCAGGTGAGGCGGACTGTCGGGCGCCGGGGTGTGGTACGAGTGGCGGCCGGGGTGTGGTGCGACGGGCGGCCTAGTGTGAGGTGCTGTGCATGCACAGGTGGTGGTCTCCTCTCCCGGCATCGCCGGGTGCTGGCGGAAGGCTTGTATTTATAATAGTCGGTGCGTCTTAGGCTACTGGTCCATCGTGAGGGCCTTCGCAAATTTGTTTTTCGCTTGCTTGTATCGTTTTCCAAAGCGCGCGTTTTCCTCCACCTCGCCAACTGTTAGCGCGGGAACGTCGGCTGGAAGATCCCACCTGGCTCGTTTTGCGGCCGCGGCGTGAAATGCCCGCCTGACGACGTCGTTCTCTGTGTCGGCCAGGGTGCTGCGCGCGCACGAGAGTCACCTGCTGAACGTGGCGGCGAGCAGCGCCGAGTCGTCGCGCACCATCGGCCAGCTGCTTGCTGACTTGCACGAGGTGGACCCGAGCTGACCCCCGGCGGCCGGCCCTGAGGGCCCGGAGCCTGACCTCAGCTGACCAACGTCCGCCCAGCAACACCCCCAACTGTGATGTCACCCCAACCACTCATTCTCACCACCTGCGAACCCTTCATCGGCGTTGCGAGCGTGCGCCCGTGTCTCAGGCTTATTTTGTCAAGGGTGCGGTGGCCTGACCCGCCATCTGTTGTGCATAGCGGAAAGTACAAAGTCGCGTTTTAGGCACCGGAGGCGCCGTTCGTGCTGGGCAAATCGGTTGTTGTCGATGTCTTGTTTACGCTGCGGTAACCTTGCGCACTTTCTGGGATCGTGTCGTTCTGCCTTAGATGGTGCAGCGACGTTGCTTTTGTAGGTGGCGAACTTTTGTATTTACAAGACTGCTGTTATTTATGTAAAAACAAGGTTTGTATCATCTGATAAGACCATCTGAGGAGGATGTGTAGAGCAGACGGGCGGAGGCTAGTCAGCGGGTTCCCACTGAACGAGATCCGACGTTTTTATTGGAGGGGCAACCTGTTCTTCTCACGAGCGCCTTTATCGATAATAAATTTTATTGCAGCTAGTTGTTGAGAGGTGTCTTAAGGCGCGGTATCCAGGCGTTTCATTGGGTTCCCGCAGCGGATACCGGGAAACGTCTGTCAATCCGCTAAAATGGTAGCATATTGAGCAAAACTTGCCACCCATCCCCAAAACTCCAGTGAACTCCAACTGCTGCCATGAGGAGTCATAATATCGGCGCTGGTGGCGATATCACTGACTGGGTCAGCGCGTCAACGATCTCTCTCTCTCTCTCTCTCTCTCTCTCTCTCTCTCTCTCTCTCTCTCTCTCTCTCTCTCTCTCTCTCTCTCTCTCTCTCTCTCTCTCTCTCTCTCTCTCTCTCTCTCTCTCTCTCTCTCTCTCTCTCTCTCTCTCTCTCTCTCTCTCTCTCTCTCTAGCTCTAGCTCTAGCTCTAGCTCTAGCTCTAGCTCTAGCTCTAGCTCTAGCTCTAGCTCTAGCTCTAGCTCTAGCTCTAGCTCTAGCTCTAGCTCTAGCTCTAGCTCTAGCTCTAGCTCTAGCTCTAGCTCTCTCTCTCTCTCTCTCTCTCTCTCTCTCTCTCTCTCTCTTGCTCTCACCCACTCCCACGCAGCCCCACGCCGTTGCTGAGCCGACTGACCAGCGGCAAAACAAGCTGGCGCCTTGGCGCCAAACGGCCCGCGATTGGACGCGCGTGCTGCGGCCGCACACGTCTGTAATGACTGCGCGACGGTAGATGTCCCGGAGCCGAACTGCCGTGTCTGGGTGGGCTCGGAGCCCAGGAGCCGCTGACGGGGCATGTCTGGAGTGATGTGGCTGCGTGCCCACCCTGGACTGTTCCGGGTTGGACGATTGAAGCGATCGACCAGCCGAGGCGGGTGAGCGTCTCACACCAGGGAATGATGCACGTGGAAAGGGTATGCGGCCACTGCGTGTTGGCTGAGTGCGGCATGAGGTCATCGCGTGCCACCTGTGCACCGACATGCCAGCGTCAGCATGTCCCAGTCGGGTCGGGCGCTGCAGGCGCGGCAAGCGCCGTGTCAGCGGCGCAATACGGCGGCCGGGTCTCAGAAGCTCCTCGAGGGGCGGATGATAACAGGACTCTCCTGGCATACGACTCATCGGTCTCGCTTCGAATTTCGTCCACTGGATTCGCTCAAAGTCGTACTGCTTTTGATTCATGTCATGGTTCGAACTGCCCCCAGTGAGCCGCTCAGTCCACATATCGCGTGATCCAGCGTTGAATCAGTCACTGGCTGGGCGGGGCCGGCGGCTCCACGCCCCGTCTGCCGCGGACCGCGTCACGCCCGTGCGCTCTTGCGGCGAGAGAGGCCGGGGACGCTGAAGCCGACCTCGGGCGCGTTATCGAGGGCGGCAAATCGTCTCGATAGCTGTAGACAGAGGAGGCCGCTGCCCGCCTGGTGCATGTCTCACGTTGCACTGTGTTGGCCCCACCGAGGTAACGTGCACTTCGTCGGGTTGTTCTGGGGACGGGTGGAGTCATTTTTTACTTACTCCATGCGACTCCAGCCTCAGATGCCGAGTTCAACCAAAATAATGATAAATTCCCTTTGTCTACATGGCCTAGAATAGGTGAATCAGTCACTTATCCATGGCGGGTATAGCCCCATACGCGCGGAGCACGGTTCAAAATAGTGCATATTCCATCCGCCTCGATGGTCTGGAAACAAGTGGCGCTCCCGCCAACCAGATCGACACAGGCTGTTGCCCCACCGACGCGAACCCGGTTCGTGGGCGTATTGTGGCGTTAGGTTGTCATTCTTTCACTGCTCAGCTCCCACCACCTCTCGATTGGCGGAATTACGCCCTGAGCACGTGTACATCAGGAATGTGTCGCTTAATTAACGCGCACGCAAGAGCACCTCCGACTCAGGAGGAATAATGTGTGGCTTTATAGTGGAATCCTGAGTCTGGCCTGCCGTAAAGTTTCGCAGTTTTGCACGCGAACATCATCACACAAGACGCCTTCAGCTGTCGACGGCCGGAGAACTGTCAGAGACCTTATGTCCATACACGCAGGACAAGAACGGTAGTCATAAAACTCTATTGATGATGCTGACATCATGGCTAGATCACTCAGCAAAGCCCTAAAGCCTATTTCCTGATCCCATACGATATTAGCAAACGCGAGGACTGTTACACCCACAAAATCGCGCTGTATTCCAGACCCACAAAACGGCATAATGCAATGGTGTGTTCCGGCTTCTGCCTCATGATTCTGAACTGATCGGTTTGGTTTTGGCTTCGCGTTTCCAAGTTTGAAATCGCCGAGTTCGGCTTCGACTTCGCGTGAACAGAGTTCTACGCCACTGGCTTTGGATGCGATTTCGTGTTTTAACGATACGAGGTGTTTTAACACGAAGAGTTAACTTCGTGTGTGAGGCCACTGGCCTTAATTTGGCTTCGCAGTTTCCATACAAATTCAAGTTTGGTAGCCAGTTGCTTCGACTTCGGCTTCGGCTTCATGTTAAGGCCTTGGATTCAGATTCGGCTCCGAAGTCAGCAGCCGGACTTCGTTCCCGTACCTAATTCGAACAAAACATACGGAATTGCACATGCCAATTTCAAGGCACATTTTCAACTGGGTACACTTCGGTGACATCCAGGATATGGTTGGCGAGCGAGAAACATGCCAACACAAATGTGGTACGTTGCCACTGTTGCCCGCCATGGATCATAAGTGAGTGAAAGACAGGTTCACACCGGGAAGAGAATGGTTGGCGATGGAGCAGATACGTTCCTGTAGATCAGCGACGGAAACGGCGCAAAGAAAGGGCACCTGGCGGAAGGGGCGCGTAAGCAGGTGGTCTCAGGTACGAAAAACGCTACGGGCCGAGACTGATAGACACGAGGCACGGAGCACACCGGGCTGTCCTGCGCTTCCAATTCAAAAAAGAACTACCAGAGCCTTTTCTGGCAGGAGTACACCGGGCTGTCCTGCACTTCTAATTTAAAAAAGAACTACTAGAGCACTTTCTGGCCAGAGTACACCGGGCTGTCCCGCACTTCCCATTGAAAAAAGAACTACCAGAGCACTTTCTGGCACGAGTACACCGGGCTGTCCTACACCTCCAATTTAAAAGAGAACTACCAGAGCACTTTCTGGCAATCAATGGAAAGACGTGCACGCACTGAATCTAGGCCGGTGAGCATTGGTATAAAAATTACGCCTGCGATGATCTCCCTTTGGTTGCAGGTGGTTGCGCGTGGCAAATGGTCGAATAAGCGGTCTGCGAGGGACTGATCCTGGTCTGAGGGGCTGATCCTGGTTTGCGAGGGCTGGCGCTACTCTGTGGGGGACCGGCACTGGTCTGGGAGGTACTGACAATGGTTTGTGAGCGAAAACACTGATCGGTGAGGGACAAGCACGTTCGGTACGGGACAGACACTTCAGTGAGAGACTGACACTAGTCTGCAAAGGACTACCCTGACCGCTTTCTTCGGTCGGACAGCCCAGGGGGGGGGGGGGCTGTCCCTGATCTGCACCGGTCTGGTGCCTGCGTTCCGAGTCCACCGACTGGTCCGCGCACGGCTGCGCCGCTCCGCCAGAACAAACACCACGCATCCCGTTGCTGTTTGCATTTGGCAGTTAGCTCGCAGGCGACACTCACAGAACACACACACGCGCGCACACACCGACCGGGCAGGTCGCAGCTGCTCACTCTCGATCCCCGGAAGCCCCGGACGGCCGGCCGCTGACCGCGGCTCCGCGCGCTGCCCCTACATCAGGCGCCACCCCCACCGGAGGTGTTTACAGTGGCGCCGTCATGCGGCCACGCAAGGAACCGCGGCCAAGCGGCCGGCGCCGGGGCTGGCGTCCGGTGGATCGCTCACTTGCCCCGCTGGTTCACGAGGGTCTTGATGTCCTCCTCAATGTGGATGGTCTCGAACTTCTTGCTGTACCTGAAGTGAAAACCAGAGGCCTATTACTTAATCGGATTATGCGGCTGTGACTGGGCAACAAGCCCCACGGCCCATTTTACCAAATAAAAATGCTCCTTTCAAACTTTCTTCGATGGATAAATGCAAAAGTTTGCACACCATTGCTACAGAAGGACTGCATTAAAACTTAAAATGAGCCAAGAGTCGAGCTCCTAAATCTCGGTTACGTTCCATCCTCGGATGGCTTAGCCTCCCGTCCAGTACGTGATGAGCCAGCCTTGCCTCCTCCTGCGGCCTCGGTCACTCACCTTCGGAACGGCTTGCCGTCGGGCCCGATGAGGAACTTCTCGAAGTTCCAGGCGATGTCGCTGCGCTCTAACGGCGCCCAGATCACCAGCCGGGGGTCGGCCAGCAGCGCGGTCGGGTCGTCGGCCGGCAGCGGCAGCGCTGACTTCAGGTACTGCCGATGACAGCGGCTGGGTCATCGTGGCACCGGCTCGGCTCCCGGCCACCGCGTCAGGCCGTCAGGTGACCCCCCCCCGTCAGAAGGGGGGGGGGGGAGATCGACGCGAAGCGGAAGACGGCAGCCTTTGGGGCGTTTACGGTATTGTGTTCGGTCGGCAGCCACTCCAGTGCGGATGCCCGGTCGAAGGTTCGCCGTATTCAAATTGAGCGAGCCTGCCATTCCGATCTGTTACAGCTTTCACTTTTCCCCTCCCTTTATGAATATTTCCTCTGTTCGTCTGCGTTCCTTTCTCCACTCCCGAGGGGTGACACTGGCTGGCCGCATCACTTCGATCGCTAGGGAAAGCGCACATGCCGCGCCGGAACTACAAATGTCCGTCTGACAAACACAAGTGTTTTGCACAGAATGGCGGCCGAAGCAAACAATACCCGGCTGACGCAAGAGTGACTCAGTGTCCCCGCCTACCGCGGCTCGGGCACGGCCACAGCAGGAGCCGTGCGTGCAAGCCGACGAGGGCGCTACCGAGCTCTGAGCGAGGTCCGTGCGGATAGTCATGCCAGATCATCAGTCAAAGTGCACAGGCCGGTGGTCCTCATATCTCGGTCATATCAAGGACAATTCACCTGTAATTGATCGCAAGTGGAGATTCCCGGCATGCTCACGTTGCACCCAACCATCGCAGCAGCACCTACCTTGAATACGGGGTGTGTGTTCGAACCGTTGACCTCGACCTTGGCGAACATCTCGCAGAGGGGCTCGAAGTTGTTACCGGGCCGCACATAGCGCAGAGCGCTCTTGATCTCCTCATTCTCGGCGTTTTCCTGCGGCGTTAGGTCACGTTAGGCCACAGCGTTAGGTCACGCGGCGATGACCTTCCGGCGATATCGCCACACGCCTGGTAAGCACCCGCAGCTCGGGTGTACGCCGCACACCGCCGCCAAATGACGGGCCGTCCGGGCGTCCCCAGTTCCTATGCTAATCAGCTCTTTCGGAATCCAGCGCTACTCGGCAAAGCCCTTTCGTGGCGCTTCTGTGTCAGTTACATAAGAAAACAGAGCGTGGTCCCGCCAGAAGCTGCACTTGAGAGAGTAGAATCACGAGGACCGTGGCACCCGCCCCAGCACCTATTACCTGCGAGCACAGAGGCCCAGCGGCGACGCTCTACACACCTGGTGACCGAACTGGTTGCAGGGGAAAGCCAGCACAGCCAGCTTCTCGGGACCGAACCGCTTGATGAGTAGGTTCATCTGGGTGTAGTCCCGAGTGGTTGTGCCTCAGAGGGAGGCGGTGTTCTGGATGAGCACCACCTTCCCCTTGTACTTGCCGAAGCCGACCTTTTGACCTGCGGAACGGCGACGGGCGGTCAAACTTTACGGGTTTCAGCGACACAGGGGCCAGGACGGGTTGACCCTAGCCTGCATGCGGGGGAGGGGGAGGGAAGAATCAAAGCGGGCAACTCTGACCTGCGAGCACGGATGGGCCAGGAGCACAAGTTGACCTTGTGAATTACGAACCAAACGATTAGCACAGGGTGGGCACGTGGATGTGGTCCGAACATGAACGCGTACTCCACGCAGTTGAGTTAACAAACAGGAAAATCCGACTGAGAAAACACAATGTAACACTACGTGTTCTCCACCTCATCTCTGTTTAGATGGGGCGGCCATGTGTTTCAACTGCCCGGCAATCCTGCTGTCGTTCACTTAACAACCTAGGCACATCCCGCTCCAGAAGAAACCGAAACTCACAACGAATGACACCATTTGCCGTGGAATTCCGAGGGTCTAGGCATTCTGAAAGACCGGCGACACCTCGTAAATCTTATCTCACCCGCGGCCTCTGAATCGTTTTACTGGCACGCAGCGTACCTGAGCCCTACCCTACTTTTGTTCCGTCTCCGCGCGAGGACCGCACCGCTCCAGATATGGCCTTATCTCCGCCCGACCCGCGCCGACCAAGGTCACGTGATAGCCGGAGCGGCGGAACGACCTCTCAGCGGCCCGGCCGCGACCCCTCTGTCAGGCGATCTTGGCACGCACGGTGATTGGGAGCGGTGAATGGGGAGGGGGCGCTCTCTGAAACAGGCAGGGCCCTTCGCCGCCACAGCCTGGTCGCCGCGGCACGCGGCGGGCTGCCGTGGCGACCGCCGGCCAACAGCGGCGCTACGACGAGCTCTGGACAGATGGCATGGGGCTCCTCCCCACCCACTAAAGCCCCTCTTAGATGGCGCAAAGCAAGTGACGGTACCACCAAAACTCAACGTCATGCCAATTAAGTGCATCTGTATGTCTCACTGCACGGCAAATTTTGGCTCAGGAAACGAGCGTAACACGCAGTCTGGAGTTGGAGTTGAGAGAAATCGAGGCTTAAAAAGAATGTCTTTCACATACGCTCTACGGACTTATCCCGATCCTGCGGCATTTATCATGCTCCTGCAATCTGAAAAAGGCTGCATCATCGTAATAAATGGAATATTTTTGGGTCTTTGCTTTTGTCGATGTTCCAATCCCAGTTCAACCGCAAATGCAAACACCCTTCGGTCAGCCGCCACAGGTTTGTGCTTCGGGGCATGTCACGTGACATGCCCCGACAGTCGGCTAAGTCAGACGTGACGGGCACCTGTACCGACAATTTCACTCCCTCGGGCTGAAAACACACAGCGGTACCAAACGAGGCCGTTTCAAGGGGTCGGCCTAACAAAAAAGTCGATAGTTTCCTGCAGCACGGATGTCTTATTTCAAAACACAGTTTTTAGTCTCAGCTGATCCCAACAGCTAGAACATCGTTTTACTTTCCTGGCAGCGCCATGGACTAAAACGCTGGCGCGACCAGAGCCCCAAACGTGGTATGTTTGCCTCCATGGGTGAGACCGCTGGGGATTTTACGATAAGTCTCCAGTTTCCAGAGAAAGCTTTCACCCTCCACATGTTCCCACAGCATGCGTATTTTCCTCACGTGTTCCCACTTGAGTGTCGTTTTCAGGTCAGGTTGTCGCCCCCCCCCCCCCCCAGACTCCAGCGTGTGAACCCTCCAATCCTGGCCTGCCCCCCCCCCCAATCTCAGACGTGGTGTCACCTGTGCTCGCCTGTCATCAGGCCTTTGGACAAATTGTTAGTTTAAGACAGCTATTAGCAAAAGGTGAGATGTTGCGTGGGGCCGTTCATAAAATACGCTAAGCATGGATGGGGCAAGGTCTTTTGGATTGCAGCCGAAATGTACTAAGGGTAGTTGCAAATCATCCCCAAATCATCCTGGAATATTTCAAGGCCTTAGAGCCGGATACACTGGCTTCCTCTAAATGCGACCATCACATACACCTTTGTGTCACACTTCTTGACCATGTATAGGCCAAACGTGAATAACCTTTTTGGAACGTTACGTATCACAGCGTAACCAGGGTGTAACCGGGGAGAGGGAGGTTTGAGAAATGACCAAAAGTGAGTGACATAGTACATGAACGGCTTCCGGGAACCACCAGGCGAGCAGGCCACAACTTCAAACGTGATTAACTTGACGATGTTGTCGTTCAGTATTTGATCAATGACGAACGCTCGGGGGAACGAAGCCCTGCCATGTCACGCCTCCCATTCCAAAGCCAGCCGCCTTTCGGAACTTTCACGCATGGTAAACCACGAAGCTGTTCAGAGGTTACTCAGCATCGCTTACAGACGTCCCAGCAGGCAAGCAAGTTACAGGTGAGCGTAAGCTACTCGCTTTCACTACGCCGCGCCAGTCGTCCGCTAAACACGACACATTCCAGTCAGCCGTCTTCGGACAGCCTGTCGCCTTTGTCCGACGAATGCCGCGTCCTCTGAAATATTCTCTGAGCTGAGCACGAGGCCATCCGATTGTGCATAGCTGACCTGCCCATCTACTGCCCTCGTGAGCTCGCGGCGCGTTCGGGAGATCATCTGTGACTAGTCATGCCTGCATACCGACCTGACGTGCGCCCGACCCCTCAGCCAGTCACCACCGCCGTCCAGGAAACGGGAAATCACCCAAGGTGACTCGGCGGACTTGGCGCTGGTCGTCGCTCGTTTACAGCTGGCCACGGCTGGGTGACGAAACCGTGCAGTCTTTCACCCGCACGTTCTCTCTCCGCGCCTTTGTGCCGGCGTAATGGACAATCGCGTGCACGGGACGGAACCGTCATGCGGACCACCGCCGCGACCTGGGCGCGGCAACAAAGCCGGGTCGGCGGCAGCCAGTGACAGGTCGGCTGACGCGAGCGCGCGTCACGCGGCGGAGCAGCACGGCACCGTCGCCGCTGGCCTGGCTCGCGGCAGCGCCCTGCAGGCCCGTGACGCCGTCAGCCGCCGTGGCATGGCGTGTCGGCGGGGAGCACGCGGGCCCGTCAGCGCGGCCGCCCCGGGTTAGCCATCATCGTCGGATCGATGGACGGGCTCGCGATGCGCGCCACTGTCCGCCTTTTTCCGTACAGCTGCTTTCGATCAAAGCAGAGGCATCTGGTGCTGACCATCTGAAGGCCGCATCGCATCATTCTGGTGCTTTGGCTTGTCGGTTTCGTCTTGTCACCTGTGTGACAGGCTTGAAAGCCGCCGTCAAACAAAGGCAACATCCGCCTCATCAGCCGATAGCCCAAGCCTCGCTGTCATGTACCGATAGGTAATCTGTTGCAGTGCCGATGCCATGAGTAAGCAGAGTCAATCCAGCCGTCGGCGGATTCCCACTTTTCAGGGGGCACGCCGCTCACTTGGGAGGCAAAACCATACGGTCGTCGCCAAGCCCGGCCGGGGGGCCCCGCAAAGTGTCCCTTCCCCCCCCCCCCCCCATTGGCGACCACCTTGATTAACCCTGCTGAAACAAGAGTCCATTTCGTTGGTCGGCACGTCGCTAAACGGTGAAAGGATTGAGCCAACCGAAAATAGCATAAAAAGATCACCAAAAACAGTAAAAACGTTTTTGAATTATTTTAACTCTATCGCGTCTTTTCTGATTGATAGGACAAGCTTCTTTTCTTTCCTTTATTCCGTACGCTGTAAAATTTATCTGCCAGAGTTGAGCAACCCGACCGGTCTCGACTGTAGCGGCCGTAAGTGCTCTATTTCATACTGCAATTGTAGCGTTGAGAAAATTGCAAAGTTTCATCCTTTATATCTGGAGGGGTGCAAGTTCCCTTTTCCAACCACAGTTTTCCATCGCTCCGTATAAACATGAAAAAGTAACTGCAGGCCTCAGCCTTCCTAAATGATTCTCCCCCACGCGGCCAAGAACCCTCGCATAGCTGATGATTGAAAGCAAAGCGAGAGCTGCATTTATGTTTGGTGTTCCAGGCCTTTTGACCTTACGAACGTAAGTACAAGTTACGCGGTGTATGGTTGTAAGTACATTAGGTATAAGATATAAAGCATAAGGCTGCACCTACGTTCTGTGTCCATGCCTTCGGCAGATAACACATCTGCACATTCAAAAGAGAAGGTCTCGGCGCCACTTGAGCGGGGGTGACGTACTAGAATTCATCTGGGGCTCCGCCATGCGAAGGGGATAAGGGATATGTCCCCAAGAGCCTTCAGGTCCCCCTCCCCAGCTTTTGACTGATGGTAGAGCTCATGTCCGCAGAGTGAAGACAGCACAGGCAATGCATCATGCACAGCACATGTGGCATCCCTCCCCGGCGGCCGCTGAATGGTGGACGACAGATCTGGCCAGCTGGCCGCGAAATCTGCCGCGTCACGCCAGGCCCGACAATAAATGGTCGCGGCCGCTCTCACAGGTCCCGCTTCCGCGCAGCGATGCTCCATCCGCGCATGGCTGCTGGCGCATCGCGGGCTCTGCCGGGGTGTCCCCATTCGGCTCCCTCACGCCTGACGAGCCCATTTCGGGTCCGGTTAGCACCAACGCTCCCTTTTCGAAGGGGGCGCGAACATTGATGACATAAGTACGGCTTTTCGTCTTCAAGGGAATGTTCCAAATTTGTATGGGGTTTTGAGCTGAAATAGCCATCTCCGAGATAATTCGGTGCAGTTCGCGGCTCTGCCCTTAAAGACCAAGGCCTTTCTAGGTTTAAGCCAGACGCATGCAAAGATGTACAGACTTGTTCGGGTAGACTTTTCCAAGGTCACCCAGGTATCTATGACATCATAATAACGTCATTCAAATCCTACCATTTCCTTACCCATGCAGCAATCAAGGCCGATAAACATATAAGATTCGAGCCGTTCAGTCTGGTGTTCGTGAGCACGATTTCCAGATATAGGCCACCAATTGGCTCTCAATGTCGTGTAAGGCACGATGACGAAATCAAACAACGACGTATTGAGGAGCATATTGAATAAAAGAGGAAATGCAATGTTTGGAGCAGCCTTTTCCACTACAAGTATACCAAAAATAATAAGTGGGCTTCTTTCGCCATATCTGATGCTTGCTTTAATAACTTCCAATGTGGACTATTTGCTTTAAGCAGACAACAGCCTGATACTTCGCCACATTTGTTGGGCATTTCGTCGTTTCTAGACACTGTTAGCGTTAGGCCGAGGCGTGCCTGGGTCCGTGGCTGCAGGAACATATGGCACGAGCAGGCGACACCCGGCTGCATCTCGCCTGGGTGCGGGGCAACATGCCGGGGCCTCGGGATCATATCGTTCGGGACCTCAGGTCACGGAAGTCTTGGATCTCTCGGCGTTCCTGCGCGCTTCCGACCAACTTGATGTGTTCGTCGTCGCCCTGGAGGCAGTCAACTTATCGCCGAAACCCCACACCGAGGCGGTCGAGATGCTGAAAGAACCTTCAGGACGAAAAACGGGAGCCCGGACAGGGTCCATGGCACCTGAAACCCGAGATAGCCTGAGGCGCCCAGCCAGCTGGCCTGAGATAGCCAGAGACGAGAAGTGTTTGGGATCTCAGGTTTCATTGTCTTACTGCACCAGTCAAAGTGGATCCTGCAAGGTCTCTCATGGTCCAGGGGTCCTTCGAGGAAATTAACTCTGGGCGGTTCCCTGCGCAATGAAATGTGATAGAATTGGCAGGAAGGCGCGCATGTTTCTTACTCAGCTCATTGAGCATAAATAACAAAGTTGTGTTGCACGGAGCTGCGGACATTTCAACAGACCGGCTGCCTGGTAGCTGCACCATCTATAGGCATGTGTCACAAACGCCTCGCAAATTTGACATCTTGTATAGCGTTATTGTGTGCCTGTGTACTTCGAGTAGTTGTGTACCTTGTGCAATGAAAACATGTATGTCTTTGGCCTTAAATTAGGTCACACGGTACATAACAGAACCATACAAAACTGTTATATGTATCCTACATTAATATCACATGCTAGTTATTTGTGCCACAAAACAAAACCAAAACTGTTAGGAGGCTCTTAAGTTGCCTGGCAAACCAGATGTGCTCGGTTTTTGCAATTTTGGCATAACAAATTTGCATCTCACGAAACTGAAAATTGTTTCGAAACAGTCATGCACTTCCACTTCCTATGGCTTCCTATAAGCGTTCACACGCCGCCTCCATGCTTTAAACATGCTCTTGTTGTTCCTGTGACACCAGAGGGAAAAACTGTTTACATCAGAGAAATGTATACTACATTCACCACTGCAATGAAGTCCAACATTACTGTCAGGTAGATACACATATTCATAAACAATTCATGCAGCGAACAGCGAATTTCGTTCAAACAGCAAATTTTGTTTCCAGGCATGTTCGAAGGTTCTTCCGCCATGCAAAACATCCGACCATATTTCTGCAAAACATCACCACGTTCAAGCTATCCTTTACGTGGTTACAGAGCGTACTCCTGGCTCGAATGAACTGGTCGCAAAGATCCCCATCCTATAACGCCAGACAAGCAATCAACAGGCAACTTTTTTGGCCTTCTTCCACATGGTGCACAATGATTTAGCGTGTCATACATTGCCATGACACCGTAACCACCCGCCAACGACCAGTCGCATACGCGGTGGTGATTTCCTGGAGACGGGCCCACGTGCCCGCCAGAGGCATCCAGACATGCGCGGCTACGCCAACGGAGCTTCTGGGGAGGAGAACTGGCCGGAGGCGGTCAAATCGCCCCGAATACTGAACGGACTGGACTGTCTGAATGTAGTTCATAGTGTATTTCGTCGAATGGAGTGGAATGATTCCTCTACTCCTGTCGCGTTGTGCAGACCAAAGTTCACACGAAGGACCGGACCACAGCACAAAACGTTACTGAATTCTGTTCCTACCGAACAAGTATATCGATATGGGAAATGACACACACAAATGACAAACATTTCAGAAATTCATGCTTCAACTACGCATCGACATAGACGCAGCCCACCGTCCTTGAGATGCTTTTAACACATTTAACTGCCGTTCCTAGGACACTGCCCGTCCTGGGCCACAGGGCACACCAGCAAAATAGGATCTATTGTCCAAGTGATCCGCAGTCTTATGCTGCAAGAACTCATACGTGACATGAGTATTATACGACAGAATTGTACTGCAAAATATATACAAATAATTACCTTTACAGCAAAGACTTGAAAAGCCTTTGCAGTTGCACTTATGTTGCGAGTGAGTATGCGGTAGAGGTAACGTCGTGCATAAGCCATGGCTGTACACGTTTTTGCAGTAGACGTAATGACAGGCATAAGTTTTGAAGTATAAGTTTTGGCATGCGGCACTTGTGTGGTGAAAATAGTTGAAGCCATTTTGGGACGCTGCAAGAAGTCCAAGGAGGCATAGGAACGTGGTGAAAAAGGCTCTTTCTCCTCCCCGCGGTCATGGCCGAGCCCTCGACCCTTTGGCTACCGAAGGCATAGAACGCTACGTCAGCTCGACCACCCAGTGCATTCCATCGCTCGAACCTTTTCCGCGTGTCTTCCCCTTCTTCCCCGCGAAAACATTCCGATGGTTCGGTCTCCGCGCGCATTCCACTGGCCCTGTCCCGCTCCCTCTTCTCTGCCCCTCCCCTCGGCAGAGCGAAGGCTGTACAGGGGCAGAAGACTTGAGGAGACAGGACCGGAGACACTTGGACATAGCAGGAGCAAGGGTTGCCACGGGCCTCAATGCGGAATGGTTGACTTTCAACGGTATGTGAGCGCATTTTCACCAAAACGGAAGTTGCACCCATTCTCAATTTTTTTCGGAGACAGCAATGCCACGATGTGACGTCTCATGGCATCAAATTAAAACAAATGTTCCGTGAAAGAGAAAGGCGTGAAAGAGAAAGGCACACTTGTAGCTTGTTTTCACACCAGGAAGGTCTACATCCCTGTTGTTTGTAATCGAAGTCAGAAATGTCTGTTATTGATGTTTGTGCCTACGTTACTGTGTATAAGATATAATTTAACTAAAAAGTATTCACATTTTCACCTTAACAACCTGTTTTCTTTAATGGGCCGAGAACACATGCTATGGGCGCCACAACGGCTGTTGAAAGACAACCCAGTGTGCTTTTCGATCCCTGGCTTAAGTTTTTGCAGTACTAGTAATGCCATTATCTGTGTAACTGTGTAAATGTTTGCAGTGGGAGCAATGGTGAGTACAAGTTCTTTCAGCATGAATTTTGTTGTGTAGCACTAATGCCGTGTATGGGTATTGGCAGCAGAAGTAATGTCGTAGCACTTCTGTTGGTAGGAACTTTTGATGTGGCATTTTGTCGTAGGACCCCTCCCCTGAGGGCAATTCTGCTCTTACAAGACTGGCGCATGTAGCCGGTCTCGAGCAAACTGGGCGTCGCGAGGATGCAGGATAAAGCAAGCAAGAGGATTAGGTAGCGGATCGTTCGAACACAAATTACATTTTGTGCTACAAAATACAAGAATTTGGGCATTAGTACTAGTTAAGACTTGGAATCATAAATGATACTTGGAATCGAATGACTCAAGAAAAGCACCGTAGCCAGCTATGTACGCGGTAACAAACTTTGTGACTAAAAGTAATAAATGTACAAGCTTGGACATCAAGTGATGACGTATTAACAAGCGTGTTAGCTAAATAGTGAAAGTGTGTTTTGCGCTTGAGTACTCTTCTTGCACTTAGCAGCATACCAACTGTTACGAGTGAGCCTATTTATCCTATATGATGCTTGCCAATATACCTTTAAATGTGGAACATTCTATCTAATATTGCTGGATATTTCAAGGCCGCAAGGACCTGTTCAGGATATGCAAAACTGTTCAGGACATGCAGGATATGCAAAGCAGGATAAACAAACACCAGGTGATACAGTTGTCAAAACGGGTGGTTTAAATGGGTTTAGGCGAGAAAAAAAACAAACGTGCGTCAAAAATTTGGCACAGGCGGGGCCAGGGTGCCCACTGCGGTTGTTGTAAAGGGAGGGTTATTGATTGGTCGATACCATAGTCAGCCACAACATCTTTATGCGTCGTACATAAATTAAGATGGTCATGCAGCATGTGCAGACATGTGCCAGCCACATCTGCATCCAGTCTTCAAGGGAGAGGTGGGCACACCTGACTGAAGCGTTGCCGAGTCACGTGGTGTCAGCTGATGGTCCGCTCCCGGTGGCCACGGTTGCAGTGCCCGACAATCGTCCTTTTTGTCATTCCTGTGCTCGCCTCGGTTTTACATTCCTGTGCTCGCCAGAGCTGTTTACTGCGCGGAAGTGAACGGCGGAATGCGTCTCACCGTTCTGGGTCTGCATGTCCCACATGATATGAGGCCCCTTACTCAACATGGCCTCTAACTTTCAAATGGTAAGGAGGCACCCCTACGCAAAACATTTTTCCCTGTCAACTTCGCACGGCGACACATTTTCCGACATTGTGCGTTCTACGCAGTGTGGTACCGGCATATGGGTGTACGGCGATGTTCCTTTGCACTATTTCGCATAATCAGAACGCGCCTTTGTCACTGCCCATATCAACTGTTCGAACAAATGTTGTTTGAAGCGTATAGCCTGGCACCTAGGTACCAAGCTGCATCCCTTACATCCTTGCACTGCGGATCTGTAATGAATCTCACCCTAGAAACCTCTCTTTTCAACTTCTCACACCGGCACTGTCGCGCTTTTGTGCTATAATGCAACAACTATATCGGTGTTGTGAATGCATTATTCACCGTAATTGTCAGTTACTCCTGTGGCCGCAGGGCAGTGCGTACAATGACGGGAGAATCGCCGTTGTAACGTTGTCGACATAACACCGAGCCCTGGAACTGCACCTGCACATGTCGTACACCCGAAATTGTGACCCAGTACGCACACAGGATGTTTGTGAAAAAATAAAAATCCAACACTTTCTAATGAGCCTTTCGGAGAATCCACCGAACCTACTTGTAACGAGGATTTCACCCTCGGGCGCCAAAAGAGATCAACAGAGTGACGAGAAATGAAACGAACTGAACTTTGGCTCCACACACGGTAATATTGGCACCCGCAATTTGCGCTTTTTCAAAATGAAAGCAGTGTTTTCCTGCAAGCGATATGTATGGTTTTGGTGAGACACATATACATAATTACCGTCATGTCCATTTATTTGAAATCTAAGCACCACTATAGTCTGCAAGCTGCTTGGAAGAAAAAATCCCATCCCCCTAAACCTGGTGGATTTGGCGCTTTTTGGCGCCGTAGATGGCCATCTACCGAAATGGGAAATTCCTCATATGGTGCAATGGCGCTGTTAAGTTAATTTATACGTTCGGAAATGTGTGGCACCTAGCCTTGGCGCTCTATGTGGCAACGTAGTTCAACGTGTTCTGAAAAAGGGCAGATCATTCTTCTCGCAATGGGATTTGTCTCAATGCAATCATTTTCAGACGTGTAACAACTCTTCGGCGTCGTTTCTCAGATGCTTGACAGATAGGTAAACCAGCAGAGAATACATAGAATTTTCCGTGATCGGAGCAGGCGCACAGCCTGGAGCATTCCAGAGAGAGCCCGATGCCTTAGACGGTCCCGTCCATGAGACTGAGCTCCCTGCGACCACCCATATTCTACCATCTCTGTTTTTGAATGGTTCCAGCAAGCACCCATATTTCACTGCTACCCATGCCCGTGTTGATTCCGGAGGGGCCTTCAAATGACTTTTGCGCTTTAAACTTGAAGAGGCCCAATAGCGTAGCCCATAAGGGGAGGGGGGTGGGGAGTGGGGTGAGGTTGGGGTGAATCCATGCTTTCCCTCTTCCCTTTCCTGGCGGTCGCTAAATTTTGGCCATTTTAGACACCCACCGGGCTTCTACAATATAAAAACGGCTCCGAGCCATCCCAATAGAATACTGAGGCAAAACCGTTCTCCCGGATACACAAATCATGACCCTATTTATATTAGATATTCATTCTACCGAAGGTTGTCTTAAGACTCTGGGCCACAGGAGAGAGTTGTTCGGACGTCAAGACTCTCGGAGAAAGACGCTTGCTAAAAAACAGGGCGACGACTGTGAAAGGAGTCTCTTGACTGGAGGACTGCCTTGTGACCCGATTTGGCCACCTGGGCCAAATCCTGGCTACGCTACTGAAGAGGCGCTGAATAGCCTCAGGGCGCGAGAGGGCCCTCATTCGAAGTCGGGACTCTGCGAGGGGCTCTGTTTTTAGGCCCAAAACTTCGCAAACAGGGCCTATTTGGACGTAACAGAAGGTCCTTTCTGAGATGTGAATTTTAGGATAACTCCGCATTCCCCCACCCCCCCGCTTTCTGCTCAAAGCTGGGGGGTGGCTGAAGCCCCCTCGAATAGGAAACTACACCCCTGCTCTTAAGCTAATATCACGGCTGCAAATGTGATACATAGGCGGTTGAAACGATGCTGCACCCGTACTTTTATCGAAAGACATTTTTATTGGACGAATCTAGAATCAATCATCTATTGCAACGGTTGGAGTCTCCAAAATGAATCAATCTGAAAAGTCTGAGTCTGGAATGCCAAAAGAGAATGTATCTGAAAGAACATTTGAGCCCGGAATGTTCAACAAGAATACATGGAAGCAGCATTCGCGGTTTTTTCCTCATGCAACGCCAGCTTTAGGTTCTCTGAATGCGCTGAAACTGCGCAGTCAACAAGATGGCGCCTAAGACTACGTAGTGACATCGCAAGACACATGGAGCCAATCACCGCAATGGAGCTCATATTGGACTTAACACCTTTCTGCAAATGCAAAACGTCGATTTCTGATACATCTTGACAATCGAAAGACCAATCTGCCCAGTAATAACATGCTCTCAGTATCCTCTTTTTAATGTTGAAGTTTTATAGGTATCCGTGTGCTGTTTTAGGTGCACTTTTTTGCTCTAACATACCTCCGGATGTTTTCCACATACGGCGTCAAATGTAGCTCTTTGAGGGCGCTGTGAGTGGACCATCAGCATAACGTAACATCATGGCGCCTGGGCCCACCTCAATGGCGCCGTACGAGGACGAGAGGAATGCGCTGTAATGGCGCCCAGACTGGACGTATTTCTTTCATAAAATAGATAACATCAATTCCTGGCCTATTCTAACTACAAAATGAACGCAACTGCCCTGAGCCGATATGCTGTCAAGCTCCCATTCCACTTATTGGAAAATTTGTGGTTATCCGCACGCTCTTCGGTACCGAAACCCAAAACTGAAGATGCTTTGTAATAGCAAGTGAAAGTTGCATGGTCCTAATGGATCTTCACGCAAAACTAGGAATTCGAAAATGGAAAATGTTGTGGCACAAGGATATGACAGCATATGAATGCGTCCCAATAGCTCTCAGTATCTAAAATGAGAACAGCATAATTTGATATACTTTGTGCACACTAAGGCCAACTAATTCATTTACGCGAAGCGCAAATTAAATGTTTTTTTAACGCAAGCACAAAGGCATTCTGGACCCTTACGGCGCCAAAGTCCAAGGCGAGCGCCAACAAATGTCTTTCTTATCTCGTAACCCAAACGAATGTGACAAAAAAGAAGAGGCGTGTGTTAAAGTGATGTTGTTTAGTGTGGCACTTCAAAGGCGGTCGCTGTCATTCAAAACAGCGGTTCGTTGGGACACAACACATATTTTTACGATTCGGTCCTCGTACGGCGCCAAAACCGGCGCCAAATCAGGATGGACTTTCGCCCGAGGGCATTTTCTTCAAACAGCGCCAAACAGTCCAGTTGAGCGCCAAAAAGTAGGCAATGCAAAATCCGCCCACCACCTTCCCCGAAATAGGGTTATGGCTATAACGGAGCTCTGCTGGCGGGCAGGCGTACGGCCGTCCACCCCGGCCCGGTCGTTATAGGGTGACATCGTGGCCTGCTGAGCAACGGTCCCAGTCCCTGTCGCAGTCGTGACAGGAAACCTTCCGCCGACAGCTGGGGCGCATGGGGGACAAGCGTTACGTAACAGCACCAGATGTCGCGCCCAGATGCGGGACCCCTCCGGGTCGGCGATCACAGGACGGGGAACAAGGGCATGGGAGGGAGAGACAGCTGGCTTTCCACCGTCGATTGGAGCAAATTGCAGTAAGTCCTCAAACGAGTAGCAAATGAATGTATGCACAGCATGAAGCCCGGCTAACACGTATTCTGGGGGCACGATGATCCTGATTCATCGTTCTGTGATGCTGACGGTGATCAAATGTTTCGTTAGAATTATTTGAAAAGCGTTCAAGCTATGTTGCTCATCAGTCCCGCCAGCAATCTTTTCCTGAGCATTGAGTATCAGCACGGCTAGACATGCTGCCACCACATGTCGGACTGCTGGAAAAGTTTCCACTGCACGACGTGCTCTTGCAAGCCCTATGGTCCGGGTATTTCAACCCGCGGCGTGGGAGCTTCGGCCGATTGTACTTCATGGAGCAAGCAACGGGACAATGATCAGTCAGCGCAACCTTATGCAACACGTTCAAGGCCCAGGATACAAAATCGGAGCCTGTGTTTGGATCTTGAAGCCCTCCAGACGCCTGCTTGTGACCCCGCTTGTGATGGCACGTGTTCATTTCCACATACGCGTGACGTGGGCACAGTTGACATTTGACACATGTGGGAAGCGTGACACCACGCAGTTTGAGCGACATCGTCACAGCAGACGCCCACCTCGGAAACTCAGACCTTGATACACATGAAGCGAAAGGAGCACTGCAAAAAGGTGGGCGACTGCAACGCACAGCGACAGAGCGCCTGCGATCGTCGCAGTGCGTCACGCGTGTGCACGCTCTCACCATCCAGGTCGGTGGCTTCCAAGTCGTAGAAGTTGCCGGGAGCTGCCATCGTGGAGGACGTTCTCGCCGCGACGCTCCTCAACAGAGTGCGTGTGACCCGGCCGTAGCCTGCCATCACCCCCACGGCCGCCATGACTATCGACACAGGCGCTATCGGCGCTCACACAGCTGCCGGGCGTCAGGCGGTCCGACCCTCGTCGGTGGATGGCGCGCTCTCTGCCGGTGACGCATGCGCGCTGGGCGCCGGCCGGAGCCAGCGCCGTCCATGCGGTGATCTATTATTGTAGATATGAAAGCGCCAGCCGTGGCAAAAATGTGCTCCAAAGGTGCCAAATTACAGGCGTTTTCTGACTACGCTGTGCTCGCGGGCGAGTACTGCTGTACCCACATGACAGCAGGGACGGATCCAGGATTTCGTCAAGGAGGTCCACGCAACATTGTGGGCCCCCTGGAGTTGGGGCCCCCTCCAAAGAACCCTTGTACTTCGGTCATTACATTTTAAGGCAAGTCGTATGTAACATGAATAATATATATACATGTTATATATATATATATATATATATATATATATATATAAACAGATATGCATGCATTTTGTTATTCATTTATTTGATAAATACGGAAATCCATCTTACTGTGCACGGCCCTCTAAAGCTAGGCGTGCTACGCATGCATACGTACAGGGCTCACTTATTTTCTACAGATCATGTGAAATGCTGTGATTTTGAGCCTAAGTGCTTCGAAACTACAGGTAAAATAAACTTAAGTTAGCTACTAACAGCCATGAAAACCGAGCATGGACTTGATTCCCTAGCTTATGTATGTACGGCTAGCCAGCTGAGCGATATAATCATCTGATGGCTGATGGCTAATGCAAAATTTTTCCTTTGTTCTACAGGAGTACAACATATCCTAGCATCCAAAATATGTCAAGAACGTGATGCACTGGTATAATGAGTGGCGTGTACTCAAAAGCCTATGGAAATGACATATGGGATGTCAGCGGCATGTAAAATTACGTTCGGCAATTGCGCGTAAAAATTTATTCGCATATACGCGCATATTCCACTGCTGCTTTAAGGCGAAGGCACCAAGGCCAATAGGCACGGAACCTGGGCGGTCATGGGTGCCGCAGGAGGCTAACAAGGTGGCTCCCGTCAACAAGTATAGGGTCCTTGGGGTGAGCAAAAAGAACGCAAGACCAACATGACGGACCCCTGAACGACCGGCAGTGCCCCGGCAGGCTGACATATCAGACACCGGCCAGAGCACATGGCCCTCGGAGCAAAGGGAATTATCCAAGATCATGAATTAATTTTCCTTTGCGGTCAAACGTGCGCGGGTAGGTTAACAACACGAGCCTTGATAGAAGTGAAGAGTCTTCCGCGAATGAGACCAAAGGGAGAGTGCCCTCGATCAAAGTAGAGGGCCCCTGAGCATCGAGTGTCTCCGTGTCTTACCTTATAAGAGCCCAAGCAACAGCACAAGGCCCTCCAAGCGCGTGAAAAGAACCCGAGACTTATGTGAAGGGCCCCTGGGCAACTGAGTGTACCCTGGCATATGGAGCCCCGGAAAAAGCGTACAGGGCCCTTGGGGCGAATGGGAAGAATCCGTGGAGGAAAACCTGATCGATCAACAGTGCTCAGAAATGGAGGCAGACAGCGTCCCATCAGCACATTAGGCCCCACTAGAAAATGCAAAGAGCTCAAGGGAAACGTGGAAAGCCCCTTAGCGATCAGATTGACCCGGCAAGTGGGCATGTGGCGCCAAGGCAACCAACGGCGTATTGCCTTTAGACAGCGTAATGATCCTCAAAATTTTCCCCCCGCAACACGTCCTCAATCAGCGAAGAATGAACTTCGTCTGTTTATGAACTCTTTATTTTTGCTAACAATTGTTCCTGGTCGTCTGTAGGCCCTAAGGCATCCAATTTTGTTGCGTTTTTGTGTAAGAAACTGCTTCCGTCCGGCCGGTTATGGGCCCCTTCGGAACCTTCAGACCCCTTCGGCATGGTCCATGGGGATGATTCCGTGCCTCCCCCCCCCCCCTCCCTCCGCATCCGCCACTGGCCCAAGCAGCTTAACTGGGGGGGGGGGGGGGCGTTAAGAACATAGGGCCATCCATTCAAATAAGAAATACTCGCGACGCAATGTGCAGGGCTCTGAACGATCAAATGCGCCCGGGCAGGCTAACATTGAAATAGGAAGCATCCAAGACCCAGTGTAGATGGCCCCGAATGATGGAGTGTGCCCGAACAGGTTAACAGATAAGGTTCTCGAAAAGAGCGTAGGGCCCTCCATTCAAATAGGAAGTATTCAAGACCCAGTGCAGAGGACCCCGAGTGATCGAGTATGCCCGAGCAGGTTAAAAAATAGGGCTCCTAACAAGAGCGCAGGGCCCTCCATTCGATTGGGAAGCACCGAAGACCCCATGTAAATGACGCCAGGATGATGGAATGTGCCCGAGCAGCTTATCAGAGGGAACCGACAAGAGCGCAGGACCCTCCATTCAAGTACAAAGTACCCAAAACTCAGCGTGGTGGGCCCCCGAAAGATGGAGTATAGATGAGCAGATTATTAGGTAGCCCAGACAGGAATGTAGGGCCCTAAATTCAAACACCGAGACCCAATATATAGGGTCCCCGAACAATCCAGTATGGCCGAAGCGGCGAACAGATGGGTCCCCAAGTGCACAGGGCCCTCCACTCAGGTAGGAATTACCCAAAACACAATGTGGAAGACCACCGGATATTCGAGAGTGCCCGAGCAGGTTAACAGATGGGGACCCCGGCAAGAGCGTAGGGCCTTCCGTTCAAGTATGAGACACCCACGACACGATGAAGAGGGCCCCGAATGACCGAGTGTGCCAGAGCAGGTTAGCAGGTAGAGCCCCCGAAAAGAGCAGAGGGTCTTTCATTCAAAAAGCAAGAGCCCAAAGCCAGATGTACAGGCCCCCACGCATTCAAATAAGAAATGCACATAACTCGGTGTGGAGGGTCCCCGAAAGATAGAGCATACCCAAGCAGATTGTCAGGTGGCCCAGACAGGAGAACGGAGCCTACCGGAGCAGGTTATCAGATGACCTCGATAGGAGCAAAGGGCCCTAAATTCAAACACTAAGTACCAATGTGCAGGGCCTTCGAGCAATCCGGTGTGACCGAGAAGGTGAACAGAGAGGGGCCCCCGACAAGTGCGTAGGGCCCATTCAAATAGTACGTGCCCAATGCCCAATGTAGAAGGCCCCGAATGATCGAATGTGCCCGAACAGGTTATCAGAACCCCACCCCCCACAAGAGCGTAGGGCCACCATTCAGAAAAGGAGTACACAAGACCCAGTGTGAACGGTCCCCAAAGGGCTGAGTGTGCCCAAGCAGGCGTTCAGATGGGCCCCTCGACAAGAGGGTAGAACCCTAAGCCAGCGATAGGGAAATAGAGGCGCCCTAGACCAATGTAGAGGGCCCCTGAGCATATCGCAAGTGTGTCGGCAGGTAAACAAGACCCACGTGAAGGGCCCATGAGCAACCGAGAATATGCTGGCAGGCTAAGGTATGGGACCCCGACTGTAGCCCAAAGGCTTTCTGTCGGGCCTGTGATTGACAAGAGTGCCCCGACACGCTAGCAGGAAGGGTCCCAACAACAGCCCAGGGCCCTCCGAGTAAATGCAAGGAAGTGAAGGGCAACGGGGAATGCTCTTAACGATCGAAATGATCCTGCAAGTGAGCATATAGGTCCCCGGAAACAGCATGGGTTCCCTAGACAGTGTGATGAGGCTTAAGATTTCCAGTTCACAGCTTTTCTAATCGTCGAATAATTTTTTTGACTTCTCATAGGCCTCTCATCTTCGCTCACAGCTGTTCTTGGTCGCCTGGAAGTCCAGATATCCAGTTTTGTTGCGTTTTGTGTTTAAAAAAACTGCACCTGTTCAGCCAGATATGGGCCCCTAGGATCCAATGGGCCCCTTCGGGGCCCAAGGGGGGCCATGGCCCCATGGTCCCCTTCTGGATCCGCCCCTGCAAGACAGGCAAGCAAGGTCTATCAAACACAAAAGTGGCATGCGTGAAGAAGTAGGTGCTGTCCACATATCAACAAAACGGAACAGGACAAGAACGACTCAGAGAGTCGTAACAAAAAAGTGACTGTGTTTGAGCAATGCAATTAAGAAAACGCAGTGTGAAGGAATTTTGGGCTTTCTTGGGCATGGATGGCCGCAAGCAAGCACGTCTCTGAGATCACGGTGATAAATGAGGGATGTAGTGATGAGACTGGAATCTTGGGGAGACGGCCTGACTTAAAAATAACACGTAAAATTGGAAACTTTAGATAAACTAGCATTTTACTTGCACAATTGTGGATCACACACGTCGGCATATACTACACATCAAGAACAGCGTAAATCACGTAAACCATCCCCCAATTTCCACAGAGGTTTTGCTCCTCTTATTATCTCCAATTAACCGTAGTCGGCAAGAATGGCCACCTTTGAAGTTAAACTCCAAACATGCTTGAGAGCATTCGAAGATGGTTATGTGGCCAAACCGCATATTTCAAAGTGCTTGCAGTTTGGCCATGAGCAATTTGTTCACATCACTTAGCATCGTTGCCTTCTGATCTTCGATCTGACTTCGAGAACTCCTACGACTACGCTGTCACCCCGCTACGCACCCGCAGCGGCTTTTATTGTCTGCGTTTGGTAATTCGCGGGACCAAGCAGCCAAGCAATAAAACTTGTCTTGTTTGGTAGCTTTGGAGCAGATTTTCTCCATGAGTGGCGTCTTTGTATCTACAGTAATATAACGCGTCCAGGCGCAGTGCCAGGTGCAGGAATATGGCGGCGTCCCGTGCAACCGCGTGGAGATGACGTCAGGCCTTATGTAAAGAAAACGCGTGGTTTGAGACGGTGCGGGTTTCTGACGGAATTTGTACGCGACGCTGTCACGGGCGAATGGTGCGGCGTTGGTGGGCATCACAGCATCGCATTCGATTTTGAGCTGACATGGACGTTAGTTGACGTGGTGTCTAAGAGGGGGGGGGGGGGGGAGGGGAGCCAGCGTCTTAGAAAGAGGCAGGGTAGGGGACACAGGGTTGACAAAGAACCCCCTCTAATGGAAGCCCCCTCCAAAAAAAAAAAATCACCGGATACGTCCCACCAGAATTTCAGCGGACACGATTTTCTTCGTTTCAGATTTCTCTACCTTTTTAACTAACTAAATGTCAGAAGCCAACAGGGAAATTTAAGTCTATTTAGAAGTCAATGAGTAAAGCAAACCAAGCATTGAATGACTGCAAGGAATAAACAGCCGGCGTTGCCTTTTTCAATAATTATGTGAACTCCTTCTAAGCCGACAGCGCTAAATGGTCTTGATAGAATTTTTCTGGGTCCTATACAGAGATATTGAGTGCGCCGCGAATGCACATTGCGCATCAGATGGGTCAGAATTGTGTGTTGCCGTGGTCAACTGGTGTTCGTGTGGAGATGTCCAACATTCGTTTAGAATTGAGTAGTGAAAAAGTGATGTGAGAGTTATGAACATGCGTATTCGCAAGTCATGAGAACAAAACTCCACGCCCAGCGCTGCAGTCGTCGTGGGTCGCACCAGTGGTTAAAAAGTGTCTTTTCTGTCACCAACGAAATTCGGAACCGTTTAAACTGCCACCTGGGGCCAAATCTTCCTGAAGCCATCGCAATGTAATTACGATTGCGGTAAACCACAAAAACGAAGACAAATTAAACGAAACGCGGTATAGCCACCAAGCATTTTCGTTTTGGGAGTATATTTGCACTAAAGTATCATTTGCAGGGCATCATACACTGAATAACGGTTGAAACTAGACTAATAAAATCATCAGGTGAAGGCAGAGTGGACATGACCAGCCTAGAGTCGTTAAATTTCCTTTTCAGTCGAGGGGAGGGGGAATATGCCTTCTAGCCAGTGATGAAGGTTCCTGCTTTTAGTTAGAATTCGTATCGATTATGTTTGACCATTCATCCTTTTTGGGTTTAGCCCCCAAAAGTAATTTTGCGAAATTACATCACTGCTCCCGGCTGTGAAAAGACAGCACGTCAAATCTGGAGAGAAAACTAATTCACATGCATTTCGGTGGAAGGCTCAAACGTTTTTTTTTCTCCTGCGCCATCCTCCTCCTTCCCTGACACCTAGGTGTTCTTTTTAACTGCATCCCTGTAGTTCTTAATTTACCGAATGGTTCCAAACAACCTGGAGACAATATCATTTTTGGTGTTGTGGCGTCATCGTGCAATCAGCTGGAAGCATTGGTGACCTTCACTTTTTTACATCCTCGTTACCGGTGAAGAACTCGCCCTTCCTAACATGATCCCAAATATTTAGAGCAAAAACCATGCAATATTGGTATCAACAAATGCGAGCAATATTTTTCAACACACCTAACATCTTTATTTAGTTTTATAGGCAATATGATGACAATTAAGAGCCTTTTATCTCACGCGTCTCTACCCATCAGTACGCTAAGTCTGAGGTACCTTGCGCAAGGTGAGAGGTTTACACCAGCGATGCTCGGCCTCTTACCTCAAAGCCGCTGCTGCTCTCAGCAGCAGGAGGCCCCGGATAAATCCCTGACATGTGTCGCTCCAACGTCCTCCGTTTACCTCTGCACCTATAGCCCAGGTATCCACAACTACCATCCTTCCTGATCAGCAGGGCGCTTTAATGCTATTACCTTCAAACAAAACTTACGACTAGCTACGTTCTTCTAGCCAGTCAGCTCCTCACGACATGAACGCAACTAACAGCAGCCCGCAGCATTGCGATGAACCCACTGTATTACCGCATGGCGAACATTTGTGCCCATCTGTCTCAAATGGCACGACACTTAAAGTGTCGTGCCATTTGAGATAGATGGTCGCTGCGCTGCGTAGCAAATAAAAAATGAAAAATCTGCGAAAAGCATTGATCTAAGGAGCATTGGGAAAGCATATATAATAACGGTCATTCATCGAACGGTTAATACTGCAGGATATTGTATTATGTTCATAGGACGTATATATTCGTCGGATAATGGTACTGGAACATATAATGCATTGGGTGTCATGTGTAGTCGCTTGTGTTGATGGTCTCATTTTTTGTCTGGAAATGGGGATTTGAAAGGGAAGTTGGCATGATATTGACGTGCCTTGGTGTTATACGTCTGTTAGTTCAACACAGAAGGAGGCTTGTCAAGCTCAATAAACAACTACTTCAAAAGTTGTTGTACAGTGGTCTGTCGATTGGTCCCACCCGCAATCTACATAATCCGGTCGCCAATAATAAACATCATGTCCACTCCACCTCTATCGTTCGTGAAATCATCTGTGATGTCTGGGTTTTGAGGGGGAGCTCAAGATATCAAATCACCCCACGTCAGCGTCGTCCCACCCACTTGTTCGCACTCAGTGTCACATCTCGGAGGGAAGACCCGTGTATGTGCGATCGCTGATGACATTTGTTGGACGTTAGATATTTTTTATTATTTTATTATTTAGGTATATAACTGCAGAAATTAGGTGAAAAATGTCAAAACAACAGACATACGGCATGTTTGCCACTTGTCGTTTGCCAGGCATCGCATGAAGGATCGGGTTTTGTTCAGGTCAGTTGGATTCATTTTTCGAGTGTCATGTTAGGCAGCATATTCTAAAATGCAAATAGGAATGCTGCAATTACAGCATTGCAGGTACCGCTAAGTAATTTTCAAGCCAACATAATTATTCGATGGTTCATGCCAAGCAAACACCCGTAAGCTGTGGATCAGCTAAAGAAATGATAAGGGTAATATTTTGACTTCTTTGCGGCACCTTCCACAGAAATTATGCAGTATTCGCGATATGTAACAGGTAACAAAATGAAACCAATCCGGTTGAAACGCGCACAGTCGCCCCTACACACTTTAAAAATTTGGCCCTTATTCAGGGACTCTGTCTGGACTTATTCAACTTTTATTTTGCCTTCCATTTAATATACGCTAACAGCACCCCTTCAGAAAGGCAGGGTTGTGAACTACACCGAATGATCTTTGAAAAAAACTGTTTCAATTCTAAATCGCGTACAAAAGTGGGACACTCCCTGTAAGAAAAATATCGTAACCGGAAAGACAACAACAATTAAGGAAGATGCCATCACGATACAAGAACATCACGAGAAAAGGCTAAGGCGCACGTTCATCACGCTTGAATGGTAAATTAATGCGCATTGACAACTAGCGTCGCCTTGCACCACACAGAAGTACTACAGGTGAGTCATACAATCCGCTACTGCGGCAGCTCAGACACAATGTGGGACTCAATATCTCCGAATATGGAACACACCCAACTGTGATCGCACCAAAGTAAAGACAGAAACATGTCTCATCATCACCCGTCTTCTAGAATTTATATATATATATATATATATATATATATATATATATATATATATATATGAGCCGCGGGAACGGTATTCCTATATGGTTACTGTTTAATGATTCATGTTTGCACTCAAATAACTTAAGACTATGAGCTGGTTTGGGTTCCTACCACCTGAAGTTCATCTGAGACACCAAAACACTCCAAATAATTTTGATAATCCGATTGTCACCTGGATAGCACGAACGGTGCTAATCAGCTATAGGTTTCTGCTTGCAATGAAATAGCGTCGACTCTCAGAGCCGCGGGGCGTATGCAGTGCAGTTTGCCAGTTACTATGACCGGGATTTCCTGAGATAGACGCAGACGCGTACGTTTACGCAATAGAGTGAGCCGGCGTGGGCCTCTGGATTGGATTCGCTTTTTAGGCAGGGACACAGAGCAAGGCTTATATCCTTTGAAGCCTTTGCCGGGAGCGATGTTAGAGTGCAAGAAATGACATTTCCAGACTACGTCGCCGAGCCACAAATTTGCAACAGTTGTGAGACGCAGTGTACTTTTTTGTCCCGTTATTATTGGCAATCAAACGCAATTCGTATTTCACTACGAAAACATTAAGAGACCAATAAGGATAGATGAAGAAAGGATGCCGAAAAGCGTTTTTTTCTTGCGTGCAGCGTTTGTACGGGGTGTTTGCAACAGGATATTTCAGGTGCAGATTCGTGTGGGTTGTCATAGGTATTGTGCGTGATTGCCGGTGTATAGGATAAAGGCTGACTGCTGAGTTAGGGTATAAGGTCAAGTTTAAGAACTGTACCCGAGCATTCAAAGGGCGATGAGTGTTAGTCCATAATTCGTTGCCACACCAGGGCTACGGACCATATGCAGCTCAAGAGTCAAGCGGCGGCCCATAACGCCGGCAGTTAGAGTAATAACGTACTGAGGGCTCCTTGCGATTCTGGCGTGCGTGATCTTCCTATTCCCTAAAATCCGCTTTATCAGAGGGGAACTTCCGACTCATTGCAAAGCGTTGGTTACGCTCTTTTAAAATAGCCAAACTGAACATCAGCCTTTGCCTAAGATGTCCTTCGCGTTATTAGCATGGCTGTTGAGAAGGTTGCATCAGCTCAGTTACATTTCTATGAATATGTACTTCTCATCAGTGTGCACAAAATGTCGCCCATGTCCTCTCGTCTGCAGATGCCAGGCCACGCCATTTTGAATGAAACTGTCGTTCTGCGTCTCGGACCACTTTCGATGAACGATAGAGGAGGGACAGTTTTGTTGATTAATACTGGGGTGTAATAATTGCAGGTGCTGTAGCTGATAAGTACCTATTCTAAGATTCTCACATCATGTATAAAGCATGGACGAAATGTCTTAGAAACGCCCGGGACATAAATTCAAGTGACCTTAATCCGGGAACGAAAGAGGTTTTAGAGGCAAGCCAGGACAGCACTGTCAGCTGAGATTCCCAACCATTTTTAGAGTGACACCCCTGAGCTGCAGAAATGGCAGACGACGTCACAACGCAACACGATGAATTGTCTGCGCGCTTGGATGCGTATGTGCAGTTTAAGTCGTGTGTACGGAACGAATTGGATTAGGGTATGTTAGGCTCGCTACTTCACTTAAAGCTACAATTTTAAACTTGGCTCTCGGCCGCGTTCGATCGGTCGTCAGCACCTTTGTTAGCACCAATCACAACCCAGTATTCTCTCTACGTCACATCACGTGACATTAAAGTCACGTGGTTTATGACGTCACACGCCAGCTGACGCTGCTGCCATAATTTTTTTTGTCAGCCCATTGGCATGGAGAGAAGCGCTACTACATTTAATAAATGGTTCTGACAAAGAAGCGCGAGTTTGATGTAGTAGCTGTTGCGATTGCGAGTACGTCAGATGGAGTGGGAGCACTTGTCTCTAATTTCGTGGGAATGCGATGTGGGATAGATAAGAAGTGCATTGGACCACCATGGGTAGCTATGAAAAGGTGAGTGACAGTGATTGGCGTGGTATACTGTGGTTGCGTTCCGCAGTAAATTAAAAACGCTAGAGTGATCGTGAAAGATGGAGAGCAGGATCGAAGTGTCTTGAGTCTCGAGCAAGGGCTTTGCCAGAACAAGTGGAAGGTCAGTGGAAGAATGGGCTTCATGCCAGCATAAGCGGCAGTGAATGACCGATACACATTTTCTATAAAAAAGAAATTGAGCAAACACTTAAAGTGAAAAGGGAGGGATTTATATGAGATGGTAATGGGTAGAAGCACTTGACTTATGGATGGGATAGATGCTGGTAATACCGGAGCAGGAGCCACACTTCCAAATATCCCTTTATAGATAGTTTATCATAGTTGGCAGTTGGCCAGAGCTAGTGTGTGGTCTAAAGCGGTTATTAAGTAAGGGAAAAATGGGAATGAAGTTAATGTATCCCGCCAGCTCACACATCGAGCGCTCCGACAGCCCACACGACGTCACGCGTTCCAACTGGCAATCATAACAACGACAGATCGACGCGTGAGCCGGCGCGTGACGTCACAATCCACGTGGCTTTGTAGTCACGTGATGTGACGTAGGAAGAATACCGGGTTGTGATCGGTGCTGACAAACGTGCTGGTGACAGATCGAGGGTAGCCGGGACTTCTTGGCCCCGTTCGATCTGTCGATCTGTCTTCACCTTCCTTGTTTTCCTTTACATTTCATGTACTTTAGACCCCACACTTACTCATTTAAACTTCATCTATTCATCTTTTAACTTTTAACGTCATTTGAACTTCTTCTATTTTCATTTGAAGTGTTCACTCCATTTTTGGTGTACAAGAGGTCCGTCGATCATTCGCTGCTACTTGTGCTGGCATGAAGCCCATCCTTTCATTGAGCTCCCACTTGTATCGACAAAACCCACGTTCAGGACGCGAAATGTTTCGTCCCTATTTTTCATCTTTTACGTTTACTCTAACGCCATTAAGTTACTGGGAAACCAAACTACACACGACGCCAGTCACTATCACTCACCTTTTCATGGCTACTCTTCTCAGTTCTATTCCCTTCTTATCTATCCTACATCGCAATCCCCCCAAAATTAGAGGCAATTGCACCCACCTACCTAATGTACCCGCCAGCGCAGGAGCAGCCAAATCAAACTCTACTTTCTTTGTCAGAGTGATTTTGTAGTCTGGTAGCGCTTTCTATCCACGGACAGAAGGGCCACGTTCAATATGTCGATAGCGTTAGGCGGTCTGTGATGTCACACGCGATGTTGTGGCGATGGCGATATGGAGCTGTTGGCCCCGTTCTATTTGTCGTCTGCCGTATTGTTAGCTGGAAGGCGTGACGTGGTGCGTACTGTCGGAGTGTTCGATGTGTGGGCTGAAGGGATAGTTTTTAAACTTCACTTTCCCTTTTTTCTTTGTATTTTAACTACTTCAGGCCATACACTAACTTTGTCCCACCGCCGACCATGACGCACTACCTATAAAGTGGTGTTTGGAGGCGTGGCACCTGCTCCAGCACTGCCAATACTTGCTCCATTCGTAAGTTGAGTGCTTCTTTAAATTCCCAATTCATTTCAGCTTCTTCGCTTCTCATTTCACGTGTTCATTTATAATGCTATTAATTTACTGGGTAACGCAACCAGCCATCCACGTACAAAAAAGAAATTGAGTGAACACTTGAAATGAGAAGGAGAGGAATTGAAATACGATGGGAATGGGAAAAAACACCCAACTTACGGATGTGATAGATGTGTAAGATGTCAGAGAACACCCATGTGCTAGCCGGTGAATGTTTGCGTAGTTTGGCGAGCGCCGCTTCGAGGCGCTCACGTTCCCCTCCTCCTACCCCAGGCGCCACGTGCGAGGGACGCTTCCGCGGGGGCCAGAAGAGGAGGGAGTGACAAAAAGAAGACTCGGAGAGCCGCCGGCGCGAGGACGGACGCGCCAGCGGGACGGGCTGTGTGGAGTGCCTGTGACGAGTGTCAAATACAGGAGTGACCTTGGACGTACTGAGTAAGCCAGTGAGCCGGAGGCGAGACAGCGGAACGCCAGAGCTTACACATGATGGCAATATCAGAGCAGGGTCCACACTTCCAAACACCCCTTTATAGGAAGTGTCAAATGGTTGGCGGTACGCCAAAGTTAGTGTTTGGTCTGAAGTAGGTATTAGGTGAAACAAAAAAAGGAGGGTAAAATTATTAAAAACCCTCTTGTCAGCCCACACAACGCTCTGCCAACACGCATGACGTCACGTATTCCAGCTGACCATCAACTTGAGAGATCACGAGTTCAGGGCGACAAAAATATTGGCATCGTCGTTAGCCCGCGCGTGACGTCGGACCAGGTGATTTGTGATCACGTGACGTAAGGTGGAAGAATACTGGCCGTGATTGGTGCTGACAAAAGTGCTGACGATGGATCGAACGCCGCCATGGTTCTCATGGCAGAGAAAGGAAAATCCATGCACAGTTTTTTTTCATTGCTAGATATGGTAGCATAGATAATCTTCTGCTAGGGCACGGCATATAGGATGCAAAAAAGACGAATGTTGAAGAGCACCGATTCTTTGGTAGTGAGCTCGTGATGAGTGGGCGGATGGTTTTATGGGTTATATTTATTTGGATACATTCCTTAATGGTCCGCGCTAAGGCTGTGCAAGGCACCATCAGGTTGAAGTAGTTTGTCATATAGGACATCGCCACAGGCAGTACAGGTCAGTCACGATAGGTCTGGAAATATACCTGTTTTTCGTCATTGTAATATATCAGATGAGTAGGTGAGCAGGCTTTTCTTGATGGATGTTGGGCAGCTGGTAGGTAGGCTGACACCATTGTACTGACCTTCAGAACTAGAACCTGAATGATTTGTATGGTTTGTTAGGCTTTTTTCATGAGTAAGACCTTGGTGTCATCGCAATATTATGTCTATTTAATGAAGGTTTATTGACACCACTGTGATCCAATCCGGCATATGTTTGCAATTGTATGTGCTCGGGACTTGGTTGTGTCTCATGTATTTTTTGTTAGGCAAAATATATTGATCATCTATAAAACTCACATTCAACAAGTTCCCAAGCTGTAATCACCCAGGCCAGGCCCACCAGATGTAAAAATGCAAATGTTATTAGCTGCATCATCCATCATCACATGCATTATAATTGTGCAAGTGAAGATTGACACAATATGTACCCTTATATCTATGTATCATTTATGTGCTGTTCACTTTATGTCTTGCTAAGCTTTATGCTCCTCATGAGATAACAGTCGATTCTTTCCAGAAATAATCCATCCCAGTTTTAAATAGCATGGGGTTGCTGATTATAAACATTCCTACATGTCTCAGCTGTGTTGAGACCATGTGACCAGACATGATGTGTACATACCCCTGGGCAACAAATTCACCTCCTTCTAAAAAAGCTTGTGAATCAGTATTGCAGTTTTTCCACATCCAGTGAAGTCCTAGGCATGGTGTCACAACCTATGTGACAGAGAAAAGACTTAACAAATGAGTTGTATTTGTTGGCTGGTCATCATTTAGCATGCATCAAACTGTCCACAGAGTAGCCATGGCCTGCACAACAAAAATGCTGCAGAAGAGGACAATTACGCCCCTGGAGCAGCTTATTGAGGAAATCAACTTCCAGAGAGCTAAAGAAATGAGACAGATTCTGAAGGATGGTGAGGGCATTTCCTGGTAATACCGATGACCTAATAGATGATTATTCCCATATTATGTTGTTTCATGGCTTGGACATAATCAATAAGTTTGCCATCTGCTGCAGCTTCTTGCTGATGACCTTCCTATTGTTTTATTTGTTAAGACGATGGTTAAGTGGTTGTAGGAAGGATGGATGCAGGTAAGCAAATGGAAGCATTGGTCATTACTGCATTTGCATAGATAGCCATCTATGCAAATGGTATCTGCTACCCACTTAGATCTGCTTATTGTGTTTGTTCAACTATTTTACTTGCTCTTTTCTGTAGGAACCATATTGTGTAATCAGGAGGAATACCACTCCCATGCTGATTTGAGTCATTGGTTATTGATGACTTGGCATCACCGGGTCAGTTATCTAGTTTGGATCCTAGAATGTGGACATTTTCCCCAACCCACCAACCTACAGCAATGATTTATGCACTGTCTGCTATGATATAAACATGCCCTAGAACTGGGAGCTGCAGTGAAGCTTACTTTTCAAGAAAAGGAACAAGGTAGTGGCTGGCATCATACTCTACCCATGTTTTATTTTTCCCCCTAACTTTAACCCAACTAACTCAAGCGGAGGCCGTAAAGCCATTTTCCCCCTTGGTTGGTCATGCTGCAAAGGAAATTAGGAGAAGAACTGATAGACTGCAGTACTGATGTTATCATCTGAAGCACTACCTGTGTAGAAGACCCAAGTGACAGAAGTCTTGTGCTCTGCAGATAGTGGATTTGTGATGCTCCATGGCACTGCATACTGGACAGACCTGTTTGTGCGCCATTTTCTGTTTGAGCACGGACGCAGCGCTCAGGAGTCCGACGACCTGCTGTTCTTCATTCGAAAACGACATCTGAAGGAGGCCAGGAAGTTCATACCCAGATATGAGGTTGGTGACATGCATGCTGCGATGCTCTTACTGTATCTTCATTGAGTCATACACAACATGCTCACCTATTGGCCACATCTATGGCTGCCAAAAGCATTTCGAGTGCCTCATCTGTCCCTGCCAGCCATGTAAAGCAGAGCAGGAGGAACTGTGGACCATTGAGTCAATGAATTTGTACACTGTCATCCCTACCTGCTATTGCTGTTAAGGCCACGAGGACTTTGGAGCTACCTAGTGTCGGGTGCTTTGTGGTCTCATGCTAGGAGAAAGTGTTCAGAGCGCTGACGTCTGCTCTCAGACGGTGGTGGAGGTATTCCGGAGGGACAGTAAGAAGCTGCCAATTGGTGACCCGGAGATAGACTGGGAGGAGACGATCTATATCAACATGATCATCCACCACTTTGACTACTACCTGACACTGGCCGTGTGCACCCGCACAAGTCCGAAGGAGCTGCAGGTCCTCAAGCGACACACGGAGGTATCTGTCATCCTGGCTCATTCCTTCATTGGCGATGTACTTGCCTCAGGCTGCTAACGATGACGTGAAAAGTGCCTACTTCACACACGAGAAATTGTACTTTACGGCATGGGAACTGCTGCGACGCACTTGCCTGTGACGCCATGGTTTCAACCTGTGAAACGGCTTTTGACAATGTGGAACAAGCCCAAAGAACCAACATACACAGCTGTGTGGCAGACAGTACCAATATTGGCAGGCTGTGTGTCAAGTGGCAAGTGTCCGTATTTTGACTGGGCGTCTGTACCCTGTGTGTCTGCGTATGTGTGACAGTTTATGTGTGGTCAGGCTAGGTGGTGGGCGTCCGTGTCAGTGTGTGGGGCGCGGCTATGATCCTGGGCCCGCTTGCGCTCGCGCCGCTGGAGACTCCTCCAGCACGTGCTATGGTCATGTAGTGGTGCGGGTTGAACGGTGTCGCCGATCTGGAGATCGGTTACTTGTGTGGGTGTCGCGGCTAAACGCCCTTCCGGCTTTGATTTGGTCTTACAGCTGTGCATTACAGACGCCTCTATGCAAAACTCGTTAGTCAGAGTGGTGGTCGTCGACCACGAACAGAAACATCGATCTGGCTATTCATGTCGCTACACCCTGCTCCGTTTTCCGCGTCCGGGCACGGGAAAATGCGACGCCCGGCGATGGGGTTGGTACTGTTTGGGCGGTGCAGTGTCTGCTGGCTCTAACTGTGGCTCGATGCGCGCTCCGCCTGCCGACAGCGGGTGTGGGCGTCGCCGAGTCGCCGCCAGATGGGTGGTAAGGGCACCTCCGAGGACATCACCTACCCGGACGTCTGCTTCATGCTCGACAATTTCGACGAGGTGGGCGGCGGCCTAGCGCAGCGGGCTGTGGATTAACTGCTGCCAGACCACACAGCTGCCCGCTGTACCGAGTGGGCGTAGGGCTGGAGCCGTGCTTCTCACTGGCCTGCGTCTCTCATGGTGCGCACGCGGACGTGAGAGCGATGTTCATTCCCTGGTGACGATTGGCTGTCATCAGGAGAACCCGACCCAGAGTAGAGTACTCACTGGAGAAGGCGTAACCTAGGATACTAAGGTAAGTAGAGAAGGATGTATGATACGACGCGAGTAAAGCACCAGAGCATGATGCTGACTGTATGGCACCACAGCTGGCTGCCCCGGGCCGGGCGGCCAGCTGACCTGTCCGCCACCGCCGTCAGATCTTCACGGACATGCTGGTGCGCGACGGGGAGATGGTGTCGGTGGAGCTGGTGGCCCGCGATCGGGACGGTGCTCTGCGCGGCGTCACCTTCCTCGGCTCCGTCCGCTACGACGCCCTGAAGAAGGTGTACGACGCCAGGGTGAGCCTCAGCACGCTGCGGGGACACGACCGAGCGTGGCGCGGCGCCCTCAGAGGGAGCGCCGCCCCGGAACCGCCGGTTAGACGCACTCAAGGGGATTGAGGTGGGGTGGGGTGACAGTTTGTGACTTCGTGTCTGACGAGACCACAGGCTCAGAACGTCGCCGGTGTGGACTGCGCTATGTTGTTTCAGACGTCCGTTCGAACTTGTTCGAAGGAGGTAATGCTGTTGTAAGTGTTTACCATTGTCTGTCAGATGGAAGTACTCTTCATGCGTAGTCTGCTGGTGTGTACACCCACAGACCGTTTATCTCACAAAGCTCTTGCAGCTGGTTTCCTTACCTGAGAGGGCCGTCTTGGGTGGTCTGAACGCAAGCCTCATGCCGTGTCCTGGTTGCGAGGCCTGGCTTGAACACGGCGTATGGTCTGGTTTGTAACCTTAAGGACACACATCCGCGCAGGCTTGTGCTAACCACAGACCAGTCGGAGCCACATCCGGATGGCGGTGCCTCTACGCCACGTGCTGCCGCACACTGGCAGGAGCCCAGCTTGGAGGCGCGTGTATCGCGCGGCCGGTGGTACCGTTCTCCGGGCGGACTGGCAGTACCAGTAGAGCGGGCGCCGGCGCCTGTCCGAGACGCGCCGCACCAGCTGCCGACGGCCGCCCCGACCCCAGCGGCACCAGGCGGCCGGCCGAGTAACGCCCCTCCCCCTTCTTCCCTCCGATCCGCCAGGCCAGCATCAGCAACAAGGTGGCGCAGCGGATGACGTTCGGCCTCTTCTCGTCACCGACGGCGCCGCGTATGGAGTTTGTGCGCGTGCGCGGCCCGCTGGGCAAGGGTCACGCCGAACTGGCCGTCACCAAGCCGCCAGGTGGGGCCGGCTGCCGCCGCCGCGCCGCCCGGCGCCGCCAGTCGGGGCCGGCTGCCACCGCCAGTTCTGTCTGCCGCGCTACACACAGTGGGGGCCGTGCTAACAGTGCTCAAACGCTGATGAAAGGCGCGGTTCGTGACGTTTCAACTTCATGTCCTTATTGAATAACAAACATATCAGTGGTGTTCGCCATCCGAGGGTACACGTATCCAGAAAGAGATCGGCTTCCTTTGGTGCAAATCACCCATTACATGCTCTCAGTGGGAGGCGGAAAAACGCTGTTACATGCCAAAGCCTCTTATTCAAGGCGATTAAGAAAACCCAAATTAGTCTGGAACGATTTCCGCCGAGTTACAATTTTTTTCTTCTCGACTGTTGTATGGTATCCCCGCGTGATAACTGTCCAGTTCCTACTCGCGGTGAACGACTGTATGCAGCCCACGCTCGCCGTCCGTGTGCCCTGTCGTGACAACGCGGCAGCTGGTGACGGGTCGATGTTTTCCCCTCAAAATACGATCACCGGCTTAATGTTTTGTCGCACCATGACACGAGCTCTGATGCACCTGACTCAAGCGTGGTGGCTTAGCGCGCAGTTCACTCATGAGCTGAATACGTGATAAATGCGTGACACAGTATCGGGTGCAAAATCACCGCCATCGTCGTACAACGTCGCATATCCAAATATAATCGTCGTCTGATGGCGAGCTCCGTATGACCCCCCTACTGGGACCAGTCTGGTGTCCGCGTCTGGGGTCTGTCTCTCGTGTTCAGAGACCGGTCTGGTGTCCCTGCCTGACGACTGTCTCCCGTTTCCAGAGGCCGGTCTGGTGTGCCTGTCTGACAGGTATCTCCCGTGTCCAGAGGCCGGCCTATTGTGCCCGTCTGACGACTGTCTCCCGTTTCCAGAGGCCGGCCTGGTGTCCCTGCCTGACGACTGTCTCCTGTTTCCAGAGGCCGGTCTGGTGTCCCTGCCTGACGACTGTCTTCCGTTTTCAGAGGTATATCGTGTCCAGAGGCCGGCCTGGTGTGCCTGTCTGACAGGTATCTCCCGTGTCCAGAGGCCGGCCTGGTGTGCCTGTCTGACAGGTATCTCTCGTGTCCAGAGGCCGGTCTAGTGTCTCTGCCTGACGACTGTCTCCCGTGTCCAGAGGCCGGCCCGGTGTGCATGTCTGACAGATGTCTCCCGTGTCCAGGAGCCGACTGCGAGACGCCCACTTCGGAGCCGGGCTTTACGCTGACCGATCAGGCCTGGGACTCGGACGTGGACGACAGTGACGACGAGTACATGTTCCAGCGACGGCACCAGGTCAGTGACCCGCCCCGCCCCGCCCCGCCCCAGACCCCAGACCCCAGCGGTCAGTGCCGCCACGCGACCTGCACTGGTCAGCAAGTGGTGGCACCTGTGCTGTGCTCACTCATGTCACCCGGCCAGGTTTCTTCTTGTTCGACTAGGTCTTGTTTTGACCTGGGTGGCAGAGTTCTGCTACTCGGATAAACCGACGTCTCGAATGTCAACTCGTTAAATGCATTTGGTTTCAAAAGCCTGTAAGTGCAGATGTGTTTGATGTTGCGGGCCACGGCTCCTGCAATCGTTTCCGCACGGTTGCGTGACTGCGCTTGTGGCATTTTGCTGCTTTGTCTTTTTTTCGTTTAGTCGAGGATGTGAGGCGTCGCCGAATTACAAATCAGATGTGTTCATATATATTGTTTGTGGTATCTTTAGTGACTGGACGCCCTGTTTCGTTGCAGCGCCGCCTCAGCGATCCCAGCGCCAACTTTAACACTTTCATGTACTCAAACTTCCGCACAAAGCCGAGAGATGTTGGTAAAGCCAGGTCGGAGAGCGAAGGACTCAATGCATACCAAGATCAAATCAATGAAATCGAAGCAGGAGACGTGAGAGATGGTAAGTTTGTATATATCTTGTATTTGTTTTGCGTTCATCCAAAATCCACGGCTTAGTAATTGTTTATTTGCACATGCGTATCGGTATAAATACGCTACATTAGACATACCGTTATAATGGATTACAGCGCCCATTCATCACTAATTGGGGCCCGACTGTGCCTATGTGATCATCGTAGTGAATTGGTGATCACTGTAGTAGCATGTTAGCATTCACCCTGGGCAGCATCGACCTAGGTGACCGGGTCCGTGCGTCCCTGACCCCTCTGCATGCGTGTAGCGATGACCGCCTCCGCGTGCGCGGCTGCCTGACCCGCTGTCCGTATCTGGCGTATCTCACGTTTCGGCATGCGGTGCCAGCGTGCCGGCCGGGCCGGCCGCCCGCTGCAGAGGAGCCGGCGGCGGGCGCCGGCGCCGGCGGCCGGCTGGCACTGTTCTGTCGCGCCCTGTGCGGCCGGGCCCAGGCCAGGCGGCCGGCGGAGCGCCCAGCGACCCGCCCGGCGGCCGGCGCCGCTCCCCCGGCTGCCGGCAGGAGCTGGTCGCCCGGGGTCGTGGCTGCGTGCGGCTGCGCCATCACCCGACGCGGCACCACTGTTCACTACCGGTGTCGCGCGCAGGGCCGACGACGAGGCGCGCGAGGTGGGACGGCCTGGGGACACTGGAGGCGTGAATGGGGGCAGCGTGGGGGCATGGCTTGGGACAGGTTAGGGGCGTGGCCCGGGGCAGCGTGGGGTGTGGCTCTGGACAGCATGGGAGCGTGGTTTGGGACAGCGTAGGTCGTGACTGGGGACAGCTTGGGGGCATGGCTGGGGACAACGTGGGGCGTGGCTAGGGACAACGTGGGAACATGGCTTGGGACAGCGTGGGGCATGACTGGAGAAAGCGTGGGCGTGTATGGGGACAGCGTGGGGGCGTGGTTTGGGACAACGTAGGGCCTGACTGGGGACAGTATGGGGACGTGGCTGGAAACACCGGGAGGTAAACTGGGTATGGGGGTAAATGAGGCTTGCATGGTCTGGTCTGGTCGTGGCGCTTGATTGAGGCCATGATAGTCGGGTCTGGATATGGGGATTGATGAAGGACAAGATGGTCTGATCTGGAAATGGGGCTCGACAGGGAACAACGGAACATGGTCCTGGTATAAATCAGGCCTGAAACCTAGTGGGAAATGCCCAGAAGCCTGTAAAGATAAGCGATCAATGCTGTAAACGGGACACCCGAAGGCCTGGGTAGAACAAAGGTTTGGGGTTTCCATGAAGGCCAATTAAGTAGACTGTCCAGCTTGAGTACGGGGTGCTCCCAGCAAGGGCGGAGACCTATGCCGCCACTTCCAGGGTCTTGCCTTCATCCACCTTTTTCACTGGTTCTCACCCAGTTTTCTTTCCTTTGTGATAGAATTATTGTCGTCGTGATGATTGTTGCTTGTGATTGATGGTGTGGTGATGTTCAAATGATGATGACGATGATAATGATAATGAAATTGGACCGCAATACAGCCATTATGGGTTGAAACAGATAATGTAAAAAGGGCTCAATCGTTCTGAATTATCGGTATGGCTAGACGAAGCATGTTACAAACTGACGAGTGACATTTAGTCGTATAGCCCTTGCATGAAAGGGCTCCCCCAAGAATAAATAGTGTTACAGTAGTTTTTTTGCTGCAGAGAGCGGGCATCACCTCACTGCCAGCTGTCTTCTAAAGAGTTTTATTTATATTAGAAATTTCCGTGTTCGTTAGATGTGCATCCTGAACAACCAAAAATGGGTCGAAGCATGAAATAGGGTGACAGCTGAGAAATACCCTTGGCCCCGACTGGGGGAGAGCATGAAATTGGGAGCGTTGGAGCGCCTGCGTCTACTCATGGTTTTCGCAAGTCATAACCGGACTAATACATCGGCCAAGGAGCGTCTCAGAAAGTGTGGATGCTTTAAACCAGTTTTGGAGCCGACCCTTTCCCTGCGTCAGCGCAGGGTTAATGGTCAGGCATTCCCGGACAGTGGGATGCCATACCATCCATGTCCCTTTCCCTTTTACCACATCTATGGGCCAATAAGCCGTTCTCAACAGCCGATGAGCACGGATTCATATGACTGACGAGAACAGCCGTGAAAACGACCTTTTGAAGTGGAGCTGAAACAAATATTGCTCGTTTGAAATTGAAACTAGCCGATCGCAGGGCGCATTCAGAGCTGACCTCGCCTACTCCAGCCGGCTTTTGTCGCTCCAGTCTGCTGAAGCACGTCCATATCACGTCCGGCGGACTTCAGCTTCGTCTGCGCGTTCGTTGTATTTTTTGGGGGGGTGGGGTGGGGGTGGGGTGTAGAGTCAGGGTGGGGGGTAGACCTGTGCTCAGGTGTCAGTTGTACGGCCGCGGCGAGCCATGTGACCGCCTCAGGATAGAGTCATGGTACTCTACCGACGGTCAAGTGACAGGAATTTGAAGGCCATGCACGCATAATAAATTTACGCCCTTTGTGTTTCGGCCCGGATTATTTTTGGCCAATTTCTGAGCAATGAAGTGAACATCAAACATTAGCGGTAAATCCTTGTACAAATGCATGGCATATGCATATATAAATACTTCCGGCTCTGCCCACGGCAGGAGGGATTGCCTGTACTGGTGCTTCCACTGATCTGGATGGGATTAGTTGGCTAGGTGCCAGGTGGCACGCCTTGGATAATGCTACGGCTCGCGGACAGCAATTGCTGCATGGCCGCAATGACTCGTTCGCTGCGATGTTCGTGATGCAAGCGTTCTAACAAAGCACTTCCCTCACTTAAATTGGCATCGCCAGAGTCATCGGGTTTTGTTGCGGCACGGCGTTATGGGAGGGAGCCTGTGCCCCTCGGCAAGAGCGCGTCACTTTATGTTCGGGTAACCCCGGACGCGCGATTGTATAAGTCGAGCGATAAGTGGTGTTTAAACTCGGCTGCTATCGACATTCCTGTTGTGGATTATGGGGAGTGAGTGCCCTCGTGTCTGCTCACTATGGAGGCGGCCCTCAGCACCTCCACGCCGGCCCTCAGCCTTCCCTCCCCGCACTCGGGCCGTCAGCCCCAGCCCACCGCCCCTCAGTCCCAGCCGCGTCGTCCGCACCGAGCCTTAGCGCCCGCGTAGCGGTGCTCGGCAGGTGACAGCAGAGCGGAGCTGCCCCGATCAAGGTCACAAAACAGTCGCCACGCGCCCAATCATCAGACCGTGGCGAAACTGAGCACGCAGCGATGGGATCGGAGCCCCCCCCCCCCCCCCCCCTCCTCCCCCGTCCCTGACTGCGACCCGGCTAGGCGAGCGAATGACACGATAGTGGCCTTCATCGGACGTTACAGGGACACCGCGACTGAGCTGACGTCACGGACTGAGCTGACGTCACTGATTGAGCTGATATGGTGCTGTGTCGCCAGAGCTGGTTCACTGGCTAAGCTGACGTCACTGGCTGGGCTGACGTCACTGGCTGAGCCGACGTCTCTGACTGAGCTGATGTGGCGCTATGCTTCCAGAACTGACCTGACAGATATGATGTAACACTGCCGCGCTGGGGCTGGCATGGCGGGGCATATGAGACCTTGTGTCTCTGCAGCTACGTGAGCGAACTGATGTGCTCCCGAGGTACTTGAACTGGCGTATCAGACCCGGTATGTCCCCGTGGCACCAGAGCTGGCGCACTAGACCCGACGCATTCCCGTGGCACGGGAGCTGACGTGATCAAGCTGATGTGCGCTTTTTGCTGCACCAGAGCTGGACGACGGCGCGTACAACCCCATCTGGACCATGAGGGGCTTCTCGCAGACGTTCCACTTCTGGAAGGAGAGCCGACGCGCCTCCAGCCTGCCGCTGCGAGCCTACCTGACCTACGTCATGCTCCCCTGGCACGCCATCATCAATGGTGGGTTGTCTAGTACCAATCAGCAATCCCCAGTAGTCTACTAAGAGCAGCCAGTGGTAAGTTGTCCACTACCCATCATCACTGGTTGGTTGTGCATGTTTCGCTATCAGTGGTAAGAAGTGCCCTCATCAGAAACCAGTCCATCGCCCGATCACCTCTGGTAAGCGGTGGTTCGTGCTCGACCAGCACGCGGCCAGTTGGTCGTCGTGGCTAGTTTATGGGTGGTTCAACACCCGTTATCGTTTGCGAGTGGCGTCATGAATACTACATGCGTCAGAATGGTGTGCACGCGTGCACAGCTACCGATGTATGAGTAGTACAGCTTTTGCCGGAGAAATGACAAGGACAGTGAAAAAGTTCGCCGTCCTCGGGATTCGAACCCAGATCTTGAAGTGTGGGCAGTGCGCCACCGACCACGCCATTAATGTGCTCATTGCGTTACCTCGATTTCGAAGGCCAAGTTAAAGCGAGTCTTCCAGCTTTGATACTTCTGCGGGTGTCCAAACAGCGTGTGCTGTGCGAATGAACAACTACGGTACGCACACATGTTTTCAAAACACCGACCACGCTGTGCGAACCAACAGTAACAGCAAGTACACACATGTTTATTCAACACACCGCGTGCGCTGCGCGAAGCACCAGTAACAACATGTGCAGATGTGTCTTTAACTTGCGCTCTGTTGGGGCCCTGCATGATCTCTCACCGTCGATGCATCCAAACCCCAAATCGCCATCATGATCACGTGCTCTGCTCGAATCTTACCACAGGAAACGTGCGTCGCTGGCTACAACTGACGGTGCCAGACAGTCAACGGTTGAATATCGTTCAACAGTTGAACGAGCCCACGGCTGACGCAGCAGGGCTCGTGCAACGCATAGTAACAGAGGTTTTCTTTTCCAGATCTGATAGTCAAGGAGAACCGAGAAGACCCAATTTTAACTTTCTAACTGGTGTGTATCGTGTTCACAGTAGACATGGCCATGCGATTTGCTAACATGGCAGTGCGTTTTCCAACAGCGGCTCGCAATTCGTGTACGTGCTGCATCGGTGTAAGCTGCTTTGTGATATGAGTGGAAGTGCTACCCAAAATAATGTCGGTCCAGCGTTGACATTTTCGAGCTTTTGCTGTGTGCTGCGATGTTATTGTTGATGGTTAAGTATAATTGGGCAACGGAAGTTGTTGTGGATATCGGGTGAAACAACTGTTCAGGGAACCAACTAAACTGCCTTCTTCTGGAACTTTTTAAAGCCGTGCTGTAGACAGATTCGCTCCATCTGAGTAGACGTGACTAATTTTGAACGCTCTTCGCCACCAAACATTTCAGTCATATTTGCATTGCATTCCGTTTTGAACTACATGATGTAATGCCAAAACGAGGAAACGAAGCAAGCCTGATGTCACATCTTCAACTGATAACACACATCACGCACATCAGCTGTTATGTCACACACATCAGCTGATGATTTTGTAGCCTACACGCCTGCTTAATGTACTAAATCGCGACTTGCGACAAGTTTGGTGCTTGTCAATGTGTGTTATCTGCAATATTGCTCACTACTGATGTTCCGACGCTGTTGTGAAGAGGAGCGGGCAGGTCAAAACATACGGGCTCTTCCTATCAACTACGACGGTCAAAAAACCGAAAGCAGGTCATGTTGCGGACTACTTTTATCAGAAGAATTGTGCAGAGCGAAAAATGTTTTTGGAGCTCAATACATAGAAAGTGTGGAACACTTCGTTCGTTAGTAGCATATGTTTCAGCGTTTTCTGCTGGCGTGTGTTGTTCGCGGGCCTTTTATGGTGGTAGTACTTCCATAAGTGGAAAATCCTATGGGGGCAGATGCTTCCACTTTTTCCATAGTTATTGTTAATTATGCCTACGGTGAAGACCAATCACAAAAGTGTTTGTTGGTTCTTCGGGATTTTGTGGGGATGGAAAAGCCACTGATCGGAACAGTTTTTGTATTCGTTTTATGGATGGCAAAATTGGAAAGATTCCGATGGGTCATTCTCTTTAATTTGACAATGTGTCGCCATGTGGCGGATGTCACATGAAAATCAAAGGCACTGCCGGGCCAAATTGTGTCATACGCATCCCCACCTGCGAGAAAACGCGTTCCGGCCCCAGCATATGGGTAACAGATCGGTCTTACAAAAATTAAAGCTTGTCCACGGCAATCAGCCAATCACATTTCTCGACGATTATAGCCGCGTGCTGAGATGCTTGTCGGCCTTGCCTGTGCGAGCGACGGCGCTGTGCCAGCGCAGGTGGTAGGCGTGGTGCTGGCGCTGGCGCTGGCGGCCGCCCGGGAGGGTGCCGAGCGGCGTCGGCGCCCCGAGACCGGTGCCAACTGACAGGCCACTCAGCTCGGCCCGCCGTCAACAGCCAGCCGCTGCCGTCTAGCCGTCGGTAAACACGGCGCTATTGAGCGCCTCCGGTCACGCAGCGCGCTCGAAGCCATTTTCCAGTTTGCTTGTTTTTCACTTACGGAGACATACGCCGTTGTGTCGTGTCACGGTCAGGCGGCAACTGTGTCTGACATGGCCCAGCGCTTCTGACGTTCCTGGGCACGGGACTCACTGTAATAGGCTAGAGGGCCCTTGACATGGCGTGCAGTGAGGAACAAGTTGGCCGTTATATTTCTGGGAGCCCGCAATTCTTGCTGGTCAATAAGTGACTGGTGTGCTGGCAACCCACCGGGCTGACCGGTACAACTGAGATCTTTGTGATCAGATTTGACCTTTTGAGGGTCATTCGACCTGGCCATAATGTTTCGTATCTTACAGCTTTGGAAGACCATTTTAAAGTCATTTCCTCATTGGCGTGGCTTGTTTAGTTCGTGATATAACCAGACGAACCGATGCAACAATAGACTTCACTCGCTGGAACTGACGGTGACATATCACGAGTCAGATCTGTTGATGGCCACTAGTGTCCATCTGGTAGAGCTTTCCGACTGCCACTCAACGTCAACTCTACATATTATCGTTGCGCGCTTAGTTCTGGAGATAACGGGTGATCATGCAGGGCTTATAAATTCAAAGTCCTTCTGCTGAGTTAACGACCTCCATTGTACCATGATAATCGTTGTTTAGCGCTACAATGTCGTCTAACTAGTAGTTACTGGTATGCTGAAAGTCGTTAGCTTGGCGTAAGAACTTTGAACTCATGATGTCGAAAAACCAGGAACTAAGGCCTTTCTATTATAAGCTAACGCGGTGCTAATTTGACACTCATTGGGTTATGACCGGATTTTGCCAGGGAAAGGTCCCGTTCAGCTGACGCAGTTAAGCGAGTACTTTCAATTACCGTGGTCCCCTTGTATCTAGCTTGCTTACCTTTCAAGATGTTATGGGGCTGTTTAAAGCCCCCGCAAGAGGGCAAAGGTGAAAAGCCCTCGTAGGGCGAGGGGTTGCACGCGCCCGGGTGGTCGGCTGAATTCGATGCAGTAGGGTGGGGCTAGGGTATGGGTAACTTTTTACACCCGATGTATCAAAAAGTAAGAGCTAGGGAGACCAAATTCGGAGGATTGGTGGTGCTATGACAACGCATTAGTGTGAATTCGTTCATCTGTAGTTTGTGACCTCCGGTTAAATGATGTCTTAGGTCAAACTCAATATTGGTCCTCCAAAAACCTTCCGGAGCATTTTGATATGTGAATATAAAATTAGCTCCTAAGCAACAGGACGATAGCGGTTATTTTAGGTCAGTGAACTCCCATGACCTTAAGGTCGAGATGAGAGACTTGTTGACGTCCTTGTGACAGAAATTCTAAATGACAGCACAATTCTGCCTCCTGTGGCGGATTCTGTCTAGTCAAATCTAGTCAAATCTAGAATCCGGTCAAAAAGCCTTGTAGAGGTCTTGAAAAGTATGCCTTGTTTTTTGCACCACAGTGTCGGCTAATTATTTGTCTGTAGCTACGCAAAGCTTGGCGTCGCTACGTTATATCGTTCGGAAAGTATTCTAGAAAAACGTTGGGGGCCAAATCGACACCCCCACCCGAGCGCGTAGAGTAGTGTGGCGAGGGCGTTCAAAACTAGGCCAGTTTACCAAAATCAAACCACACCAGGTCATTACATGTTATCACATCTAGTCTATGGTACCACACCTGCTCCAATGAGCAGAGGGCGGCCGTTCCCGGCGTGGCGGAGAGCGGAGCACGGCCACCCCGCCTCTCCGGCCTCCTGCCGAGCCGTGCTGCCAGCCGTGCCCGTACCTGTCTGTCTATTTGTGCGCGAGCGCGCGCGTGTATGTGTGCGTGAAGCTGCGGAAAGATGCGCTTGCGCGTTGCTGCCGGAGCTTGTTGTGGTGTTGCTGCCTGCGTCAAAGCCGTTGTGGCGCGCTGCTGTCAGAAGCGCGCTTGCGCCTCAGCCTGTACTCTCAGGTCAGCGTCCACGCGCGTTCTCTGCCCCTGCAATGGACGCGTCGCTGGTGGCCTCGCTGCGGCTGTCGTAGCTCTTTTTGGTCGGAAGCGGCCCCACTAGCCCGCTGTGTTATTCAAGTCAACGGTGATGTCGCCAGCTGCCGTGACGTTTGCCGGGCCCAAGCCATTGTCACCAAAGCATACTAAGCTTTTCAAAAACGTTTCTAGGTGTTTCTATCAATTGTCCCTGAAACCAAGCATTTCAGACCCGCATTTATGTGATTATGTGATATGGAATGCACCTTGTTCTGGTATCTAGTCCTGTATGTTCAAGTGCTGATTTTCAATAAAGACAAACGAGTATAGACTCTGGTCAGCGAAAAATCAACCGTATACCAACCTGTGTCGCATTATGTCTTCACGGTCCCTCCCATGGACCTATCTACACAGCAGCGCAAACGCCGACACATTGGTGGGATTCGCTGTCGATTAGGAAGCGGAGATCTACTAACTATTCGCATGATCTTTGCGTGGTGCGAAATATTCGCTCTTAACCCAATATTTTTCGTGCGTGCCATTTTGCACTCGTGTGTTGTGACTGGAGCTCGGAAAACGACGCGCGGAACGTAGCCATGAATTGCGACAAGGTTTGATTGGTCCGTGGCGGGCCCACGGGGACGGAGGTCGCGTAAAGGAAAAGGCATATGTATCGAGTTTCTAGGCGCAACAACCCGATTTTCGAAGGAGCTTCGTAATGGCAAAACTGTGTAGTGTACGTCTGGTCAGGTGCGTGTGGTAAATCATGGGGATCCAAACAAATCCGGATACGGGATGATGTGAAGCCTTCAGGTGAGAGAAGGACAGGGGAGCAACAGAGCCTCGCTGACTGCCGCCACAGCTCCCAACACGCGCCCAGGATGGTGGAGGGGGGGGGGGGAGTTTGTTTTGTTGTTTTTGTTTTGTTTTTTATTGGTTATTATTATTTTTTTTTTCATTTTTTTTTTTTCTTTTTTTTTTTTTTTTTTTTTTTTTTTTTTTTTTTTTCTTTTGTTGTTTTTTTGTTCTATCTTATCTTTCTCTCCTCCCTCCTCGTGTGGGGTCAATTGGACCCCTCTGAGATCTCAGAATCTAAGGGAACTGTAGACACCAAATTCACGGGGCGTGTTGGCCTGTACGTGAACTCACTTGGGTCGAAGTTTGGGGTTTCTAGGTTACGACCTTCGGGCCAGAGGCCAGATAAGGTCAAACAAGATCAAATTCCAGGTTGGCGCCCAAAGTACGGTAGAAGCTAGACACGTGCTTTAAGCAAAAGGTCACATGCTCATTTAAGGTCAGTGACTTTGTTTGGCCTTCAAAGGTCATAAAATCAAAATCACAGAAGACTGCTTTGAGTTTTGCATTTGAATAAGCGACAATGAATACGCTATACAATATGTTCCTAAACCAAAATGCTGACCTGAGTCATTTTAGGTAAGTAACACGTTCTGACCTTAAAGAATCCCCGGAGGATATAAAATTCGCTTTCTGTTCCCAATAAATTCGAAAAGAGCGCTAGAAATTACCACCTACGGCAACACCTACAGTCATAAAGCAGGCTGGTTTTGATCTTGGTCTGACCTCAATACCTGACCATACGTCAATGAGATTTGTTCATTCAATTGTTGTGTTGCCTCAGAAAGTATCTCAGAGGTGTATGGTTTCGTCTAATACTTCCTTGTTGCGTTAGACTGAACGATCCTCTAGAAATTGACCGCGGAATCAATGGTCTGACTTTGACCTGCCGCAGGTCAGTGACCTTACGAGGTACATTTAAATGTAACCGCCAAATGATTCGCTTTTCAATTGTCTACATCTGTGCAAAATTTGGCGCGGCTTCGCCTTGCCGTTCAGAAACCATCTCGGAAAAATCTTCGGGGGTGAGCCAAATTGACCCCCACCCGAGCGACTGCTAACGCTCCACTTCTATGTCAGGCATTCTACCAGTGCACTATGGGCCAGATTGCACTCAAAAGCGGGATTGATTCAGTGAGTGAAGATAACTTGTTAAAAACATGTGTTCCGGACCAGTTTCCCATGTGAGATCCGAATTTGCACTTGATTGACTCGTCGCCCCGTTTTCTTGCACGTCTGTCATGTAACTTTGACAGGTTGGCGGAGACAGATGCGCAGGGATATTTAAATATATTGGTTAGTGCACAACTCTTCATTCAGTCTGCAGCCATCTCTGCACCTCGTAAGTGTTATTCCTATGACTTTCGAGTTTTGATTTAATCCCACTTTTGAAGCAATCTAACCCATAGTGCAGTGTGGCGTAAGCGCGGCAGCAGTTGACGCGGAAAGATCGAGCTGAAAGCCAACGGTCTTGTTTCGCGGGGAGTTCTTATCAAAAGCCTGCATGTAAGCGTTTCCAAAAGCTTATAAATGCAGCCGGCTTACACATGGTTTGTTCACTTTCCTGCAATACGCGTAGCGGACGCGGCTGCGCCGCCCCCGCAGACTGGCAGCCGGTCTGTCACCGGTCTCCGTCAGCCGCCGGCCGCTTGCCGATGCCCCTACAGTCGTCTACCACCGCACTTGCCAGCGAGTGGCGTCGTGCGTGGGTTCCACAACGGGCCGGCGGGCAGAGCGACGGCACGAGCTTCCGGGAGCAGGCGGAACTGTGCGGAAGCCACACGTGACGCCGCAGACGGCTGACCTACCTTCGGCGGGTGTCGCAGGACAATGCTGACGGACCGGGTTTTATCGCACAGATGACGAGTGACGGACAAAACCGAACGGCGTTTGATAAGAGGTTTAAGCCGCTTGAAGGACCGAATGATGGCGAGCCAACAAGACAAGACGATAAACTTAAAGCAACGGTTCGCTCAACGGCGTGGACTTGCACTTGAAAGCAGGGGCGGATCCATAGGGAGGGGGTACGGGGCCATGCTTCCTCTTGAGCTCCGAAGAGGTCATAGGCTCCTGTGGGGCTCATAGATATCCGAACAAACGCAGTCTTTTATAACAACAGCAAGAAAAAAGGCAACAAACTTGCACGTCTTTGTGTTTCAGGCTACCAAGAACAGTCGCCAGCAAAGTTGAAGGACCCACGAGTAGACGAATATTGTTCTTCACTGATTGAGAGCGTGGCGGTTGGGAAGTTTTAAGGCTCATTACACTGTCCATAGGGCCCACACTGTTTCCGGAGCACTATATGCCCACTTGCAGGGTAAATGCAATCATTAAGACGACTTCTACGTTGCCCTTGATTTTTTTTGCGCTTGTTCGGAATGCCCTGCACTGTTGCTGGGGCCTTCCTGCCACTTGCCGCATTTGCCGGGGCACTCTTGTCAAAAAACAAGACAACAACACTTGTCTTCCATGGATTCTTTCCATTCGCCCGAGAGGCTCTATACGCTGTAGCCGCGCGCCCCACACGTTTATCTGCCGGGATGTTCTCGGTTGCTCTGGGGCCCTTCACGCTGGTCTCGGTTAACCTACCGACAAACTCACGATGTGCTCATGGGCCCTCTTCATTGGTTTAGGGCTCTTCCACTTTTCTTTCACCCACTTGCGGCCTGACGCTCTTATCGGGGGTCCTCTGTTAGCCTACTTGGGCCCACTCGGTCGCTCGCAGCCCCCCTAATTGGGTATCGGGTACTTCCTATTTGCATGGAGGCCCCAACGCACTTGGGGGCCTTCTGTTAACCTGCTCGGGCACACCGGACAGTTCGGGGGCCGTACACATGGGATTTTGGTTTTTGAGTGTAGGGCCCTACGCTCCTGACAAGGCCCCATCTATTAACCTGCTCTGGCCCACTCGATCGTTCGGGGCCCTCTATATTGTATCGGGGTATTCCTTATTTGAATGGAGGGCTCTACTTATTCGCCAGCGCTCCACCTGTAAAATGGCTCAGGTACACTCGGTCGCTCGGGGGTCTTCCACACTGAGTCGTGGGTACTTCTCATTTTAATGGAGGACCCTATGCTCTTGTCAGGTCCATCTGTTAAGCTACTCAGGCCAGTGACGGATCCAGAGGGGGGGGGGGGGGGCACGGAGCCATGCCCCCTTTTGCGTTCCGACGGGACCCATAGGCTCAGAAGACGCCAATGACTGGCCGAACGGACGCAGTATTCTGACATAAAACGCAGTAAAATTGGACGTCTCTGGACATACAGACGACCAAGAACAGTCGGTAGCGAAAGTAAAGAGGCCGTGAGCACACAAACTTAACTCTTCGCTGATTGAGCTGATGGTGACTGGGGGGCATTCTGAGGCTCATTACGCTGTCCAGAGAGCTTTACGCTGTTGCCGGGGCCACATATGTCCACTTGCCGGTTCAAGTTGATCGCTAAGGAGCCTTCTGCGTAGCCGTTCATCTCTCCATTTTGTCGTAGGGACCTACGCTGTTCTTGTGCACTATCTGCGAACATGCCTGGGCACTCTGTAGCGATCAGGGACCGCCCACAGAGTCTTCTCGTTCGCCCGAAAGGCTCTATACGCTTTTGCCGGGGCCCCATATGCTGGGGTATACTCAGTTGCTTAAGGGCCCTTCATACTAGTCACTTTCCACTTACTTAAAGGGCCTTGTGCCGTTGCTGAGCCCATAAAAAGGCAAGGCACCGAGCCACTCGGTGCCCAGAGGCCCTGTACATTGATCTAGAGGTCCTACCCCTTGATCTCCTCTGCGGGGGACCCTTCACTCTTATCGGGGCCTTTTCTGTTAACCCTCCCGAGCACTTTTGATTGCTCAGGAGCGTTAGTTCAAGTACACTGGTTTTGGGTTATTTCCCATTACTCAGAGGATCCTGCGCTCTGACCGGGCCCAATGTGTTAGCCTGCCGGAGTACTCCCGATCGTTCAGGGGCACCACGGCAGCTATCTTATGCTCTTTTCGCTTGCTCCTCTCGCTTGCTCGTTTGCCGTGCCGCGGCACCATCGATCACACCGGTGTTGTCCTTTTTGGTCTTGGCTTTTGCCACATTGTAAGGGAGCCTACGCTGTCGACAGGTACTCTCACTAAACGCTAACAACAATGATCGAGGCTTTACGTCTCACCGACCGCCAGGAACATTTCGAGACGGATGCTTTTATTCAACGTCATGTGGGACCTGGTGGTAGCGTGGCCGGGCCCTGGACCCCAGACCGACAGGTCCAGAGTTCAGCGCCCTGAGCATTATACCACCACCGATCCGGATCGAAATCTTAATCGGCCAGGGCTCTCTTGATCGCTCCGGGGCCCACCACACTGGTCGTGGGCTCTCCCGATGAAGTCAGAAAGATCTTATTCTATTGCCGAAAGCCCCGCATAGTGCTTGCGAGCGCCAGGGCGTTTCGCCTGGACGTGTGTAAGGGCCCGACTAAATCTCTTCATGTACACAAGTCCGAGATCACAGGATGGCAATTACCCTCGGAGGCTCAGGCTTAGGGCGGCATCCGGATGTGTGTCGATTGGTTTTTACGCATAATTGCCGAACGCAACATGCACGTGTTCACGACGCCTTGCATGCCATTTCCGATGGTTATTAAATTTGTGACATTTGTGTTACTTGTGCATCACTTTCTGAATGCATTTTGAATGCAAGGATATTTTGCATCTCTTCATAATAGTCAAAGCAAAACCTCTGCATTAGTCATCAGCTATCAGATCATCACGTTGACTAGCCGGCTAGCCGTAAATAGACTAGGCATCAGGTTTTTGCTTGATTGTGATATTATAGAGCAGCCAATTCTAGTGCATTTTGCCACGTTCTCTGCGAAATACTTGGCCTCGAAATGACAGGATCCATCATGAAGTGGGAAAAATGAACAAGCTCCCAATATTTGCATGCGTAGCACGTCTGGTTTTCTAGAGCTGTGCATGGTAAGAAAGGTTCCCGTATGCAAATAACATGGGATAAGAATTTTAAAATTTAATGACCAGAATACGAGGAGTTTTGGAGGAAATCATCCAAGATCCCAGCGGAGGGCAAGATCATTGAATGTCCCCCCCGTGACCAAATCCTGGATCCGCCCCTGCTTGCAATAGGGGCAATACAACCACGGTTCATGCGATGCAATATAGGCCAGCGCAACAAGGGAAGCTGCTCGTACTTCCCCCTGCCACTCCGATGTTCGACGCCTCCCAATTTCTTGGCCGCTAAATTCAAACTGCCCCTTGTTTACACGCGCCGGACGTGAGCTGCCCGACGCGAACTGCACGGCCATCCGACTCTCTTACTGCCCCGCGCACCCGCCGTCCGTGACCTTGACCGAAGCTTCCGAGGTGGCAGGGGCGCACCCAGTGCCGGGTGCATCGGGCTGGTCAAATTTCCCCATTACTACGGACTGGCCGCAGCATGGGATAGGGTGGATCCGTTCACTGGGCGGGATCCGGAGGGCCGAGCCGCGGTACTGGCTCTGACTGCGCCGGCTTCCGCCATGGACTGACAGACGAGGCCACCACGGAGTTTGAGGTGGGGTCTGCAGTCACGCTGGCTCCATTTGGCCGGGGACTGTGCTCACGCCATTCAGGCGGCCGCAGCGCCAGCATGGTAAGACCGGTCGCCGCGCTCAGGCATCAGAGCTCGGAAGATGGCTTGAATTTAGGCCAATGTTGCGACCCGAGCTGAAGCATACTAATGAACCGCCCATGAAGCTACTCGTATGCAGGGATTCTTTGCAGAAATCTACCGTCGGGTGACCTCAGAATGCACGCAGAAGAGCTGATGCAATGCCTCAGACAAAGGTGATATCGGTTTTTACGGGATGTCTAAAAGTGTACGTCATGGCGGTAAGTCGAACACAGAGCAGTCCTTCCCGGGACTCACTGACGCGTGACGACGACCGGATGGTGAAAGGGAATATTCCACACTTGAAGATATGGAAGCGAGCATCAGATATGGTGAAATAAGCTTACTTATAACTATTGGCATGCTTCTAAATGGAAAAATCTTCCGCAGACAACACAACTTCTTTGCTTAGAAAATATGCTCCTGAGTATGTCATTGTTTGGTCACGTCATCGTACCTGGCACAACGTTGATTGAGGGCCGGCTAAGGGCCGTTATGTTTGGAAATCATGCTCACGAACGCCAGCTATGAACGACTCGACCGTCATATTTTTCTTGACTTTAATCACTGCAAGTCTAATGAAGGCAGGATTCTAATGACAGTATGGCGGCAAGGATCGCTGGCTGACCTTGAAGTAATCTTTTTGGAATAGTCTGCGCAAATTCGCGGGCATGTTAGCTCAGAAACTAAAGGGGATTAGATCTTAGGAAGGACAGGGGTCTGATCTGCACCCACTGATCTTCAAGAGGGGTTTTTCAGTTCAAAGCCCCATACAGATGTGAAACACTCCCTTTAAGTGACTGAAATGCATTCCGAAGACGCCGACGAGGACGACAGTCTGAACAATTCCCTACTGAATTCATAAGTTGTATGCACAAACAACTTGTCAAACCACTGTTTCGTCTCCGCGCTCTTTTTTAACCTTCACCCTGGTTCAACCTTTTGCATAACGCAGAATAGCAAGGTTTGATGCTGTGTCCCCGCCCCTGCCCCTTCCAAGCTAAGAACGATATAGCTCCACGAAATTAGTTTCATTAGATTGGTCTCAACGAGATCTTGCGATTGGCAATACATTTACTGTTGGTAGGTCAATATTTGACCCCACTATGTCAGAAAAAGAGATCAATTTTCTTTTAAAAAATCGCGCTTCGTCAGCTTTACATGCCCATATTTACAGCAACATGGCTCGCAGTAACTAGAAACGTACACATACTATTTCCTGCTTGACTTGTGGTCATACTATAACCACATCGGTGTGCATGTTAGCGTGCTTTCAAGTTATGTGCATGATGCAGAGCTCCGTTAACATCACTGTGCCGACAGGCTGGGCTGGGATGGCGGCATCGTCGGTTGCCGCCCGGCGCCTGTGCCAGCCTTAGATCGTCGTGTAGTGTTCCTAAAAAACATCACTGCTCGGAGCCAGCGATGTCAGAGACATGTGTTAAAGGGGATTCATGATTTCGTCCAGGGGGGGGGGGGGGGGCGAGACACATTTTGAGGCCCTCTGAAGATTAAGGGTAACTCCAAAAAAATCGCATTCCGACCATCAAATTTTAGATTCTTAGTTTGTGGTTTAGTATATGGGAACAAATATTACTAAGTACCAAAGACCCAGTGTGGAGAGCCCCCGAAAGATTGAGTGTACCTGAGCATGCTATCAGATGGCTCTCAGCAGGAACGTAGGGCTCCACATTGAAATACCAAGACCTAGTGTGCAGCGCCCCCGAATAATCCAGTGTGCCTGAGTAGGTGAACAGATGGGCCGCGACCAGTGTGTGAGGCCCTCCATTCAAATGGAAGGTACCCAAGGTGGTTTTAGGACAAAAAGTTGAAAATTCCATTTGGCGAACGCTTTTTGGTCAAATGCTGAATAGCGAATACGGAATGGCGACATGTAAAAAAGTCGACACGACGAAAATTCGAAACGGCTAAATAGTGAACTGTACAAAGGCGAACTGTAAAAAGTTTACATGTCAAAATGGCGATAAGCTGGATAACCAACTGCAAAATGGCGGCATTGAAAAAGGTTATCATGCCAAGTTGGCGAACGGGTAAATGGTGAACTACAAAGTAGCGACCCATCAAAACAATGTGTCATACTGGCGAACGACAGAATGACGAAATACAAAAAAGTCATATCCAATTTTAATCCCAGTGAGTGGTGTCTTGAAAATCATGGACATGTCAAAATGGCTGGATGGCTAGATGGGCGTTGTTTGCTGTGTAGGGGAACCATCAAAACGTCCAAGATTGCAACTTCCAGTGGCCAACGTGGTGGGGAGGGGCTGAAGCCCCACAACTTAATAGGAAACTGCACACCTGTATGTACATTTCTCACTCCATCTCACCATCCACAGGTTGCAGCCTTCGCGCCTACCTCATAAACTAGGTGGCAGATTTCTCAAAGTGCTTGTTTTTTCCATGACGCTAGTTCAGATTTTGTCATTTTGGCATGTTACCATTTTTCCATGTGGTGATTCATTCAAACAACGTACTTAAATGGCCTCTTCCACATTTTTATGAGGTTTTCAATTGAGATGAACCAATTTACAATCATGACGTGCAGTTCACACTTATGCTCTTCTTAAAGCTCGAAATCCTCTCGTTTCTGATCTATGACCAGCGAGCTTGTGCAGCTTATTTCGCCCCACCCATTTCGAAATTACCTAGATATGACGCGATAAAAACTCCACACAAATTCCGCCTGCTCAATGGCCACATGGTCTTTAGGGCCAATACAGCTGTGACTGCCGGCCTTTTTCGCGTCTGAAGTACGTCGCAACGATCATTGGATCAACGGACGGCGGTTAGCTTTCGACCAGCTGGAAGCGTTTAATGTAAGTTTTGAATAATATTTAGACGTTTCCCATCACATCCGTCATTGTCGCTGTACAGGAAAGTTGGTTTCGTCCAGCTGACCCATAGAACTTAAAAATATCAACTGGTTCCTTATATGGCAGTGGTGACAAAGCCGGTGAGCGTCGCCAAGGTGGAGTGGCGCTTTGTATCAAAAATAAAATAACACACATGCACCTTCCACTCACCACACCTCTACAGGCTGTTGCATGCTCTGTACGACTTCACGGTCGCAACATCGATGTATGTTCTGCGTGCATTTCCCCAGTTCATGATAACGCAGAGCTGTCACGGCAATTTAACCACCTAGTCAGCCACTTTTGAAACCCCTTTCTCACCCTCTGCAATTTCAACGGCCACAGGCCAGCGTGGAGCAACGGCACCCAGGCTGTCAATCGCCGAGGACATCTGGTAGAAGACTTTATTGATGCTCATAACTTAGTATTGTTAAACGAAGGAAATACCACTTACCACCACTTACCCACTGGTACGTAAACCACCATCACTATGGCACCAATGACGTTGCAAGATATACTGTGCAACCTGACAAAGGAGTGTTTCTTGCTCCTCGTGATCCGTCCCTTTTTGGAGGCGTTTTCCTTTCTGTCAGTCCGGGCCAGCATCGCCTTGATGCCGGCACCGATGTTTTACACCGGACCAGCACAACCACCGCAGCAGTGCTAGTCCCCGCCACTCGACCGCAACCAGCCGGTTGACGGCACGGGTCCTGAGGTGCGGGGGATTACCCTTGTGTCGCACTGCACGGGGACTCGGGCTGTTAACTGACAAAAACAACAGAGCAGCTACTGCCACCTTTTTCTATCGTCGCCGAAGATAGTGGCGTGCGCGACGTTGGCGATCCCGACGTGATCTATCGACGGGCCAACTGAAGATAGTCGATGGCAAGCCAGGTAGTGCAGCAATCGACCACGGAACGTTTAGGCCCGCCGCACCGCTTGCATCTTGTCGGCTTCCTGTCTTCTTGGCTGAAGAAGCAGAGCTGTGGATAGTACTGCGCCCTCGACCTTTCCGGAATCGACGATTCCGCCTCCAAGTTCAAACAGCTTGTCGCGAATCTTCCGATGTCCGTGGCTACTCAGGTCCGCGATGCTCTCATCGGGCAGGGCTCAGACTACACGGCTCTCTGCGAAGCGCTGAATCAGGGACTGGCCGTGTCCCGTGCCAGTCGTCTGGAGGCCTCTTACGTCATCAACAGCTCGGGAACCAAACTCCATCCCAGCTTTTACGTAACATGCGTGGACAGTTGGCGGCCTGTGATGCTCCGACCGACAGCGGCCTTTCTAGAACGCTGTTTCTACAACGACTTCCCCAAACGGCCCGAGTAGCTCTCGCTTTGCTGCCAGAATTAACATCCTTAGATGATCTGGCTCAGGCGGCCGACCGTTTTCTCGAAGCTTCGCGCCCCGCGGCCGCCGCCGTCTCAGCCCTCTCAGTGTCGCAACCCGACGCACAGCCACCCACGTCGCTGTCCACTGGTCATCCAGACCTGCATGATGTCATTGCTCGTCTGTCACCCTGTGTTAAGCAGACTGAAGACGTCGAATCGGCAGTTGGAAAAGGCCGTAAGCCGGTCGCAGCAGGTCGGACCCACAGCGGATTGGAATGGTCGACCGCAGTCCACATCGAGACGGCGCCGTTCTTCGCCGGTGGTGGACCGTATCTGCTACTACCACCAGCGCTTCGGGGCAGAAGCCTACCGTTGTGTTCAGCCCTGTTCCTGGAAGTCCGATGCGAAAAACGAGAAGGGCTGAAGCCACTCGCGCCCGCAACTTCAGGCCAACTGCCGCTGTCGCAGCTGTTCTTCGCCGAAGACAGCCGGCTTGGTCGGGCGCTGCTGGTGGACACTGGGGCATAAGTCAGCATGCTACCGCCCGCCTCCTTGCCACCCGGTTCCGGACGTGACGCCCACACAGCTCGCTCGGTTGGAGGCTGCTCACGGCACTGTGGTGAAGACGTCTGGAGGATACCGGCACGCCGTGCAGGTTGGCGGCGGGTCGAACTTTGAATGGGAGTTCGTCATCGCGGATGTCGTCACTTCGATTCTATGCGCAGACTTCCCTGCACGTCACCAGCTGGTGGTTGACGTGGACCTCCGGGTCCTGCGGAATTCATCAGGCCAGGTTTGTGCCCACGGATCTCCGGCCACAATCCGCTCATTGGGACTGAGGGCCGTCTCCAGTGCGGCACCTGAAGGCTCTCCCTGCGCCTCGCTGCTTCGACAGTTTCCGCGGATGACCAAACTCCCGGAAAGTCCAGTACCGGTGCGCCACTCTGTGACGCACCATATCATCACAGCTGGACCCCCGTGTGTCGCGCGACCACGGCGCTTGGTCCCGGATCGCTTTGAGATCGCTCGGGAATAATTTAACAAGCTGCGCAAGCTTGGCGTCCTGAGGCCGTCCAAGACATCCAAGTCCAAGACAGCCGGACATCCCCTCGATACCTGGTCCCGAAATCCCCTGCAGGAGAGTGACGCCCTTGCGGTGGCTATTGGGCGCAGAACGCCGCCACCGTTCCGGACCGATATCCGGCGCCTTACATGCGAAACTTTGCCGGTCGCCTCTACGGCTGCAAGGTCTTTTCCAAGCTTGACCTGGTCCGCGCATATAGTCAGATCCCAGTGGAGCCATCGGATGTGCCAAAGGCCGTCATCACAGCGCCATTCGGACCATTCAAGATGATCCGGTTGTCATTTGGTCTTCGTAATGTCAGCCAAACCTTCCAACGATTCATGGGTGAAGTGCTGCATGGAGTATCAGGGTTATTTGTCTACTTGGACGACATTCTGGTCGCCAGCAAGTCGGAGCGCGAGGAACTCGAACACCTTCAAACGGTCCCCCAGGAACTCGACAAGTTCGGGCTGATTATCAATGAAAAGAAATGTGTGTTCGGGACCAGAAAAGTTCAGTTCCTTGGCCATGGAGTCACTGAGCTCGGCACCGCCCCCTTCCAGACAAAATATCTGCGGTGCAGGATTTTCCGCAACCAACTACGGAGGACCGAAACCGGCGTTTCATTTGAATGGTGGCGTGTTATCGTCGCTTTGTGCCCCACGCTGCTGCTCTTCTGGCCCCACTCACCAGTCTGCCCAGCAAGAAGGCTTCGAAGAGCCACCGCCCTATCGCCTGGTGCACCGACTCTGGGCAAGCGTTTCCGGGTCAAGCAGCAGTTGGCGCAGGCTACCCGACTTGCGTAACCGGCACCGGGTGCGTCCCTTAGTCTGCAGGTCGACGCCTCAGAGACTAACGTCGGAGCGGTTCTCCAGCAGCTCGTGGCTGGACGTTGGGAGCCGCTGTCGTTCTTCTCGAAGAGTCTCAAGCCGACGGAGACTCGTTACAGCACCTTCGGCCGAGAGCTCCTCGCCGTGTACCTGGCGATCCGGCACTTCCGACACAGCGTCGATGGTCGTAACTTTGCAATCTTCGCGGATCACAAGCCCCTGGTGTCCGCGATCGGGTCAAACTGTGGCCGCTACTCGCCCAGGGAGATCCGGCACGTCATCTTCATCGGCAGCTCTCCACTGACGTTAAGCACGTACTGGGCAAGGAAAACACTGTGGCTGACGCACTTTCACGGGCGATCGCCATGCTGCAGACACCGTAGCCCCAGCTGTACGACCTGGATGCCCTGGCGGACGCTCAAGGTCAGGATGGTGACCTTCAAACCTTCATCAGGTCACTGCACTCACTGGCCCTGCGGAATGTTCCGTCGACAAGTATCCGCAAGCTCGTGGTGGGTGAGTCTATTAGCAGGACCCGTCCCCTAATACCAGAAAGCCTCTGTACGCAGCACTTCCCGCTTCTGCATGGCCTAGCACACCTGGGAGCTCGGGGCACGCAAGAACTCGTCTCCCAGAGCTTTGTGCGGCCTTCTATGCGTCGCGACATCAAGGAGTGGACACGGGCGTGCACCTCATGTCAACATGCGGAGGTTCATCGGCACACACGGGCGCCGACACATGGCTTCACACCACTGGACGCTCGATTTGACGCCGCCCACATCGACATTGTCGGCCCACTGCCCCCGTCGGACGGTCATATATGCCTCCTTACGTGCATCGATCGGTTTGCCCGCTGAGTGGAGGCCATTCCTGTGGCGGACATCCGGGAGGTCACGATCGCCCGCGCCTTCGTAGCCAGCTGGGTGGCTCGGTTTGGAGTGCCGACACAGGTCACCACTGCCAGCGGTGCCCAGTTTGAGCCCAGCCTGCGGCAGCACCTGTCGGCGCTTCTTGGCTGCACTGGACATCGCACCACCAGCCCGCAGAGCAACGTGGAGAGGTTCTACCCACAGCTGAAGACAGCTCTGCGGGCGGCAGATGCGTCCACTCGTTGGAGCTCCTGCCACTGGTTCTGCTGGGCGTGTGTACAGCTCTAAAAGAGGACCTGCGTTGCACGTCTGCGGAGCTCGTCTGCGGTACGACGCTCCGGCTCCCAGAGTAGTTCCTCAGTCACCAATGCTGCAGGGCACCACTGGACCCGGGGTCCTACGTCGGCCTCCTCCGGCAAGTCATGCGTCAACTCCGTCCCGTGCAGCCACGCCAGCAGTCATCGACGAATGTCTTCATTCCCGAAGACCTCTCGGACTGCACCCATGTTTTCTTCTGGCGAGACGCCTCCCGCACACCGCTAGAGCCGCCCTACAACGGCCTCTTCCACATGTGCAGGCGTTCATTGAAAACAGTGACCATCCGGCGCAAGGACAAAGAGGAAGTTGTCGCTGTCGACCGTATCAGGCCAACTTTCTTGGATCCACTACCGAGCTACGAGACGCCACCCGGACCAGTTTCCGTCGCCAGAGCGGCAATTTCAGGCCGCTACCCCGCGCGTGCCTACGCGGAGAGAGATGCGTTCGTATCTCCCCGGACGCCGGCCGCCGCCGCGCAGTGGACCTCAGTGCTCCCCGCCAAGTGAGGACAGTACTGAGCACCCAACTTGTCCGGCCGTCCGTAAGCGCTACGGCCGCAAAGTGGTCCCTTCAGCGCGCTACGGCATCCGACATGTCATATTCCGAGAGTGGCATGGCTGAGGAGGGGGTGGTGTAGCGGTGCGAGGTCATCACCCAAACGGGTGCGGTCACCGACAGGTGGCGCCAATGAGTGTTGTGGTGTGTGAGAGGCGTTGCATGTCTGGTGAGAACCGTGAGTATCTCGATAGGTTAGTTCACTGCTTTTATGTTCGCAATATTATGAGTGTTGTATCTATAAATAAGCGATGGCCAATGTAGCTATTGTTTGGCGGCTCATAACATATTGTCAGTCATACCTAGGCAGATTGTTGCTTCTATGAAATGATATAGCTGTCCCAAGCCGTGACGTTGCAAGATATACTGTGCAACCTGACAGCGGAGTGTTTCTTGCCCCTCGTGATCCGTCCCTTTCTGGACGTGTTTCTCTTTCTGTCAGTCCGGGCCGGCATCGCCTTGATGCCGGCACCGATGTTTCACACCGGACCAGCACAACCACCGCAGCAGTGCTAGTCCCCGCCATTCGACCGCAACCAGCCGGTTGACAGCACGTGTCCTGAGGTGCGGGTGATTACGCTTGTGTCGCACTGCACGGGGCTCAGGTTGTCAACTGCTGAAAACAACAGGGAGGAGGTCGACGTACTGCCACTTTTCTCTGTAGTCGCCGAAGACAGTGACGTGCGCGACAAAGCCACCTGTCGGCGAGCTGAAATGCGACAAGTGGGTCAGCCCGAAAAAAACAGTGGCTAGTATGACGCGGCCAGTCTGGCAGCGACTCTGACGCCATAACATCGTTCCATGACATAATTAAGCGATGGCGTATTGCGCAGCGTATTAACTAAATAGTCATTTCAGATGTGGTAAAAGTGTATTTTTTTGTCGCCGACCGAATTGCTGGAGGCAAAATTGTCGCCAACAGCGTATTACGACACCATTTGGCATAAAATGGTAATGCAGTTCATGTCCAGTGGCATCATCAGAAATCAGCCTATCACCGAAAGGCCTTTTCATGATAGCAATTTTCAATATCACGCACACAACCAAAACGCTCAATTGCACGATATCCTTCGTCAGGATAAGTGCTGCTGTTAGGAAAGCAGGCGCATCTGCCGCAGACTATGGTGATAGCTCAATTACAACAACAGTTTTCTTCCACCCTCGGGACTTGCCAGGGCCTCGCGTTTAAACTCGATCTACGGCTAGATTTGCCTTCCTCGATCGCCAAAACAGCAGCAGCAGCAGCAACAACAAAGGACCTCGATAGCCGGGGCAGCAGAATACATTGCAGAGTTCGAGCCAGTGGCAAGCAGCGCTGGCGATGAATAATGTCCAATATGCGGGCATCCCCGAGGCCATACCCCATTATGAAAATCACGTGTGCGCCTCGAGCTCCATCTCAACCGTCATCAAACTATCCACCATGCCTTAGGCATGCTCCAAGCCTGGCGGGACATGTGTTGCCTGGTGGGCGCTTTCCGCCGTGCCCAAACACGTGGATCGTGTTGAAATTTGCTAATAAGTTCGCATTAGTCAGTTAGGCCTTTCTCAGTAATATACTCGCCCTGACAGGTGGGAGGGATGGGGTTGGGGGCGATGCAATTTTGGTTTGTAGACTTTGTGGTATGTGGCCCTTTTTGCAGTTAGCCATGCCACCTTTCAGAGTTTTGGCATGCCTCCATTCTTTCAAGCCGTCGCTTTGCAACTCGTCAGTTGGCCGAATCGGATTTTGGTATAATTTTATGTCGAATTTACATGTCGCCAATATGGAAGTCGGTATATGACAGCCGACAGTAAGCATTCGACAAACTGCAAGTCAACTATTTGTCCGGACGCCGCAAATACCGACGTCGTGACAACATTTTGTTGACAGATTATGTGTGTCTGTGGGTCTACGAGGGCAAGATGGGAACAAAACATCAGTCGCTCTTTGTCCCCTGTAACCCGCCCAAGGAATGGAACGGGACGAGTTGGTCAGTAACCAGAATCTTAGGCACTCCACGCAGCTGCCACAAAAGATCAAATAGGAATTATCCATTCCATATAGGCCGGGAGAACCTCGTCTTTTGTTGTCCTCACTTGAGCTTGCCGCTGTGTATGTCGTCATTTGGCTTTTCGTCGTAGTATGTCACCCTCACCCCTTGCCACCATTTGTTCAAACATGACTCGTAAACAGTTCAACGGCATTTAAGCGTTCGCTAACGTTGCACATGACACTTTTTACATGTCGCTGTTAGGCAATCCGTCATTCAACCGTTCGTCATTTCGGCATGTCGACTTATTGGTATGTCGCCATTTTGCAATTCGTCATTTTGCAGTTCGTCATTCTGCCGATTCGCCATTTTGGCATGTCGTCATTTTACATGTCGCCTATATGCAAGTCGTCATAAAGCGGTCGACAAAAAGGCATTCGGCAAACTGCGAGTCAACTGTCGGGACACCACCCAGGACACAATGTGGAGGACGCTTGACGATGGAGTGGGCCAGAGCAGATCAACCGATAGGGAACCCGACAGGAGCGTAGGGCCCTACGTTCAAATATCAAAACCCAATGTCCAGGGCCCCCGAACAATCCAGTGTGCCCGAGCTGGCTAAGAGATACGGATCCCCGACATATGAATAGGGTCCTTTATTCAAATAAGAATTACCCAGGACACAATGTGGAGAGCCCCGAACGACTGAGCACTCCAGCAGCTTAACAGGTGGGCAGAGCCCTCCGAGCAAATGTAAATAAATCAAGGTCAACGTACAAGGCTCCTTAACGGCCGGGTTGGCCCTGAAGTAAGCACATGGCGCTTCCGGAAACGGCGTAGGGCCTCTGGACAGCGTAGATGAGCCATAAGCCTCCAAATTACCACCCTCTTAATCAATGAAGATAAATTGTTGTCTGCTCGTGGGCCCTTCACTTTTGCTCACGGCCGTTTTTGGTCGTTGGAAGCTCAAAGACATCCAGCTTTGTTGGGTTTTGTGTAAAAAAAACTGCATCTGTTCGGCCGGCAATGGGGCTCCTTCGGAGCCTATGGGCCCATTTGGGGCCCAGAGGGGATCATGACCCTGAACCCACCCCCTCTAGATGCATTCCTGGTGTGTGGTGTCAAAACACGCGCAATGCATGCCCACTAGTGCAACGAACTTTTTCAGGTCCTATTACGCGAACATGCCGGAGAATTATGCTCAGAAGGGCTGAGGGTGAAGGTGGGCATTGACCGTGCCCATATTAGGATGAGAGTAAGGAAATTTGACGGGATGTTTTGCAGGAAGATATTACATCAGAGTGCTTGCTAAGCATAGCTTCCTTGGAAGACTTTGACCCCATCACCCCAGTAGAACAATTTCAGTCGAGAGGACCTGCCAAACGATTTTACCCCACTTCGGCGCACCGTGACAACGTGGGCGCACCGTGACTGTCTCATCCACCGGTGGCAGAAGGTTTTCGAGGGGCATCCCTAAAATAAGAGGCCTCCGAGAGGCAAAAGGAACCGAATTATGGATGACGTCCTTTCACGCCTACGTTGTCATTCCCGTCGCATGTCGCCCGCCACTTTTTTATACAGACACGAGGCCGCGCCAAGTGCCCTCTTGGTGAGCTGCTTGTCAGCCATAAGTCTACATTTAATTGGTCCACATCTGTCAGGGTTCGGTACCCACAGCGCGGCTGAAATTATGTGCACTGACCAAGTTGGGGTTATTGAGTATACAAAACGATCTTGCTGGGGAATGAGTCGTGATACCTCGATAACCTCATCATAAAGTGACTGTGAATGAAGTTTTCCTTGCAATTTCGAAAACCCAGCGAGATGCCCCTCCACAAAGTGTCGCCGAGATGTGGAGAGCTCGAGAATCATCTCCACGAGGAGTTGTTTTTTGAACTTTGGGAGTTCTGGTGCGAGGTGTCACTCTGTCATTTGTGTGTTCTAAGACGGATCGGCAGCACCGGGTACGGTAAATGATTGTGCTTCGCGAGAGTATACACGCCAGAACGATCCCTCTGGACTGTACTGTTCCTATCTGCCTCGCTAAAAAGACACATGCGGTTATTCGATGTTGGAAAAAAAAACACCACAAGCATCAACTCACAAGCATGTGGGCCAGATGGCGTTTAAAACTAATAAAAGCGATTCACCTACACAGGATGCGCCTGGCAGGTTCTCCCTGTTATCTCCGGATCCGACCAAAGCGCTGACTGATACTTTGGCGATATTTATTTGTCAGCTCTTCTGTTTGAATCGATTTTCAACTTTCGATCATGTCAGATTACTGGCCTTTGGAAGCTGTCATAAGGCTCTATACGCCGAAATCGGCACCGAGCAAGACATTTCTGGCTTTGTGTGCGGACATCAGGTCTTATGGTTCAATGAACTCGCAGGGCAGCTGTATAGGTTCTGGATAAAAAGCTTATCGTTTTGAATAAAGGCCCTATGAGGCCTATGCCCCACCTAGTCGGACTCTTAATATAACGCCAAATTCACGGATAAGCGACCACACCACGGACCAAAATTACTGTCAACATTGGCTCTCAAAATCAGTTTAGCTTCGGAACATCGCTAGGTCTTTTTTATCAAAAAGAGAGCGTGACAGACGTCGTTACGCCCCTTTCATGGAGCGCCAGCGACCGTACTGGGCATATTGGCGCAAATGGCTGTAGCGCAACCAGGCTTCGAACCCGGGCCCTCCACGTGGGAGTTCAACGCGTTAAACACTCGGTCGTTACGTCAGCTGACAAATCGGATGAAGTCCTTCTAAACGTATTAAGAGTTGACCTTTCATGTGCGCCAGAGTGACCGTGGCTGTGAGATGGTAAGTGCAAGATGCCCAAAGTCGAAATCATGGAAGGTTATGCAGAGGTCTCAAGTGGCCCCAAACCTACCGCCTAGAATTCATCGTGATTTTATGTGACCTGGATCGGGTTCACCGTGCCAACGTGCAAAAAGACACGCAGGTAAGGTAATCACGAATTCTACCTCATTTGACACAACCTGATAGGGATATACCGCCGAGTGATATCTATGGGATCAAGGAAAAGACAAAAGGAAACTCAATGAAACTAAAAGGAAACCGAAAGTCTAGTGTCACTAGTGATACGTTCATTGCAAATGCTTTGTAAAACAGAATGTTGCGATTCAGATCAGTTCCCTGGACGAAATATATAAATCTAACCAACGAAAACTTGCTGCAGCATTCGTAAGATGTTTCAAGCATGTCGCATTCATTTTATGTTTATTGGCAACAGCCGCCAGAGTCTTCGGTCAAATCAGTATGTATTAGTAACAAACCCACGCCCAGCCGGCGGGGAAGTCGACTTTCCCCGCACGGTGTTCCGAGCTAACGTCAAAAATGGACACTTATAACAACACTATTTTTCAGTGCCTGTTGATCTATCAATTTGACGTCCTTTCCGCAAATTTGAACTTCTTATTTGCTAAGCTCAGTGACCTAAGTCAGGTGAAATAAGTCAACCTTTAAAAAACTTTGATAACAAGTAACTTTTTGAGGGCCTTTTGCCGTTATTCAAACTTGCTATAGTAATAAGACATGATAGCACCTACAACTTGATCATTCCAGATTTTTTCGAACAGTCAGGGTCAGCGACCTCAAGTCAGGTCAGGTTTTGCTACTTTTCGTAAATAATGCAAATTGGTGCGTAATAATGCAAATTGTGTGTAGTTTTGGTGTTCATATATGTGAAAAAGAGCACTAACTCACATGCACAGCCATGGTATGACCACAGAGCAGATGGCCTCGGCCCAGGCCATGACCTAGCCTTATTGGTGCTTTCTGCAAAGCACATGCTGAGCTCAAAATAGACAACTCTTTATAGTGCATAAGGAGGTCACAATAGATCACGTGAGAACATGTAAGGCCATATGAGGTCATCCAAGGTTAATGACCCATATTGCCAATAGCGGAAAGACTAAATGAGCGAGTGTAGCGGGTGCCACCACCTCCTTATCATGTTTGGGAAGCTGACTACGTATAATTGATATGCCAGCGTGCCTGTTCTCAGCTCTTTTTTTACAAATGGATTGCCCAGCGTCGAAGGGAGTACGTGAAATGTATGCCACTCCTATGCGATCTCGAGTGCCTGTAGATGCACAACATACTATTTCTGACCTCAGAAAATCGTTGTACTTGTTACATAGATCAGGCCAGCACTTCAAACTTTTTCAGTTGGTTAGTTTATAAGTTTGTCCTAAATTAACCTCAGCCGACCTCTAGGTCAGCATAAAATGGTGTTTTTGTGTCTAGAATACTTGTGATTCACGGCTTCAACATACATATGAATTAAACTCAAACGTACATTGAGAAAAGTACCGTTTCTGCAGGCTACCGGTGGACCAATTTTGAACAGTGACCTGATGTGATCCAACTTTGTGGGAAAACCAGAAAGAGCCGGGGGAGACGCCGCGCAATCTTAACGTTTATTTTTGTGCCCTCAACATCCGTTTTGACGAGTAAACATATGCTTTAACTGCATCTATCTGAACAACCGTATTTTGATGTCGTGATCTCTAGTGGCCTTACATTTGACCCAAGGCCAAAACTTTGGTGTACATTCTTCATGGTTTGGTGAGGCTTTCACAGCGGTATTTTTGTTTTGTTTTCTCGTGTGACGTCTGGAAGTTGAGGGTCGCAGGGGAGAAGTCAACTTCCTTCGGTCGGGCGGGGTTGTCTCAGACCCCCGGCTGGGTGCAGGTAAATAAGGATCATACAGGTCGTTTTTGCTTAGTCGATAACCGTAACATGAGCGATGCGAATGGGATTCGTTGACGCGTTTTACTTGGAAATTATTTTGGCCACGCTTTGTTGTTATGTGTCATTATGCTGAAAATAGCCGGCATTTGGGTTACCGGGAGACATTGGTTAAACACAGGCAGCAAAGAACGGCTTGGATATATGAAAACACTAAGCGTTTCAAAGTAATTTCCTGGCAATGTCGAAAAAAGCCGGTAGAATCAATGCTGAGTAAGCCTTTCAAGCAACTCAGTCGATGTTGCCATATAATGCCGCCGCGTAGGCCCGTGCGACTTTGTGACGTCATCGCCTAACGTTTATGAACCGCCTGTCCGACCAATTTCTCAGGACCCCTGAAGTAACCAATTCTTTTCTTTTCGGGCATCTTCAATCCGTTTCCCGCATTGCCCTCAAAGCCAAATTTTGCATGTTCTCGTGCGCAATCAAACAATGTGCATCAACCCTAAAAGGCTTTGACAGCCTTGAACGTGCATTCACTTTTATTACGCTTCAGCAATAGTGCCTTCCATTAGGTTTTCAAAGAGGAAATTCCTGCGTGTACATCTGACACAAAAAACCTCCCGCGTATCGTAACGGGTGCAGGGTGCATGGGTGCAGGAATTCTCGGTATTATCCAGGATGCAACTAGCGTAAACCTTATGACAACGCAGGGTGATATATCTCTTTACCCAACTTTTCCCTCTCGTAAGTGATTTATCACCCCATTGATTGCGATTCTTTAACTAATGTGTCATGAGAGATTTGCAGCTCCGACGCTCGGTTCAAGCCCTAAAAACAAACACGAAAAAGGTCCGGTATATGCCGAGGTCTAAAAGGATTAAATTGACCCGTACGGGACTCCGGTGCAGTTCGGCGCCAAAAATGTCGCTCAGGTCGCTCACTAATGTAAAGCAATCGACCCTTTTTCATTGCTTGTTTCATTTTCTTGCCATAAGCATTCATGATTATACAAACTGCTTATTGCAATGCTTTTCCAGGGTCCTTTATGCTATTCACCGCTTCACTCCGTGAATATCTTTTCTTCACCACGACCAAGTAGACGCCCCGCAACACCCCCATAGATATGGGAAGCCATTCAGCACCTTAGAAAGAGCACCGACCTTCAGTCGCCAAGCCTATTGCACTGCTTATTGCAATGCCTTTCCAGAGTCCTTTATGCCATTCACCGCTTTGCTCCGTGAATATCTTTTCTTCACCACGACCAAGTAGACGCCCCGCAACACCCCCATAGATATGGGAAGCCATTCAGCACCTTAGAAAGAGCACCGACCTTCAGTCGCCAAGCCTAGCCCTGGTACCTAGCTCAGATCAGGGAAACCCGTCCTATTTCCCGCGGCTGTCGAAGCAAAGCCTCCAGACGAATCGCATAATGTGCGTTTCGAGATACCATGGCGCCAAATAAGGTTCGTCAGGGGCAAGGCAGGTCCCGCAAACTTAAGGCGGTGGATATTTTGGGTAATTCATTTCCGTCTAGCGTCCGCTTGCTGACCGGTGCTAAATTCCCAGAAAGCTGGGGTGCTTAGTCTTTGCCGCACACCTTTTCAGCCTCTGCGCTCCCGCGTTTGGGTGCGGATGGATGTCTTCCACCGTTCCACATTACAATTGTCTCACCGCCGGCCAGCATGACTGCGCGCTGCCGCGTTATTGACTCTGTGGAAGTGACACGCCAACGACAACAAATAGCGACCTAAGCAGCCGCGGAATCCAGATGGCTGCTGTGCCGATAGCGGGGCCGCGGTATTGCTGTTTGTGCTCGGAGAGCTGGTCGTGTAACCACGGCGCTGACTGTAAAGGTGTGGGACGCCAGATCCTGGTGCATATACAGGGGAAGATGGGGCGAGCCCAACACTCTGAGCTGTGACGTGACCTCCGTGGATCTTATTTCAATGCCGTTTTTTATTTTAAAAGCTTGTTGGTTGTGCAATTCAGACATTTTCGTCCATTATTGAAAAAAAAAATGGAATCTCCGGGGTGCCCGATATTTTTTTTACCAGCCCAGTCGTTTCGCAATCATTTGAATATGCTAACTGCGTAAAATCTTTACCAGCATCCCCTCCATCCCCTCCTGCCCAAGCTGGCAGCATAAGCGCATAGTTATTTAATATTTCAGACGCGGTAATTTTTTCTGTCATTCCAGCTCAGTTTTCTAGGGCGCACCCACCCCTTATCACCAAACCATGGCGAGGTGAGTTCGCTATCGAGTCGCTTTAGGCGCTCGCTATTCACCGCTGACTGAGATGGCCTGCGGCTGGTGACAGCCGCCGCACTGAAGGTCAGGTGACGTCAGAAGGCAGGACAGGCCGTGTCGACAATTGTGGCACGTTCAGCTTTCGCCGCAGAATTCGTCAGTTGAGCCGAAACGCCACGATCGGATTGTGCGGTCAAGGTTTATGCAACGCCGTTGCTGAACGTGGGCGCCGGTCCCAGAAATATATCCAACAAAATGTCCGAACTAAGCCCTAAAAAGTTGAATTTCGCAACCAGAGTGTGAAAGGCCTAGATTGATGCGAAGTTATGACAAAGGAACCACGAATACGTTGTGTTCATGCTCGTTTAGATTGTGATAGATCAAATTTTGTTGTGTTCATTTTGATGAACTGCTGCGACTGCAGGGGAGGTGAGACATATTTTCAAAATGCGGCGAATCCGGCTTCCAGAACCACTTGAAAAGGTAATACTCAAAGGCTGACACACCGAAACCATCTGTTCCTGTCACTGGAAAGGTAAACCATTCGCCTCGACGTGGCCGAATCACCGAAAGTAAATGCGCGCGAAATATCTTGATAATGAATGTCGTGACCCATGGCTCCAAAAGACTCAAAATCGTCCATGTTTGGCTGCTGACGTGCCACTAAATCACGACCACCACCGTTTGGAAATTTTTTGGCCTTGTTGAGCCGTGGATTTTTTTCGTACAGCCCACTTTCTTCCGCGACCCATATGTTCTATAAGCTTTTGCCTCGGGTAAATGGACAACGTCGTGTCGAACAAGGTGCATGTTTACAATCGTAGCACAGAAAGACAAGCATTAAGCGTGTTAGCAATCTCTCTCAAGCGTGTCGGCATTTTGTTATTTTCTTAAAAGGGAGGTGCACACTTCTCCTAGTCCCCTTCCCCTCGCTCAGTCGGTTAAAGCGTCCCAGCGTGCTCTTGGCGCGGTGAGACGGATTCGGACCGGTTACGTGCTCGCTATATACTTCTGACTGGAACCACCTGTGGCAACGACCGTTCAAGTTCAGGTGAGCTCAAAGGGTGGGGTGGGGCGGGGCGTGTCGGGCATTGCGGCACATACAATCACGCCACCTTTATAGAGCGCCAGCGACCGTAATTACCATGTTAGCGCTCAGGGGACATAGCGAAACCGGGATTCGAGCACATGCCTCACGCCTCATGTGGGAGCCGAAAGCGCTAAGCACCCGGCCATCACGCCCCCTCTGGTGTAGTCGTGAAGCCGTAGGTCTGTGAAACAAGAAGCAAGGGATTTAATTCCCCAGGATAGGACAGGACAAAATGTCGGCCTCCAAAACTCATCAGATATGTCACGCTTTTGCCACGAAGTGCTCTAAAATAAGCTATTCGGTACAAAGTCGTTGAGACGTTCTTTCCAAGTCCATAACTGTGTCATTTTTTGCAAGCTTATGATCATCTGGATGGAATTTCGCCAAGTTACTCGTTTTTCATGCTTGGATCCGCTCTTTCTGGTTCAACTTCGGGTATTTTCTGCGTATATTGCTCTAGCAAGAGCAGTCCAGCTGGGAGAATGCTGTGATTCGCTACCGACATAACCGTGTCGTCTCCTTTGAAACGCGTGCTGCCAGTCATGTTCGTGTTTTCGCTTTCAGCCATTGTGCCACGGCGTTTTTTGACGAGCAAATCAGCGTATCGTGGAAGGAAGCGTGGAGAATGTGACATGCATTTCGGCCTTGTTCGACCTGCACACACCCCACTCACGCAGCGGCACTCAGCAGGCGGTACCAGCCGCTGCCACCGGCGCCGCCGGCGCCGCCGCTCCGGACCCCGCCGGACCGGCCTCGCTGCCGGGTCACGTGACCGGGCCGGCCCCGGCTCCAGGGCTAGCATGGGAAAGTAGCCGGCACGGCCGGCGGCCGGCGAGCGTCTGCCGCCACTCTGCCGTCGAGACCGGGCCGTCATGGAGCTGCCCGCTCGTCTGCTGCTGGCCGTCGGCCTCCTCCACATCGCAGGTGAGCGCGCCGACGACCCCGACGGCGGCGGCGGCGGGGTCGGCGATCGGCACGTCCCCCCCGGCGCTGGAACGCGCTGCCGGCACGTCCCCCCGGCGCTGGAATGTGCCGACAGCGCGTGGGATGCTGTCCGCCTGGCTGCTGTTCCGGGAGAGACGCGGGGTGCGCGAGCACCCCTTCTGGCCGCCGCTGGGGAACCGGTTCCGTGCCGGTCGCCGTTGAGCCGCGGCATTAGGTAACCGCCGCTGTCCGCTGTGCAATCGGGGTTTAGAAAGGCGCGCAGGTCTGGAGGCCGCCTGGTCCGGTGGCCGTCGACGGGCGGTCGGCTGGACTGGCCCCCCGAGCGGGGGTGGCGCGAGCTGACCACTGCCCCCAAATCAGGGGTGGTGCGCGAGCGGCAGCCGTAGGAGCAGACACGGTGGGAGTCTCGCCCGTTCAGGCAGACGAGGGAAGGTTCAGCGCTGAGACTTGTTCAGCTGGTCAGGGACTGTGCAGTGCTGACGATATGTCTAGCTGTTCAATGATGGTGGAAGGGAAGAAGGCTACAGAAGAGGGACGCTATGTATGGCCACGGTGATGTCCCGTTGGTAAGAGTTTGGTCGCTGCAAGGCGATGCCCGCCTAGTCTTGTTCACGCAACATCGGTGTACGGTGTGCACGGATGGATAGATGCCGGGACCGACTGTGTGGCACACGGCGGGTACTGGCGGAAAAGTGGGCACAATGAACACGTGGCACTCAGAGGTTAGCTGTAACGTGGAGTACTGTCCCGGACCGAGGTCATGTTCTGCCGCTCACTGTCTGTGCTGAGAGCTTGAAACGCACCCCGGTAGGCGAACAGCTGTTCGACGCACCGTAGACAATGATGCACAGCCCACGGGTGCAGTCGGTCGCCCGACGACAGAATCGTGATGTTGGTCGGTACTCGGGTGCAGTCGCCTGGCAGCGAAATCGTGATGTTGGTCGGTGCTCGGGTGCAGTCGCCTGGCAGCGAAATCGTGATGTTGGTCGGTGCTCGGGTGCAGTCGCCTGGCAGCGGAATCGTGATGTCGGTCGGTGCTCGGGTGCAGTTACCCAACAGCGGAGTCGTGGCGTTGGTCGGCGCTCGGGTGCAGTCGCCCAACGGAGGAGTCGTGGTGTTGGTCGGTGCTCGGGTGCAGCCGTCTGACTGTGGAATCAACATAGTGATCCAATGGTACGACTCAGTCCCCCGTCAGCGGAATCGAACATTGATCCATGAGCCCGGTCCATTCACGCTTGAAAAGGACGGCGGTGGTGGTCGTTGGGTCCGGTCCTGCTGCCTCCAGTAGGACCGCGGTGGCGACAGGCCGGGCGCAGTGGTTCGTCCGCAGAACGGGAGTGGTGGTCCTCGGGTCCCGCTTAGTGTCTCATCGGAGGGATCAGAATCTCGATCCAGGCATGGTGGTCCTCGGGTCCCGCTTAGTGTCTCATCGGAGGGATCAGAATCTCGATCCAGGCATGGTGGTCCTCGGGTCCCGCTTAGTGTCTCATCGGAGGGATCAGAATCTTGATCCAGGCATGGTGGTCCTCGGGTCCCGCTTAGTGTCTCATCGGAGGGATCAGAATCTTGATCCAGGCATGGTGGTCCTCGGGTCCCGCTTAGTGTCTCATCGGAGGGATCAGAATCTTGATCCAGGCATGGTGGTCCTCGGGTCCCGCTTAGTGTCTCGTTGGAGGGATCAGAATCTCCATCCAGGAATTCGGTTCAATGCCCCGTGGGCGGCATCCGGACGGTGATCCAGGGGTCCCCGCGGTTACGAACCGGACCCACCGAGGTCATCCTCTCGCTACGACTGGCTGAAACAGCCGGTCGGGTGATACCGTGTCATTGGAACCACGTCCATCAACCAGACCGTCTCCCACACGAAGTTCTCAACTGAACGGCGAGCAACGCCCTGTGCGCCAACGCACCAGCCTGCCCCATAGCTTCAAAGGCGCGAGCACGCACAGGTCACGGATGTGGACACGATGCACCGCCTGAGCAAGAAGACTGAGCTGAGGTCGCTCAGCATGGGGGCCCTTAGCCTGATGGGCCGAATGTTGTTCTAGAAGCGGCGCCGAGTCTGCCTGACTTGTCTTCCATGGATGTACGCAGCTGGAAATAATGCATGCCAACAGCAAGCGCCTGTGTCAGTGTGTCATCCATAGGCAGCTTGTGAAAAGCTGAGGTAAATACCTGCCGCAGAAAGGTTTTTCGTGGAAGGCACACCTGCATGCAAGCCGACATAAGGCGAAATGGGTGGTGAATGGGTCTACTTTGTGCTTGGAGCGAAAATGGTCGCATGGGCTACGAGGTACCAGATTTGTGCCTGACTTCCCTGAAGCGAGGTCATGGCGGACTCTACTCTCACGGTGAGCGGACTGACTCTGACTCCGATTACGAGCAGCGCGACGCGACTCTGAGTCCGCCGCCTCTCAGACTCAGGAAGCCGTTGTTCGATTTTTGCATTGATTCCTATGAAATCGAAGCTGGTGGCGACAGAAATTGACTCCATCCTGGCTCAACATAAATTTAATCTATTTCGGAACCGATTCCATTTCCAGCCTCAGCTCGGCACAAGCTTCCGCGGGTACCGGCGTGCATTAGCGGACGCTTAGTTTCTCCCTTCTTCCTACAGCCTGCTGTATAAGGCCTCTGATATCCCAGCCGCCTGGTGAGTTGTAGCACAAATACTAGTCTGCATCCTGGGACAGTGCTGGTAATAATAGCTCCGCCCGGCTGTCACGGTTAGCAGCTGTGATGCCCCCGTGATGGAATGATTTACAATGCCGCAAGAATCGTGCGATCTTGGCAGAGGCTTGGGATTGCTCGATACATGCAATCTCAGCCTCTGCCAAGATCAAGATCAAGATCAAACGGCTTCGATTTGACTGGCTTGCCCAAGATTGGCCGACTTATACGTTCCGACGCCCTCGACGTGAAAAATGGATTCAGCTTTTCTTAGCCCGTACAAAACTTGGGCACATCGAAAAATAAGGAACAATACGACATTATCGAAACCGTAGAGTATCGTGGGTAACTATGTAGCATGGCATATATGGCACATTTTCCACTGACACTTCCGTCTGTGCTTCTAACTTGATCTGGAACTTAATCAAAGGTGCCATGACTGACAAAGAGAGCGCGATGTGTCCAGAAGCAGCCATTAACAGGTAAGACGCGCTTGTTGGCCAATGTCAGGGTGGCCGTGAGCTGCGAGCCGTGACGTCCGGGTGCTGGATACCTGCGGACCGTGACGCCAGTATCGGGGTCGTCCAGAGACCAGCCGGCGCGGGCCCAGGCGGGGCCGCGCCTCTGGGCCGCACCGCATAGCCGGCTGCAGCGGCTATGCGGCCCTGCATCTACCACGCCCTGCATTATGCCCCGCGCTGTGGCCATTCCAGTAAAGATGGTTAGCAAATGGGACCCTTATACACAGGAAGGAGATGTAAACAGCCATTGACCTGCAATCTCTCGAGCCGATCCGAGCGAGGAAAACATGGTAATGGACAGTGGGTCTTGAGGTCATGACCTTGCGCTCCAAGCGCAGTCTGAAATGGACGTCTATGCATCGCTGCACTCAGGCTCATGCTTCACCACCTACCCACTTGTCTCCGACTGACCTTTTTAAATGCCCTCGATCGCACTTCACCCTCTGCCATCGCAACTCTTTGTCTCGCTGGGAGCACGTGCTGCGGCCGTGGGCCGGGAGCCGGCTTCACGGCTGTCCCGGAAGAGCCCCGCTCGAGCAACATCACTCAGCTCGACTTGGGGCCTTTTAGCCGGATAATACTCGGCGGGGGCTATGGTCCAGGACTGCCAGCACGCGAGCGAAAGCACGCCGCAGCCGTCATCTCTATCCTCAAACTTCGTAGCTCTGAAATAACGTGGCTGGCCGAAAAAACTCCTAGCCATGCCAAAATCTTCCTGCATCGCATCGAACGGCAGCAGCAGCCATCCCTCAACGCATGCCCTTTTTCTGTCGAATAACACAACCAAATTATTCAACTGTCGAACTGATCAGCTGGTCCCATCAGTTGATTGTAGCCGCGCGGCGTCGACGTGTTTAAAGGGAGTGTTCCACATTTATGTGGGGTTGAGAGCTGAAATAGTCATCTTAAAGACCTTTCGGTGCTGTTCAAAATCCTGCCCTTCATATGACTTGATCCCCCCTAGTTTCTGAGCTACGCGCCCGCGAAGATTGGGAAAGGTGTATCGGGGAGAGTACTTTGAAGCCACCTTGGCATTCATAACGTCATAATAACGTCATTCAAATTCTATCATTCCATGAGCCATGCGGCGATCAAGGTCAGGAAAATATAATTGTCGAGGCGCTCATATCTGGCGTTCGTAAGCGCGATTTCCAGATATAACGGCCGTCATTCGACTTTAAATCAATGTTGTGCGGTGTACGATGACGTATATAAAGCGGGACGCATCGAGGGGCATATTTACTGAACAAAAAGTTTTGCTATCTTTTTATATTTTTCTGGCAGTTTTTCCACGTAAGAAATATACCAGTAGTTACAAGTGACCTTGTTTTATCTTATCTGGCGCTTGCTTCAATATCGTAAAATGTGACAAATTCCCTCTTACTATGCAGCGCCGTCGGCTTACCGGTCAGCTGCTGGGTTATATCGCGAAGAGGTGGCTCTATGACGCTGGGCCCAGCCGCGCTACGTGTCCGATGCGAGTGCGTTACGAACTAGGGTCGCATTATTTGTGCGTTATGCTCCTCAATTGAATCAATCAGCCTGCCTTGGTTACGGCTTCAGAAGCGAATGTAATTTGAGTAGCTGCTTTGGGCCGCGCTGACTCGCTGCATCTCCACGATGGCCGCCAACGCGGGTGAATGGAGGTTACCGGGGAGGCCGGCTTGCAGTGGGCCGGCGGCCGGTTTGCCCCGCCAAGGTCGCGCGGCGGGGTCAGCTCGCTTGAACCTTGGTCCAGATGATGTGCTGTAAGGTTTTTCTAGCCCTGCGCGGTCTGATGCATCAGTAGGCAGGGCTGAATAACGCTGGATTGATACCCGCATACACACTAAAGCTAAGCGGAGCGCAGATCATTGCTATTTCAGTCGCTTAGAGATTGGTGGCCTGTGATTGGATCTGTACTTTTTGTCTGGTCGGTGTGTCTGTACTTACCTGTACTTGATGGTTTGTGCTTACTTTTTATCAGCTTAAATAACTGGGCATACCACCCATTGGACGTACCGACGCGTGTCCAAACGGTTCTGAATTATTTGAACCAGTGCCTCTAGATAAACTTATAATTGCGTGCACAGTTTCTGTTAACGTGACGTTCGGATGAAAACCTGAAAATATAATGATGTTATCGAGAAACATTGCAAGTGTTATGTTGCTCGTAGATGAAGCAACGCATTCCGAAATACGGCAACATTGAAGCGTACGTTTGACATTGCAGCAAGAGAAGAGTGTAAGACCCTGACTTATAACTGAGGACAAAAGCACACACTGGTGTCATGAGGCCAGGCATGTGTCCGTCCGTTCAGAGGCCAACAGAGCCGTAGCAACGGTCTCGTAAAGGAATGAGCTATCTAGCATGTGATCCAACCGTGCTGTTCTTTACGACATACACCTTCCCAAGCTTCTCACCTCGTGGGCAGCACTGCTTCAAAGCCCAGCCGTATTTGACGATTGCTCTCCTGCACTCTCTTCACTTGCCCAAAGCCCAAATGACGTTTTTGCGTTTGAGCCCACTTCTTGAGGCCACATTTGCAGCATGTGGGCTGCTGCAGTTTGCGGGCCGTTACGTAAGATTACAGTTTTCTTGGCCAGGCTGCCCGCAATGTCGGAGTTCCGGAATGAGCACTCTTATTGCGGTCAGTGGTCAGTGCCGGTCTATGGCTGGCACCCTACAGGGATTTCGGTAAAGAAAGGCGAACAAAAATGTGTCATTCCTTGCATCGATATGGCTTGAAGGTACCATTGCAACAGGCCCAACCATATAGCACAATTGAAGAATCTACCTTGGCAGTTTTCATCATCCTTTCATTCTTTGTTGTGGTAAGATTTTACATGATCTGCGACAGTTTGTTGCTGACTGACCGCAAACCATGAAGGTCATTTCGACCACTTAACACTCGCATTGACCACTGCAGCAAAGTGTGTGCGATGAAGTCGTGAAACTTTGTTCCACGTTGTAGTTGAGGAGCTCGGCTCTTTATTGCAACCATTCTAGTTTTTTCCCTAGAATAAATAGAAAATTCGGATAAAAACGGGTTTCAGCCGCATTAGGGCTCCTACCACTGAAATATCACTTGTGCACTTCCCCCTCTCTATTTACTTCATACCTCACGTAGAGTCCGGTTTCTGGCAAAAACTGCATTACTTTTTTAGCATAAACGGCAAACTCATGGTAGAAAAGGGTCATGCTAAATGCATGTAAAAGGCATCGTACAGAGTGTCATTATTTCATTCAAAGCGACTTTTTGGTCCCCGCTTTCCGCTTTTTGGCTCAAGTCTTCAAAAGCTGACGGGCTGTCGATTCGGCAGCAGAAAATGATTCAAACACGCCAGGTAAGCCAAAACAAACCAGAAAACACTAAGACCTAGCAGGAGAAAGGGGCATTAGCCTGCAAGCACATAAGCACGAGTGGCACCCTCGAAACCGGGTTGAGCACGACCGAGGACCGCGCCGACGGTGTCTGCTACGGTCTCTCTCCATGGCTGCGAGGAGTACGTCGACGGCGTCTGCTGCGGTCCCTCTCCATGCCAGCAGGAACCGCGCTGACAATGTCCTGCTGTAGTGCCTCTCCACGGCAGCGGGGAACGCGCTGACAGGGTTCTGCTGTAGTGCCCTCCACGGCAGCGGGGACCGCGCTGATAGTGTCCTGCTGTAGTGCCTCTGCACGGCAGCGGGGACCGCGCTGATAGTGTCCTGCTGTAGTGCCTCTGCACAGCAGCGGGGACCGCGCTGATAGTGTCCTGCTGTAGTGCCTCTGCACAGCAGCGGGGACCGCGCTGATAGTGTCCTGCTGTAGTGCCTCTGCACAGCAGCGGGGAGCGCGCTGATAGTGTCCTGCTGTAGTGCCTCTCCACGGCAGCGGGGAGCGTGCTGCGTTGTCATGGTGACCGAAGGCGGAGCCACGTCCTCACCGAGATATCAATACGCATCAAAAGAAATGACAGGGAACCGCGCTCTCTAAAGCTAGGAATACGTGAGGCGTGTGCTGATGAATAGTAGCTTGTATTGCACACTAAATAAAACGACACTCGCACGCTCACGCAGATGATGTCAGCCTAATGAGCAAAGTAATGTTGATAAAAATGGATGCCTTGATGACGTCGGTGCATGTACGACACTCTGCAAGCGCGGTAAATATTGATCATTGCGATGGCAGTTGAAACAGTACAGATCAGGAACTACTGTAGGAAGAGATCACGGGTTGGAGATAGGGGTGGGGGCCAATATGCCCTTGTATTGAGGTACTGACGTGCGGGCAGACTCAAGAGAAAATGCAGTGAGGTTGACAAATTATAATTTTTGCCTTGCGATTGCAGAAAGGACGTTTGACGTGTCATAGACACTTTACCAAACGCAACACAAGTATGTTACATGTGAATTTCGAACGTTGATACCCACAATTCAACATACTTCAAAATCATTTTTGACCGCTGACACATTAAATAGTTTACTTGCTTGGATAATAATGAAAAGTACACCAATCGACGCGCCGTTTACTGTACACAATCGAGCATGGGGGTGTAGAGCTTACGCTACGTGACCCAGTAACCAGCACAGGTCAAAATGATACATTTGCAGCTGTTGACGCTGCTGCAAAAACCATCTGTTCAGCCCGGTTGGAGTAAAAAGCACACCAATCCATAATTCCTAGCTGATTTGCCTGCGGCGCGCATATATAAACATGTGATTCGTGAACGGCGTGGCCCATGTGCCGAAAAGTTTCAGATTGTTCATGGTCGGATGTTGATATGCGAAAACATATTTACGTCCGTGGACCAAAATAACAAATACACCAACCGGAACGCAGTAGACGATATAGCAGAGGGAGGTGCACATCTCTGGAGATTGATGCCCCCCGTCTGAGCGGCCCGGGGTTTTGTCTTCGCCAGGAGGATTGTAACCCACCACCAGTTTCTAAGCTTGATCCTCATCTCTTAGAGTTTGTTAGACATCGAGAATTCCCGTCTGCAGATATTGCATGAAGGCCTGACGCCGTTCAACATCGTCGCCACCAGGCAGCAGGACAAGCAACAGTGTATTCCGGACGCTCCCTCTCGAACTCCAGCAGACATCCCTGCTCTAGAGGACGGAGAAGCTGAGAAGCACGCCACGCATCCAATCGCCCCCCTGGAAGCCCGGATGGCCGCGGGCGCCCAAGCTGAAGAGCCGCCTTTCTGTTGGGTGACCCGCGTGTGGTCAAGCCACGTAGCACTCGTGTCAGATGCCCAATGGACTGTATGCAAGCCACCAAGGCGCTGATTGCGCACATCGGTGGGCGAGACAAGCCGTGTACTGGCCTGCTTTCTTCAGAATACCACGACGGCCATTGGCCATCGAAACGGCCATCGAAATGCAGAATGCAGAATGCAGAATGACGGCCACCGAGGAAGACCTGACGTTTGCACAGGGGCGCCCCGGGTTTTCCAAGCAGCATTAGCTGACTTTTCCTGAACGGGGCGCACGTACTTCATGTACGCTGATCGTCTATCGGGCTGGCCGGCCATGTCCTTCTGGGCATGGAGGGGGGAGGGGGACGGGGGCGACCGCCCGCCCATGATCTCACCGCCTGTCTCCGCAGCACATTCGCGGCTACGGGGGTGCCCAGAGTCTGCGAAGCGATGGCGGACCGCATTTTGTCGATAAGTGAACCCATGCCTTCCTGCAAAAATATTGTGTGAATCATCCGATGCTTACGTCACATTTTCCGCACTCAAACGGTCATGGGGGGCGACAGTAAAATCTGGCATACGGCGTGTGCAGAAGATCACTGGATGAGGACATTTCGCTTCTGACGAGTCTGCCAACGCCCTAATAAAATTAGGCAACACACCTCGTATTCGAGCAGCGGAGGAGTGCACCCGTAGAGCAGAGGAAGTCCAGATGCGCACGAAGGGACAGAACAAAGTCGGGACCCGCCCTCTTCAGCGTCTGCTGCGGGACAGTACGCCGTGGTGCATGATGCCCAAAATGGTGTCTGGGACCGATCGCACATCGTCGCCGACGTCAGCTAGTGACGATGAAGTGGCGCAACCGTCAAAATCCTCGTGCGCTGCGGCCGCACAGCAGCGCTCACGGGGGGGGGGGGGCCGTCGGCGGCGGCTGCGACATCGGCGATGGCGGCTGCGACAATCGGCGATGGCGGCTGCGACATCGGCGATGGCGGCCGCGACGCCAACCCTCCTGCTGGATCCCTCCGCACGGTCATCTCTGAGTCTCGATATTTGCTGCATCCAGCACCTATTTAGGGCTAAGATCTCGATTCTCGCCGGATCTCTCGGCTCAGTGTCAGACCGCATCTCATAAATCTAATCAGATACAATCTGATAAGCCTCGAAGCCAGAGAAAACTGTGAGAAAAAACGCCAAGCTCTCCCGGAACCCACCCGGTCAGACGAGCCTCCGCTTGTAAGTTGCGGATATTTTTCCTCTTGGACGCTCTTGCAGATGACCATCCGTGCAGAGTTTCCAGTGGCCAGTCACCGACCGCACACCCCTACCTGGCCATTCCAGAAAGCGTGCCGTCATCGCAGAGGACAGATGTTTGTGGGAGAGGCCCCCCTGGCTGCTGAGTCGAGTCATTCATCATGCTTTGGCATGGGTAGGTGTGCGGTGGTCTGCGAGTGAAGTAAGGTAGCGGGACTTTGAAAGCCACAATCAGGAGAAAGCTGCGGTTTTATTATTGCCGGCAGATTGGAACTGCGGATTTACGCCGCTCACAAGCATCCCATTTTAAGCACATTTGACACGCATACCTTCACCGTCTTCTCGAATCGCAGGCATCGTTTTCTCAACAGGCCCGATACTGAACATCTGTTTCAACCAACGCTGGGTAGCCAGTGCAATAGCAAGAAACCTGCCTAGCTGGCTGCCTGTTTACTTCCACTTCAGGGCGGTCGCCTCACAAAATGCCTTTGAATATTACATTTATGATAAGCAGCGGATCATTTGTTAAATAGAAAGGCAGAAAGCGAGTACCGGGACACTGATCTTGCGACCACGGCACTCAAATTTCTGGGAAATGCCGAAAATGTCTCTACAGCGATTTGACAGTTCTAGAAACAGGGACGGAGAAACAGAACACACCAGCATATATTCATAGCTACCATTGTACAGGCAGTTGCTGATGACCATGGGCAGACTTCCATCTCTTGTTCTATGAGCTCATTTTTCAATAGCTGTTGATTTACCTGTTTAACGCTCATAACGGATTTAGCAATTTGGTTGCAGCGGTGAGGTCAGCGCGCGGTGGCAGATGAGTAATACGCTGTAGGGGATACACAAACTGAGCAGACCCTTGTTCGCAAGACCTTGTAAGATGAGCAATGGGATATAGGAAAAATATGCGTTGAAATCTTACAGGATAGTCGTGTGTATGCGTTTCGCTGCATGTTCAAAGGCCTTACTGTTTAAATGCAGATAAAATGTTGGTACAAATGGATGTCTGACGCGGAAGCTGACTCTTCTTGCCCGAAAGTGGTGCCTCTCTGTGGAATACAATGATTGGCTTATCGCCAATAAACAGCTGATGTTGCTGCTTTGTTTCAGCGAAGGCCCAGCTGCTTCCAGACAAGGGAGGATTCAAGTGTCCTGCTCTGGACGGATATTTCGCTGATCCAGATAACTGCAGAAAGTAAGGACTGCCAGTGGACAGGTGCAGGAACATGCAAACCATGCAGTATCAATAGTTGGAGTCAACTTCTTCTCTTTCGTCACCGAGCCTGCTCCTCGGGTCTGCCTGACTGGGAGACACGATGATTCTGCAATGACGGACACCAGAGAACTTCGAATATTGGCTCCGCACGTGCAAAACAAGCCTTTCTTAGCAATTGCCCCGAGCCTATGGCCACTCGGTGGACCATTCGAATTAGATACATCGACACCCGCACGGATAACCGGGTGGGTTTGGGGTGGGAGTGCGGAAGTGAGGGGGGTGGTTGCGAAGGGGGGGGGGAGGGCGGTCAAGATGGCTCCCCTCCTCGAGATATCAAAAACTGAGCGAGCTGGAGACACGACATTCATAGGGTGAGTAAGTCTGTATGCGAACTCACTTGTGTCAGATTTTATGATCCCTAGATCATGACTGTTGGGTAAAAAAAATCCGAACGAGTTCAAACTCTAGATCGTGCCCGAAGTGCCTCCAGACCTCCTCATGTAATTGCCTTTACCATAGATACTTGTTCTAAGCAAAAGACCACTGGTCTTCATTTCAGGTCGGTGACCTTAGGGACCTCAAGAAGGTTACGATGACAAAAAACCTACGACATTGAATTTATTTTTGAATTTAGATAAGCTTGGAGGATTGCCTTAGGCGGCATGCTCCTAAAAACAACAGATTCATCGGGGTCACCTTGCATCAGTGATCTCCTCTGACCTTCAAGAAGTCCAAGTAATGTCTGTTAACGTCCCTATGATCAATACATTAGAAATTAGGAAAGAATAACCAACAACTAACAGCAACAATAACTTGAAGACACGAAGGAACTTCTTCAGTGGAAAAACAGTTTGGTTTTGACTTCGATCTTAGGTTCATGCCTCATCCAAGGTCAATAGAATAAGCCGTAGTCCTGAATTCAATCGGCCAATTGCCTAATAAACTATCTCAGAGATTATGGTTTCGTGTAATACTCGGTTGTTGCATCAGATTGCGGATTTCCTAGAAATTGCCTGTGCTGACGGCCATGGTCTGACTGTCCTGTCATAGGCCAGCGACATTACGAGGCAAATCTAATTTTGTTATACCAAAATAAATGCCGTTTGATTGCCTACAGCTATGCAACGTTGGGTTTGGTCGGAAACTGTTTTGCAAAAGCCTCCGGTAGGTCAAATTGACCTCTTCCCCCCGAGCGCGTGTCAGATGAAGTTTTCAAACGCTTTCCTGTCATAACATGATTTACATGTAAAATAAATGACAGCTATACGAGGGCGACGATGAAATAATGCCTCATACATTCCCTACTCCACTCAATTACGTCAAGCAACCAAAAGCTTCAGAGGAGCATGAACGCCTGCTCAAAAAGTCAGACGTGTCATGCTCCCTAGCGGCTTTCTAACACAACTGTGTAGCTATCACAAACACCGTTCTTTTTGTTGGGGCGAATATATTTGTGCATGTTTCGCTCCCATCCAGCTTTCAATCACCGCCTTAGCCAATGTACCGTTTTTTGCGCGTGTATCCTATGTTCCTTGTTTTTGTTAGCATGGATCAGAGCGCCGAACGCACACCTGGTCCACCTTATCGACATTTACTATACATACCAAACAGTACTAGCATGTTCGGCGTAAGAGCTATGGGTGCGCGGCACTTCCAAGCATATACTGTTAAGATTTCTCGTCAGCATCGACAGCTGCAGCCACACCACGAAATTGATGGAATGCCATGCGGGAGCACCTTTGTAGGACACTCCTCATGATTCCCTTCATCGAACACAATCATCCAGATCGCAGAGAGTGAACGTCACCAAAGTCGCGCGGTCGCGCTATCCGCGAGCCTGTCTCCAGCCGTCTGACCGCAGCCACCTTTGTCTTTACGCACAGGTTCTACCAATGTGTGGACGAGTACGCGCACAGCCAGGTGTGCCCATCCGGCCTCTACTGGCACGACATCAAGAAGCAGTGCGCCTATAAGAACGAGGCTGTCTGCGGACCTGTGGAGACGAGTGAGTGTCACGCGGCCGCCTCTCTGGCACACCCGTGCCCACCGTGTGGCATGTTTCCCTGGCGCTTCATAGCGACAGAGATTTCGGTCCCACTTCGCACAGATTTGCGTCCGGTACATCGCTGAGATGCCCACGTTCACTTCGTCCAGCGACGACGCCGATAATCAAGAGGATGAGTGCTTAATTCGAAATGCACACAAAAGTTTTGCTCGTCCCGGTATGTTAAAATGAAAACTTTCAGGGGGGTGAAGTGAAAATATCGTTCGCGTGATCAGTTTACCGCACCCGCATGCTTCCACTTTCCGCCAGATTCATATGCATCTCCGTGCTGCCAGGGGCTCTGACCACCGTGCGCTATCAGTGTTGTGCCCATCCTCCATCTAAAACGTCATGCTTTGCCGCAGCCGAGGCCCCCATCACCACTCCGGACCCGTACGCCGCCACCGCCTGTGACCCGGCCAACTGTGTGCTGCCCAGCTGCTTCTGCTCCAAGGATGGCACGCTCATTCCCGGGAATTTGGACCCGGCACAGGTGAGATCTGGACCCAACACGTTTGTAGGACCTGAACCCAGCACAGGTGAGATCTGGCAACGGTGCGAACCGTGACGAGTTTGATGTGGGTCACAATCCTCCAATGGTCCGTTCCATTACACCACCGGTCCCAACCGCCAAGCATCTTGGGGGTCTTTAAGAATGGAGTCACTGACCACTGAGGATGGAAAAGAAAGGAGCCCGCACGTCCACGCCTCAACATGCGTGTGCACAAGGCCACACGCGCGTCTCCGTGTTCACCGATACCTCTATGACCCTGCACTGTGTGTCTTGTGATACCCTGCTATTTGTCTTGTGCTAAACATCACGAATCACGGCTGCCGTAATGGCCGTCTGTGTCTTCTCTGATGCAAGCTTCCAACACTGCCACAAAGTTTTGAGAGGGCAAGCCGTCCCAAACACCCATTTAGGCCCGCAGACGAGCAGGCCCTGGCGCCTATTTGGGCCCGCAGACGAGCAGGCCCTGACGCCTGTTTGTGTCTGCAGACGAGCAGGCCCTGACGCCTGTTTGGGCCCGCAGACAAGCCGTTCCTGACGCCTGTTTGGGCCTGCAGACGGGCAGGCCCTGACGCTTCTTTGTGCTTGCAGACGAACAGGCCGTGACGCCCGTTTGTGCCTGCAGACGATCCGTCCCTGA
>NW_023596921.1:45057210-45117210 GCF_011947565.3 Pollicipes pollicipes | reverse complement strand
TTGGCCTGGTTCAAGGAAGACTTCAGTCGCCACTACGACCAGAACCGCGCTCCCTACATCCTCTCCTTCCACACTAACTGGTTCAACGAGCAGAACCTCATCGACGGACTCAACTTATTCCTGCAGTGGGTTAGCCAAAAGTGAGTGGCTTTTTGGTCGCTGGCCACACGTCCGCGGTACTCTTGTTGCTCAGCTGTGTCGGATGACATCAGCTCGATTTAGGGCCGCCACGGACTGTGTGGTTCGGCCTCGTGTTCGCAAGCAGCTTCACCTGCGAACTTTTGTTATCCACTGAATGATCAACTCCCTTAACAACATATCATTCCCGTTTTAACTTCTTTCGCTACCGCATATCCCATTGACAAAATGAAAAAAATGAACAGCGCCAGCATTAACGAGACTTTTTTACTCATGGAGGACTGTCACATCAATTGCCTTTCTTTGCCACCTGGGTAGTAGTTGTGACCGAAACTCTTAAACTGTTGTCAAGATTTGCGTACCGACGCTTGAGGAAACGCTTAATAATGCTCTGCCCATTGTCTAAGTTCCTGGCCCGCGCAATAATAATGCAGCAGCTCCCGCCCCCCCCCCCCCCCTTGGCCCCCACCCCGATGACCCCCCGTTGACACGCTGTCCGATCGTCGCCATCAGGGACGACGTCTGGTTCGTGACGATGACGCAGGCGCTCTTCTGGATGTCGGACCCGGTGCCGCTCAATCAGCTGACGCAGCTGGACGACTGGGACTGCCGCAAGCGGCAGAACACGCCGGCGCCGGCCTGCAACCGGCCCAACACGTGCCGCGTGCTCTTCAAGCCGCCTAAGGACGTGGACCCGTCCTGGTTGCCGGGCACGAGGTAAGTAGCACCTGCCGGGTCATGGTCTCGACGCTGGGCTGAGACGGGCGCGCCGTGTCTGACGGCAGCGAGGGGGCGGCTCGTTGCATCATGTTTCCGTGGGACATTCTTGGGTCGGTTCGACGTTGACCAGTCCTGCCGTTTGCAAGTGATCCGCCAGGCATCACGATTCACAGATAGCGTCGCAGTATTTTAGTGTTTTTTGCTGCCGGGTCAGTTACGGCGAGAGTTTGAACAATTCCTTAACTGCCACGCCTTCACCTCGCTGGCACACGCGGCGATGTCGGTCTGTACCATGTACCATGTCTAAAGCCGTACCATGTCGGTCTGTACCATGTACCATGTCGAAAGCCGTACCATGTCGGTCTGTACTATGTACCATGTCGAAAGCCGTACCATGTCGGTCTGTACCATGTACCATGTCGAAAGCCGTGCCATGTCGGTCTGTACCATGTCGAAAGCCGTACCATGTCGGTCTGTACCATGTCGAAAGCCGTACCATGTCGGTCTGTACCATGTCGAAAGCCTTACCATGTCGGTCTGTACTGACCATGTCGAAAGCCGTACCATGTCGGTCCGTACCATGTACCATGTCGAAAGCCGTACCATGTCGGTCTGTACCATGTCGAAAGCCGTAGCAGCGGCGCTTCTAACCAACTGCGGCCGGCCCTAAACCGGCACATGCATACGTGGGTTCGTGCCGGCACGGGCCGGTTCATGGCTCAGTTTTGCACATTTAATGGATATGTCTGAAGTTTGTAATGCCGAACCACCATCACGTACGTTTTGAAGTGCATTTGCGAGGAACATTACTCACATAGATAAGACGGTAGTAATAGCGTTATTCCTCGGAGAAAAAACAGGAGAATGGAGAGACTACTTCTGCTTCTGGTACATCCATTGTGATATTCATATATATATATATATATATATATATATATATATATATATATATATATATATATGTGTGTGTGTGTGTGTGTAGATACATACTTCTGGTAAACAGAGACAATTTACTTCTGTTATTATTTCAATAAAGGCCGGTTGCCTAAATATCACCGCGTCTATGTCTCCATTTTCCTTTTTTTCTCCAAGTAATAAGGCCATTGCGACTGTCCTATGTGACCCATCATCTGTGAAGGTGCCAATGGTGTGCCGATTTAAGGTGTTTCTTTCTTTCCAGGTACATGACCACGTGCTTGAGCTGTCCCAAGCAGTATCCCTGGCTGTACGACTTCGAGGGCAATGGTGGCGAAGACGACTTCTATGAGCCTCCGGTGTACGAAAAATAGAAACAAGACAGCGTTTTTAGGGATTCGTAAGGCTGATGTCGCGACCAAATAGCCAGTCACAGTCGTTCATTAGACCTCTCCCGTATGACGGATGGATGCCCATCAATATATATATATATATATATATATATATATATATATATATATATATATATATATATATATTGTTACAGCCGTCCGGAGGGAATAGCCGTTGCGGCTGGACATCTGTTCACCAGTCAGTGGTTGGTCGCTTTGGCTTACGGCAGCATGGTGTTCGTTGCAATACAATGGCGGCAGTAAAATCAAACGCAGCTTGTTTTAATAACCATTAAGTGGGTATCTTGAGCAGAGCATTTGGTAGAATTTACTACCTTTTGGCGCACGTGTAAGCAAATATGCCCTCACTTGTCGGGTGTATACGGAAGCCGATTAGCGCTGCAACACTTGTTTTCCGTTTCGTTCAATGACACACGTTTGGGATGTCCGGCCGATGTGGCCCGGATTTTCTTTGCACCATAGTGCTGCTCAGCACGGAGCCAGAGGTAACGGTTGTCCGTTTATCTTGGCCAACGAGATCCATCTTCGTAACGCGAGGAGAGATCAGAGGTTACTTCAAAATGTGCGGCTTTGTGGATCTGAAGCAGTGGGTCTGCCAACTCACAAGCGGAGAGAGAACATTCTGAACATAGCGCTATCCCGACGCATGCCGTCATAGGTCATGTGCAAGACGGTCTTCTGAAGTCAGACCACAAGCGAGGAGAGAACATTCTGAACATAGCGCTATCCCGACGCATGCCGTCATAGGTCGATGTGCAAGACGGTCTTCTGAAGTCAGACCACAAGCGAGGAGAGAACATTCTGGACCTAGTGCTATCCCGACGCGTGCTGTCATAGGTCGATGTGCAAGACGGTCTTCTGAACCCAGACCACAAGCGGAGAGAGAACATTCGGGACCTAGCGCTATCCCGACACATGCCGTCATAGGTCGATGTGCAAGACGATCTTCTGAACTCAGACCACAAGAACACCACCGCCAAACTCAATGCACCGGTAAGCAGTCGGCCTATTGGCGCACTGCGTTCAACCACAAGAGGGCTGGCTTCGACAGTCTGCGCCGGAATCCTTCTCCGATCCCATGGGGGCTGATGGACGACGTCCGGAGTTGACCAAGCATTTGGCACCTCCTGCAAACTGCTTGAGTCGGCCACCGCCACCCACATCTCCACGGTGATCCTCCGGCGCCGACCGCCCCTCCCCCCCCCTGGTTCGACGGTGCGGTGCTAGCTGCTCTTCGGCTGAAAGAGGCAGCTTTCCGACGACTGCGGGGAAACCCCGGTGCAGTAACCGCCGTTGGGTGTGCGGACAGGAAATGTTTTTTAAAGCCCGTGTCCAAATCCAAGTGCTCTCAATATTTACATTAAATCATCGACGATTTCAAGATTAGTCCCAGGTGGTGTCGGCCGTTTTTTAATGTGTCGCGAAGTCATGCATTTCACCAGTCTTACATAACTTGTTACGTGAACTTGTGAGGAACATTATTCCATACATTAGACAGCAGTAGCAGCTGTATTCCTTTGAGAAAAACCAGTAGAATAAAGACATAGATGCGTTGATATTTCAGCGGCATTCTTTTATCTTCTGCTATTTGTTTCGAAAAAGGCATGTTGTCAAAAAAAATCAACGCATCTATACCTCCATTCCCCTGGTTTTTCTCCGAGGGACAGGGAAGTACTGCTGTCTCATCTATATCACCAGTGTTGTATGACTTTGAGCGGACTCTCGTATCGGATGTCATGGGTGGCGCTGCCGTGTTGCGTGGCGCCTTTGCTCTGAAATCTGCTAATCTTCGTGTGCAAAATCCTCCAGCTTCGCCCTGCTACCAGTCGAGTCACTGAGCCAGCCGCGAGTCTCTGAGCCAGCCGCGAGTCACTGAGCCAGCCGCGAGTCTCTGAGGCAGTCGTGCGATACGCAATAGCTAAGTTTGGTCCCAAAAGGTCTGTGAGACTGGCAATATCAGTGCCCCCATAATCACCGAGTGCGCGGACGAGTCAGTTGCTCCGCTCACCAATATTTGTACCCTCTCGATGAGCTCTGGTGTCTTCCCGGGAAGGTGGAGGCAGGCAAACATTGTACCAATTTTCAAGAAAGGGACACAAAGCAGCCGTCAAATTGTATGGGCAAATCCCTGCTCCCTGCGTTCGGGAACAAAACTGGAGCGGGCTGCGTATGATGTGCTGTCCCGCCACGTCCCACCAGTGTCTTCCATCAGCATGTCTTTTCCCTTGGCGCTTGTGCAGCACGAACTTATGTGTTTAACCTTCAGTCGGATCGGGCGGGCATGTCTGACGGATACCCGGCGGATACCATTTACCATGATTATTCGGCTGTTTTTCGGAGCATTAACTGTGAGCTCCTGATCCACAAGCTAAAATTCACAGAGTTTGAGGGAATCTGTATCACAACGGTTTTGTCTCGTATCTGTCCGACAAACGGCAGAGGGTTATCATGAACCGAAAAACGTCTCATTGGAAAGTGGTGGCCTCCGGTGTTCCGGAAGAATTACTCTCGGCCTCCCTCACTCCTCTTTCACTGTTCATGGACGATCTTTCGTGCGTCATTCAATCAAGGTGCCTTTTGTGCACCGATGATAAAATAAGAATATGATAAAAATATGATGATAAAAAATATCCGCAGAACTACGCCCCCAGCAGACGGCCTGTTGCTGCAGAAGTACCTGGATCATCTGCTAACGTGGTCGGTCAGGTGGAGGCTGAATTTCAATCCTGTAAAGTGTAAGACATTCAGTACGACCCTTAGTCGTGCTCCCGTCAAGAGCAAGCATTTTATCGATAGAACTGAGCTTGAACATAGGTGTTGAATTAGGGACCTTGGCATAACAGTGAATACAAAGCTAACTTCTGCTTCTAACTTATGCCTCTGACATAATCAGTACGGGCGATCAAGCACTTGGTCTCTTTATTCAGTCCTTCCAAGCTGGCACCAGCAGGCCAAAGATCAGCCGAAGCGCAGTGATGGCTGCGCATTTTGTAACTGTGCGATCAGATTTAGAATATTCTAGCGTGGTCTGGGCAGAAGGGGGAGATTGGTGGAAACCCCCTCACAGCGCGGGTCAATCAAGTGCAGGCGCAAGTTTCTGCCTTGGCTACACAGCCACGCAATTTTCGAGCAAACAGTTTCTCTTTCTTGTGAAAGCTTTCCGTTTCATTTCAAATCCCTTCCCGGGCAGCACGAAGAGTGCGGCACGATTTACTCGCTCTGGCAAGCATCTTGTAAGGAAACGCGAACTCTCAAATCCTGCCCAGCAGTTTCCCCCGGCCTCGGCTGCCTCGAGCGGCCCACACCCAAACTCTGTTCGCTGTATTTCGCACGTGTGCAGACAGTACAGCGCGGCTTGTTTTGCAGACTGCCAAGCCTTGTGAACACTTTCAGCTAGCAACAAAAGCGTGGATATCTTTCAGGACAGTTTGGTCATTTTTTAAGACTTCATGTTATCACGTATGTTACAGCTCTGTAGCGTCTTCACTTAGCTTTGATACGTGCTATTCATTATCTATGTTCTTACCACGGTGTGATGTGTGTTTGTTGCATTCTATTGAAAGTACTTTGCACGTAAGGGGAGCTCTGCTCCGTTGGCAAAAACAAATTATTAGGTCTACGTTCGCGAGGAGCAACATTTTGCTCCTACGGGAGAAGTTTCTGATATACGAGTCTGAGCTGAATCTTAAGATAGAGTGAAGTCTGAGGATACAGTCAGGAAAAAAATCAAACGGTATCGCAAAGGTTAACTGCGTCATCATGAAAAAAAAACAACAATTGAAATCCATCCGAAAGATGATGCCGTATCTCGGCACCGACATCATATCTACACGGTAGGTTCTGAAGAACAGCTTCGAACTACTTCCTTGTAGAGTGGTCATCCACCAGAAGCTTGCAGAAGTCGACAGATCACAGCGAGTAGCTTTTTCCAGCCTTGCTGAAGACGGAGACTGAGGGCGACCATGGGTTTCCACACCGTATCTGGTGCAGTGACGCGACTACATCCACCCGAAGGGGGCGCTTCGTCAGATGGGCCCAATCGGCTGTGACTGGGCCTGGGAGCTGCCTGACACTGCGCTAGGGGGCCCGCTGCACACCCCGCGAGTGACAGCGCGACGCACCATGAGCCCCAGTGACCTTAAGGCCCTTCTCTCCAAAGGCGTGGATCGGACGGATCCACGGCCAAGGTTAACGAGTGGTACGCTGGTATGCCGAAGCGCCTCTGGAGGCAGCTGGCGCAAGACCCTGACAGCAAAAGGGAGAACGTCTGGTTGCAGTATGAAGTGGCGACATAGCGTCAACTATCAAGTATTAATTGTTCATTATGTGTTTCGCTGAAAGTGTGCATGGCGTTAGTGACGGTTCTTTTTCAGCTTTCCAGCGAGAGGGAGAGAGAGAGAGGGAGGGAGGGAGAGAGAGAGAGAGAGAGAGAGAGAGAGAGAGAGAGAGAGAGAGAGAGAGAGAGAGAGAGAGAGAGAGAGAGAGAGAGAGAGAGAGAGAGAGAGAGAGTAGAGAGAGAGAGAAGAGAGCGAGAGAGAGAGAGAGGAGAGAGAGAGAGAGAGAGGGAGAGAGAAGAGGAGAGAGAGAGAGAGATATCTATCTCGCTCTCTCTCTCTCTCTCTCTCTCTCTCTCTCTCGCTCTCTGTCTCTCTCTCTGCTCGCTCTCTCATCTCTCTCGCTCTCTCTCTCTGAGAAATATAGATATCTATAGAGAGAGAGAGAGAGAGAGAGAGAGAGAGAGAGAGAGACTACATCACAAATACATGTGAATATTGTGCCGTGAATATTTCTTTTACATGTTGACATGCTGAAAGTCTGTGTGCTCAAGTGTTTGTGCCGATGGGTGGCCATTTGTACACTAGTGCTCTTAAGCAAAGTGTGTCTAGCGTTGTTCCACCATTCTTTTTCTGTCAGAGGTCTCCACTGCTGTTTCTGAAGAAATTTACGGGCCTTGCAGGAGTTGCAAGCCACGCCAGAAGCACTGACTGTTCGTCAGCAAAGCTTTCTATTTTCGCTGGCTGAAATGCGCGTGGGTCTTACCGAACCAATGAGGCAAACAAGCGGACCTGCAGGTGCATACGCCGAACCTGCCTGGCCTAACGTCGAACAGACGTGGCGCTGACAGGCAGCCGTACTGCTTTCCGGCCGCGCGGCTCGAGCGGAGGTCGGCGTCGGGGCCGGCCGAGCCGCCGCTCCGCGCTGGCGCTCCCGATAGGCAGGCCAACAGTCGGGGGCGGATGCGGGATCTCGCCAAGGGGGGGGGGAAGTCGCTGTAGGGTCCCTAGAGCTTCGGGCTCGCTCTTAAAATATGCTTGCATTCCGGCCATTAAATTTGTAGATAAATAGCATAAAACATATATATATATATATATATATATATATATATATATATATATATATATACGTTTCATGCTATTTATCTACCAATTTTCGGGGGCCCGCTGAAAAAATACAAACAAATTAAACGTATATATATATATATATAGATATAGATATAGATATAGATATAGATAGATAAATACATATATATATATATATATATATATATATATATATATATACATGTTTAATCAAACAAGAACCCATCTTACTTGTGCGCAGCCCTGTACATCTAGACGTGCTACGTATGCACATACATAGAGTTCACTCATGTTTTACAGATCATGTAAAATCCAGTGATTTTAAAGCTAACTGTTTCGGAAAAACAGACAAAATAAGCTGAAGTTGGCTGCTAAATGTCACCAATACCAAAAACGAACTTTACTTCTAGCTTATTTACGGAAAGGAGGCTGGACGATGCAATCACTAATGGCTCATGACTAGTGCAGAAAGGAAAGTGATGCACAAGTATAATAAGCCACACACTCAATAGCCAAGGAAAATCACACATACAACGTCGGGGCATGTAAAATTATGCTCGGCAGTCGCGTGTAAAAGCTCATCGGCGCATATCCAACTGTCGCTCTTAGGCTAAGGCACCGATGCCAATAGGGACGAAACCTGGGCGATCATTGGTGCTGCAGGAGGCGAACAAGCAGGCCCCTGTCAACAAGTATAGGGTCCTCAGAGCAAGTAAAAAGAAGCCAAGACCAACGTGGTATGTCCCTGAACGATCCGTATTGCCCGGCAGGCTGACATATAGGGCCCCGGCCAGAGCACAGAACCCTCTGAGCAAAGGGGAATTACCCCAGACCATTAATTATTGTGCGATCGATTCCCTGTTCGATCAGGAGCGCCCGTGAAGGTTAACAGCAAGAGCCGGGACAGGAGTGAGGAGTCCTCCGAAGATGAGGTCAAAGGGAAGGAGCCATAAAGCAAAGTGGAGGGCCCCTGAGCATCGCGTGTCTCGGAGTCTTACCATATGTAAGCTCTAGCAACAGCACACGGCCCCCCGAGCAAGTGAAAAAACGGTACTTATATGACAGTCCCCCCCCCCCCCTGAGCAGCTGAGTGTACCCTGGCATATGAGGCCCCGGAAAAAGCGTAGCGAGCTTTTCGGGAGAACGGGAAGAATCTGTGGAGGAAAACTTGATCGATCAAGAGTGCTCAGGCATGGAAGCACATGGAGTCCCACTAACAGCATTGGGCCCTACAAGAAAATGCAAAGAGATCAAGGGCAACGTGGAATGTTCCTTGGCGATCAGATTGACCTGGCAAGTGGACATATGGGGTTCGGGTAACAGCGTAATGTTTCTGGACAGCACAATGAACCCCAAAAATTCCCCCAAGCAGCACCTCAATCAGCAAAGAATTAATGTCTCCTTATCAACTCTTTACTGTCAGCAACCCTTCTTGAACGCATGTAGACCCAAATACGTCCAACTGTGTTGTGCGTAATGTTTTGTTAGAAAACTGCGTTCGTTCGGCCGGTTGTGGGCCCATTTGGAGCTTATAGGTCCCCTCGGCAAGGTTCATGGGGGCATGGTCTCGTGCCTTCCCCCTCTCCGTCTGTATCCGCCACCAACCCGAGCATCTTAATAGATGGGGCCCGCCAAGAACATAGGGTGATCCATTCAAATAAGAAGCAATCAAAACACAGCATTAAGAGCCTCGGAATGATCGAATGTGCCCGAGGAGTTAGCAGATAAGGGTCCCTCGACAAGAGCGCAAGGCCAGTTCCCGAGCAGGTTATTACATAGGGCCCCCGTCAAGAGTATAGGGACCCCCATTCGAATAGGAAGTCCCCAAGACCCAATGAAAAGGGCCCTCCAATGATTGAGTGCGTCCAACCAGGCTAACGGATGGGGCTCCAAACAGAGCGTAGTCGTAGGGCTCTCCATTCAAACAGGAAGCCCTCAATACCCAATGTAAATGGCCCCCAAACGATGGAATGTACCCCAGCAGCTTATCAGAAGGGGTGCGACGAGAGCGCTAGGCCCTCCATTCAAATAGTAAGTACCTAAAACCCTGTGCAGAGGGCCCCCGAAAGATTGAGTGCACTCGAGCAGTTTATCAGACACCCCCTGACAGGAGAGCATTGCCCTAAATTCAAAGGGGTAAACGGATGGGGCGACCGACAAGAGCGTAGGGCCATCCATTCAAATAGGAAGTCCCCAAGACACAATGTGAAGGGCCCCCGAACAATCGAGTGTGCCCGAGCAGGTTAACAGATGGGGCCGCCGACAAGAACGTATGGCTTTCCGTTCAAACATGAAGTACCTACGGCCCGATGCATAGGGCCCCGAATGATCGGGTGCGCCAGAGCATGTTAACAGACAGAGTCCCCGTCAAGGACACAGGGCCCTCTATTCAAATAGGAAGTACGCAAAATCCGACGTAGATGTTGTCCAACAATAGACTGTGCCCGAGCAGCTTATCAGATAGGCTTCCAACAAGAGCGTAGGACGTGCAACTAAAAAGTATCCAAGACCTCGTGTGGAAGGCCCCCAAAAGATCGAGTGTATCCGCGTAGGCTATCAGATAGCCCTGACAAGAGCGTGGGGCCATACATCAAAATGCCCAATGTGCAGTCACCAAACAATTCAGTGTGCCGGAACAGGTTAACGGATGGGGCCCCCGACAAGTGTGCAGGGCCCTCCCTTCAAATAGAAAGTACCAAAGACCCAGTTTGGACGGCTCCGAGCGACCAGGTGTTTACAAGAGAGCGTAGGGCCCTAAGCAAGTGGCCTAGAATTGGAAACGCCCTAAATAAATGCAGGGGGGCCTGTGAGCGTATCGCGAGTGAGCTGGTAGGTGAACCGAGACCAACGAAAAGGGCCCCAGAGCAATCGAGAATACCCCGTCATGTTAACATATGGGGCCCCGGCTACAGCCCATAGAGCCTTTCTGACGAATGGAAAGAGTCCATGGAAGGCCCTGATTGACGAGAGCGCCCCGTCACGCAAGCAAGAAGGGCACAGCAACAGTGCAGGGCCCTCCGAGCAAACGCAAAGAAGTCAAGGAAAACGTGGAAGGCTCCTTGACGATCGGATTTACCCTACAAGTGGGCATACAGGTCCCCCGGAAACAGCATAGGGCCCCTGGACAGCGTAATAGGGCTTAAAATATCAAATTAACAACTTTTTCAATCACTGAAGATTTTTTTGTCTCTTCTCGTTGGCCCTCCACTTTCGCTTGCAGTTGTTCTTAGCGACATAGAAATTCCAAGATGCCCAATTTCGTTGCGTTTCAATAAAAAAACTACATCTGTTCCGTCGACTGTGGGCCACTTTAGAGCCTATGGGGCCCCTTCAGGCCTAGGGGGGCGGGACATAGCTCCGTGGCCACCATCTCTGGATCCGCCCCTGCTGCCAGTGCAGGGGTGCCGCGGCTAACCGCTGCCAACGGGTGCTGTCAGCTTTACTGTGGGGATACCTGACATGGAGCTACGTGTGCAGAGACCAAGCAGCAAGCCCACTCACCAGCAGCGGGGGCCCGCCGCGGGGCCTACTCACCAGCAGCGGGGGCCTACCGCGGGCCCACTCACCAGCTGATGTGGGCCCCTAGCGGGGCCCCCTCATCAGCCAATGCGGCTCGCAGCGGGGTCCGCTCGTCAGCACTTCGACTAGAAGACCAGAGGCAAGATCTGTTGTCTTTTAGTGGTCTTATTTTCGAAGGTTCTGTCCCTGCGTACGCGTCCGCACGCGCACGGGTCACGTCCAAAATTGAATGTATTAACCTTGACACCGTGGGATAAACGTGTGGCGCCACACCACTGCTTCTGTGCTGCCCAGATGAAGGCAAATAGGCCACCGAAAAGTGCCAAATACAACAGGTAGCTCAAAGTTCGAAAATTTGACGGTTTCCTAAGGTGTGGTTTGGTAAAAATATGGAGGGGACATTTAGAAACTCTTGTGCAGATATGTAATGAAATCAAACGCTCTGTACCGTTTGTAGTTTGTTTATTCATAAATAGCTCTATTTCCACAACTTTGGGAATGAGCAGCGCAAAACACCAAGCTTAGGCTTAGCCTTTGTAAAGTTTGTCCGAACTATTTAGACCGAACTTGTTGAAAAAGCGAACGGATGGGTGACTTATAGAAAAACTGATTAGGAATTGGTAGTGAGTGGTAATGGGAACTGACATATGAATGCTGGGTGGATTGGGCGAAGGGTTTTTACCCGTGATGGTCTATTCTCAGAGAGCGGCATGTGGATTTGTTGTAATGTGATGTTGCGACCATTTGCTTCTTCGCAATCCTTTCCCGTTGCATTCACCGCTCCTAAAACTATAAGAAAGCCTCACATTTGATTGGTTATTGCCCCGTGGCAAAGCTTCTCCGGCTAGATACCATTTACAAGACAGACTGTTTTCGGAACCTGTGACAAACAGCTTTCATCGCAGAAGCTTGCTGTCGGAACATTTGTCGGACACGTGCGCAGAGATAAACAAACTACTCGAACTGTGTTCTTCAGGATGCCTGCGAAAAGCCATCCGTCTCGTCGCTATTTGTGTCATTCAAAGCGATACTCGAGTGACAATCACTTGTTGTTGTGCTTCCCGTGTATATATTATTACAGTTTTCGCGAGTCTCAACTCATATCACACACTGGGTTCATGGATGCTCAAAGCTTACATGCCACTCTTTTATCCAAGAACCACATACCGTCCCATGACCAGGCGCACTCCCCTGATGCCGTTCCTCACGCGGGCCAACATCGCCACAGGTCACGCCGCGCTGAGCTCACCCGGCTGCACCAATCATCACGCTGCACGGACTCACTTTTGGCAGTTGGATTCCAACCAATCAGAGGCCCGCTCGGGTCAACTCAACCGGTGGGCGCCGGTTAACTCAACCGCACAAAATCACAACACTAACACGCAACGCTACCACACATCTAAAGTTGTCGCCCGGACAACAACACCAACCAAGCCATGACAAAATACGCCGAGCGACGGCAGCGCAAATAATACAGTGACCAAAAGCAGCACAAGTCTGTTGCACAAATCAGTCGTCATGGTAGCACCAACGAATTTCCTCAGGCGAAGCAGCCAGCAACATGCGTGTGTCCGTCGTGTGCAAGCCTTCACACTTTGCTGCCCATTGTCTGCACACATACAAAGTCATGAAACCCAAACCGGCGCGGCTGTTTTCGCCCTTCCCAAGATCGACGCCCCGACCCAGGTGGCGGAGGTGGACCGACGAGCTGCCTGTGTCGCTCAGCGTGAGCGGCGGTACATGGGCCGGTCAAACTGGACTCGTCACACCACCCAACGTAGTAGATCGCGTCACAAGCGAACGCTCCGATCTACCCGAGGACTCACTCGGTGTTGGCGGTGCAGTGTCCCGGATGCGTATGTTTGCGGGAGACGGTGCTGCTAGGAGCAGACCGTCTACCCTGAAATTGGACGCCTGGCGGGACGTCAGCTCGCTCAGGAGCACAATGTGTGATCAGAACACTCCTTCGAATAGACCGCCCCGACGTTTGTTAACGCCGGCCGCAGCCAGCGGCTGGACCTGATAGCGATTTGTAAGGCTTAAAGCGGTTGTGGTGAATAACACCTTTTTGTTCCCCCTCCTTCGGGACTCTGTATGTCCAGCTTCAGAGCTTTTCTTGAATTTTATACGCCTCTCCCGTGCGGACGCCAGTTTTCGGCTCTCACCCTTTTTGAAACCTTCCCTAGGCGTCCAGACATGGTCTCCGACGGTATAAACGTGTTTCAGAACGTGGAGATCGTGGACTTCCTTGCTGGCTTTGTGTGGTGCGACGCTGGCGTCAATAGCCGTCGCATCGGTGGCCTCTAGAAGCTGTTGCAGGCCGCACATGTAGGCGATGATGTCCGGGAACGCTGCGGCCGCGTAACCGTCCCGAGACTTTGCGCCATTCCCATGCGCTGGGTTGTCGGTAGTGTAGTGGTTAACGAGTCTGCATTTACCACTATGGGTCTGGAAAACCAGAGGTGCGGGGTTCGATTCCCCGCGGCGCCCGCCCTTCCTGCCAGGGTGAGAGGCTGGCTGACGCCATATAGCGTCAGCAGCTGAGTGCGTCGTAAAACTCCAATGACACACACACACACACACATTCCCACGCACTATATGCATCCGGGGGAGTTGGTTCAGCTGATCCTACTTGACCACATATTTAAATAAAGGCGTTTCCCATCGGCGCGTATCTATGACGTCATATTGGTGGGCGGAGTCGGGGTCGTAAGTCAAGAAGGAACTGGGCTCCGGGGCCACTTCTCCATCATCCCATTCCATACTTGAGTAAGTCCATTCGATGTATGACGTAGATACCTGACTTACATATGACGCCACGGCCCAAGCCCATTCCTAAATGCGCCAAAAGGCGAAATGCGTTTGCTTGCAAACAGGTCACGCTGTTTACTTAGGAACACCTAGCAATGGTCATTGCTCTGTCGAAAATGTTGTATGTCGAGCAAAATGGGCAGTTCTCGATCGCACGTTGATAGTGTAAGCGGCAGTGATGTTTTTAGCCATATGACTTGAAAATAGCTGTTCAGTCTAATCATATTCAAGTATGCCACTCCTTTGCGCTTATAATAATTTTATATTATAATTGTGCCCACATTTAGAATTAAAGGCGTTCCCCATTGGCTGTATCTATGACGCCACCTCAGTGGGTGGGGCTTCGAGCCCCGTTCCTCATTGGAAAATGTTGCCAGATGCTCCGCCCCCTTACGTAAGAGCCTTTGACGTCCCACAGCCACGTCACCTACGTAGTGGAAAACGCCTTAAGTACTCACACACTAAGTACTCCCAAATATGGTGGCTGGTAAAATCCGCTGTTTCCGGGCAAACACATTTGACGCGCAGCAGACACGATATTCACTAGTAGGGACAGTCAACTGCAAACGTTTCATGCGTATCTTTCACAGCAGCTGTCGATGCCATAAGCGACGAAGTTAACGAGAATATTATAGGCAGAGGAAGGCGATCATCGCCTTCAACTAAGTACGATGTAACATTAATTTAAACGTTGCGCAAAAGTAAGTACGATCAATCCTGCCACAAACGCGAAGTTCAACCGGCACTAATAACGCCTTATGCCAACTAAGCTCATCGCAGATATATCTTGACGTCGTCCATATATTATGTTACACATGGAACAGTTTTGTTAATTAGGGATGTTAAAAAAGTTAATCAGGGATGCAGCTGAGGGTAGGGGCACCCCACGTCCTCCATTGGCCCGGATGTGCCTCATTTCACCAAAGATGGTCCCCGGCGGAAAGTGAAGAATAGGCGTGATGCGATCTCACCGAGGTCAGGGCCAGTGAGATGAACGGGTTTTCGGAAACAAGTGCGAAGCAAAGTGCTACTTCGATTTGGCAAGTTTGGGCCTTGCTCGGAGCACGTGTGCGGGGAGAAATCGCGTGTTGTGACACGTGGCATGAAGGCGAGTTGTACATATGGACACACGGAACAATATCCATGGAACGTGTGACGTCAGGTTATACGGCATATTTACATCCCTAGGGATTCAATGCATACATAAACCTTCCCCACAGTCATACGGTCCTGACGAACTATTTCTGTCGCAGGACTCAGAAAGTGACCAAGACAATGGTGCACTCGCCGACGTAGCGGTACTGACTCAGCCAGATCCTCAACGGCGCGTTAACGAAATAGAACATTATGTGAACGACGTGGTTCTAACATATTGTGACAAATATTTCAAATCACACTGGCGTATCTCGCATCAAGCTGTTTTTTTCAAAATCGTCAGGCAAATCTGGCTCCTTATTATGACTATCATGGTCAGCGTAGAGGCAGCCCGAAGCGTTCATCGGAAAATGGCACGTCTGCTCTGCAATACCTTGCCGAGCCAGTGCTCCACCACTCTGTTGGTGACAAGTTTGGGAACTTCAAATCTGGGTCACACTATTACTTTACAACATTTTGCAAATGTATTATTGCCGCGCCCTTTTATTTTCATGGACGCAGCCAGCAGGGAGATAGCGGCTGCTCATTGTACGCATAAGCATCGCCAAGCAGTACATCTACTGGCTGTTTGTGATGACCGTCGTCCATTCACTGACGTACTTGGAGGGTTCCCGGGACTTGCCCACAGTTCTCGGGTTTTCCGGAGGAGCGTCTCCTTTGCCACGACTTCAGTTTTCATCGGTGGCAGCTTCCCCCATCTAACAAACACTCCATCGAGGACTGGGGCTTTCCCTTTTCCCGGCGATTTTACCCCTTACCGCGACAACGATCACCTCAGCCCCACCCGGCATCACCTCAATACGGCCATACAAAAACACCTGTCAAAATCGAACGTGCTTTCAGCACGCTGGTAAACAAACTACGCCGGCTTAAACATTTAAAACTGAAAATATGGGCTATGTGGCTAAGGCAATCATTGCATCGTGCATTGATCATTGCATCACGCATCGATAGTTGCATCGTGTATCATGAGCGTCGTGTAAGGGATGATGTACCGCCGGCAAAGCCCCACGAGGCAGATCCCGTGGAGCAGATGACGTAGATGCGCTGCTGCCTCCTAACACGCAGGATCTGCAAACGCAGTGCATAGGCATCACCAAGTAACGGTACATGGCTGACTACCTCATGGCACAGATGATGATGCATGCAACTTGTTCCAGTTAAAGGGAATATTCCATAGTTTTATGGCGCTTTGAACTGAAATGGCCAATTGGCAATTAAATGGATTTTTTTTTTGTTTGGAAGTGGCAATTTATTTTGGCAGTAGAGGCTGGTGCGTGCAGCCCACTAATGGACATACTCATTATAGGCCAACATTATATGGCTTTGCAAAATTGTCTTTCCCTAAAGAATTCTGAAAATATAGAGCTGTATTATTGCTGATAACACCCCACCGTGTTAACAATTTATAAATGTGGGCAAGCATTGATCGTGAGTCATCAATGTCAAAGCCACTGCAACTTGCGTGAGATGCTGGGTACTGAGAAAGGTGGAAAAGTATTGCTGTTGATGTCTCAGATAGCACTTCATAATATTTTTATCATGAGCTTTGTGTGCACTGGCAGCTTTATCACTTCCTTGCATTTTGCCCATCCAACCATACATGCACTTGTCATGTCTCCAGCCTTCTGCAAGGTCTGCATGTTTGCAGTGTCATTTCACCACATGTAAAAATTTTCCCGTTATTTTTCAGTGAAGCAGCCTGACCGCTACAACATGTTGCTTGCCTATGGAAGTGGAAGATGTGTTTGCATCTTTCTCACCTCCGTTGTGTGGATTCCCAAAACAGGCTGAGCAAGTGATGCCATGTATTGGTTGTCTGCTTTGCTGAAAGTGATTTGTATATTGTAGTATGTGTTTTGGTCAGTCGGTTGCTTTGGTTGTTTATGTGTTACACAGTTTTTGGTCATTATATGTCAGATGGGGTGTCAATACAAGAGAGCACACTTGACCCATCTTTCATGATGTATTTTTTATAAAAACCACATGGATTGCGGTACAAAAACCGTATCGATGTTCATTATGTTATACCGAAGTACGGCACTGAGATAGTGCCACAATAAAGCTATTGACCCGAGCCATTACACAATGTACCACATTGGTTGACTACTCTATGTCAAGCCTATGACAAAGCAGCTTATAATTTATGAATGACTCGAAATAACGAATTCAACAATGCCAAAGGGCTATCAACGGCAAGAATGTCATTGCACCACGATGGTTATATCAGGGTCAACTATTCACTGAATAAATAATTTTAAGGAACAAAGAATTCTTGGTAGCCCAATCTTACCATCTTTACCATAGCAATAGCGATGCTTTGGCAATCAATTCATAGCAACGTTGCAAATTTATTCATTTTCACGTGACACCGCATTTCCAGTTACAAATAATAAAGAAAGTAACTGCTGAGCGCATCACATGATATCAATCTCAGGACTACGGCACTGCAGGCAACGATGGGTCGACAATAAAGTATGGACAAAATTATCATCAACAGCATAGCAGCAACAGCAGCAGCACAGCATATCGTGCGTTGATATTAATAATCTGCCATAAAAGCTGGCGATCACTACGTCGCGTATGTCAAGCAGTCCACCAAAGCTTTTCTTACCGCCAGCACCAAGACAAAAATCCACAAACAAACCACCCAGTAATCCGCCACCCGACACAGCCCCCGCGACGAGAATGGCCGGCTGACGTCAGCTTTGGTGTGTTTCGAGATATTCTTTAGGTCTGGCCGCCAGATGCTGCCAGGTTTTGCTGTCGTCACAAAACCATTTCATGACACCATCAAGCAATGACGTAATAGGCCACATTTTTGCAAACTTTGAAATTTTGCTACTTAGCGTCTTTTTGAACCTTAAAAGCTTACCAATAATTACAAGTAAGCTTTTCCCATCATATCTGATGCCTACCTCAATATCTCCAAATGTGGTCCATTCCCCTTAAATGTTGCAATGTGAGGACTGAGAAAGATAGATGAAAAAGGAAAGAACAGTCAGCTCATTAGACTGACATAAATACAAACTTTGGAAAACAGACAGTGGAGTAGCAGCAGGCGATGTCTCTGGAAGGGGCATAAACTAAAAAGCTTGCAGACTCTCCAAATTTAAAAATTAACAATTTATGTAACATGAATTATTGGGATTACTTTGGCCAACACACAGTGTGACAATTTCATTGTCTGATTGCTTAGTACGTGTAAAATCTCATCCACAGGCCTTAGCATTTGGCAAGGAGCATTTTAGGAATTAAGTGCTTACAGCCTTTGATAAGTCAGCATTTAGTTCACATTATGAGTGTAGAAGGTAAGTTAGGCGACAGTTAAATGGAGCAGGATGACATTTATGGCATGCATGCATTTTTTACAACTCACCTGCCTTGTGAAACCCAGCAGACAGGCCATGGCCATCGTGATTGCTTCTTTGGCAAACTGTGCATATGTAATGGTCACATTGAGTAGCATTCAATGCTATTAAGAGAGCAGGCCATAGATCGGTGTGTGCAGAAAAGATTGCCCTAAATTATGCATATGGCCTTTATCATTAATAAACGTGTTAAGCTATGACAGCTTTATACAACTGCCTTGTACTTGCACTCACTTCAATACACCTAGCAATAAATCATTGAAATCAACCTCGCATCCCTGTTACCTATTAATAAGATATTCTGAAACGCATACCAGCGCTTAATCTGTAAACACCAACTTTAGGTAATGTCGCCATGGCAGACTGCTCGGCACCGGAGTCCCAAAACTCCACCTTCTCCATGTTGTTCACTATCTGTCAGGCATGCAGCAGGTCGGTGAAGAAGTGGCATGGAAAATCAGTGCAACCATATCTTTAATGCAATTTTTATGCAGCAAAACAATGGTGCTTGTAGGCCGCACAGTTGCAAGTTTGTACAGCGTATCTATCATCAGCAACTGCTTAACCTAGACCAACCCAGGCCAGTGCAGTCTGGTCATTCAAAATGATCAATCAGAGCTACGAAACAAACAAGCTTACATTACATACATATCGCCATTGATCTAATGCGGTAGAACCTGGGCAGACGAGTAACCTAAAATCGCTTATACATGTACATTTGCGATCCAATCACCAAGTACGCAGTCATGGCTGACCTCATGTCAGTGCACCAATGCCCTTCCGTGCCGCGGCCGGGTATGCCGTGGCCCGTAATCCCTGAGGGCATATCACTTAGTGAAAGCAAATGAGTCTGACTAATGCTTTCTTCAGCCAACATTAGTGAGCTACTCTAAGGCAATGGCGTATTTTCAAAATGGCAAAACCCATGGTGCCCGAACAAATCCTCTGCATTCACCTCACCCCAGCCGCAAATGCGCCGTAGGCGTTACTACGCGTTAGTATGTAAAGAACCACGAGCTGCCGCACTTTCCTTGCCTCTCGGCCAAGTAAGGAATGGGCTTAATTTGGGCCTTGACATCATAGATAAGTCGGTAGCTACGTCATACACGAAATGGGCTTACTCCAAGCTGGGAATTGGCTTCCATTTGCTTATGGAGAACGGGGCACCGGTCGTAAGTCAGTGAGGAACTGGCTCTGGCCCACCTCTACACAACTGACCTGCCCTGGGGCGGGGTCAGCCGACCAATGAGATCAGCCAGGAGAGCGGTCAGTGGTGCGTGAGTGCTGACGCGAAGTGCGGGACGGCGCTGGTGAGTTCTATGGTACGAGCCGGCCGCGTGCATTATGTATACCAACAATTGCGCTGCGTTAAACTTTGTTAGGCTCATTCGCTATTGCGCACAATGCTGCAAATTGACGCGAACCGGTGAAATATCACGCATGTAAGCAGATTCGAACTCATGCCAATAGTGCCCAGTCGTAAGCAGACATTTTGCCATCTGCGACAAGGATGATGATTTTGGCTTCGGGGCGTGCCGACTGCGTTGGTCACGTGGTTCGGGGCGTGCCGACTGCGTTGGTCACGTGGTTCGGGGCGTGCCGACTGCGTTGGTCATATGGTTCGGGGCGTGCCGATTCCGTTGGTCATATGGTTTGGGGCGTGCCGAGTGCGCTGGTCATATGTTTCGGGGCGTGCCGAATGCGCTGCTCATATGGTTCGGGGCGTGCCGACTGCGTTGGTCATATGGTTCGGAGCGTGCCGACTGCGTTGGTCATATGGGGCCCTAAGCCGTCCCCGAATGTATGCATTGTGCGTCACAGGTCGTTACTATCTTCTAAAATGTCAAAACAACAAAACAACCACGTCGGCTATAAACAGCTGGTGTTTTGTCTACAACTCGCCAACAGTCTCAACAGGTTGCGCTAAAAGCCCTAGCATCCCCCCCGCCAAATGGCGAATCAACGCTGATCACTGGAACGTAAGCATCTGAAACACGTGACGACACACAAACACAGGGAACGCAAACTTGTGTGGACGTCCATGACAGATAAATATCAATCATGTCTGAAGCTAACTTGCTTAGCTTACACTTCTGTCAAAATGCACCGTTGTAATAGCGTCAAGAGCTCATCATGGCAAGGCAGTGGTCACTTGGTCAAAGCTGCTTTACTCAGTTTCTGTATGTCTGTGTCACTGTTTCTCAGTGACATGCCACTCGTGTCTTTGTCACCGTTGCTCAGTGACATGTCACTTATGTCTGTGTCATTGTTTCTCAGTGACGTGTCACTCATGTCTGTGTCAGTGTTTCCCAATGACATGTCACTCACGTCTGTATCGCCGTTGATCAGTGACATGTCACTCATGTCTGTGTCACTGTTTCTCAGTGACATGTCAGTCATGTCTGTGTCACTGTCTCGATCGAAGTCTAAATAAGGCTCCTGCATCCGCATACATCATTAAGGGCTTTCGCCTGCGCAGGTATTTGGCAGACCGTACTTTACACTGGATAGCGCTCGCCGCAGACACCCTTTTCGCTTCTGCGCCATTTCTCGAACCAAACTGTGCCGAACACCGTGCCTCACTGTGCCACTGTGCCACATCAAAGAGTGCCTCAGCGTTCTCCCTGCATCCAGTCATTCTACTGGAGCTCTCTGCAGCCATCAGGAAGATGAGCGCGTCGCGGGCTGTCGATACCGATGACGTACCACTCTATGCAGTGGAAAGTGTTTCCCTATAATCGGTGCACGTTTTCTACATCTGATCAAATTTTTATCATATCACGCACCTTTCCATCGGTCTGGAAGATCACGTGCTTCACCGTGGTGTTTCAAGTCGGGCGATCGATCAGACCTGAATAACTTTCGGCCCATTTCTTTTCCGCCTGAAGTGTCGAAAATTATCGGGAAGACCGTCTGTTCGCAGCTCACTTCTTACCTTCTTGACAATCATGTGCTGACGCCATCGCAATATTCTTACGGTCCACGTCCGCCGATGCCCTGGTCGACGCTGTCGGGCGGCTGGCAAGGGCTGTCGACAACGGCCATGTCACGTCAATAATGACGATTGACATTGGCAAAGCCTTTAGCAGCGTTGATCACGGCGTCCTCCTTAGCAAGCTGGAATGGTGCGGAGTGCCCTCGGAATGGTTCCGGGACAACCTGAGCGGTCTGAAGCAGGTGTCGGTGGTGGCTCGGTTGCCTTATCTCTATCCCATAGAGTAGCCCAGGGATCCCTTGTTAGCCCAATTCTGTTCCTCATCTTCATCAACGACCTATCCAGCTTCCTACCACACGGCCGTCAACTATCTTACGCCGATGACACCCAACTCTTGACTCCTCTATCCCCGATGTCGTCGGCTGTCTAACCTGAAAGCCTGTGTTGAGGAGTCCACTCAGCACCTTCAAAACTGGTTTCAGTCAGATAGACTTAAAATAAATCCCCAAAAAGACAAACTTTATGCTGATGGGCACCAAACCCTCGATCACAAAGGCCGGCAACTTCCACATTACCATCTCCGGCATCAACATGCATCCATCATCTTCAGTGAAGGTGCTGGGTGTACTTCTCGACCACCACCTCGCCTAGCAACTCCACATCTCCTCCCTCGTTTGGCGCTGCATTGCAATCCTCGTATCCCTGTTCAAAATCCGACACCACTTCACTCCTGAGGTTTTGAAGCTCCTCGTCGAACTCTGCGTCTTTCCCCATATCCTCTACTGCCTGCCCATCTGGGGTGGAGCGGCCGAGCGCCACCTAGAAAGGGTGCAAAGGGTGATGCACTTCGCAGACAGGCTGGTGAGTGGGGTCCGCCACAGCGATTACATTTCACCCTTTCTGGACGCGTTCGGCTGGCGAAGCGTCGCGGATCTTGTGAACCACCGGGACTGCCTGAACGTGTACAGGGCACTGCACGTCCCCGAATCTCGCAGTGCACTGCGTGCTCCATTCGTAACGCGCGCCGAGTCTTCCCAACGCCAAACTCTAGCTGCTTGGGGAGGGGGGGAGGGGGAGGGAGAGATGTCGGCTCGCTGCATCTGCCACGCGTCCGATGAGCGCCACCCAGTGACACTTCCGTACCGCGCCGCTGCTGCGTGGAACCGGCTGCCTGCGACGGCCGTCCGCGCGCCCTCGCGCCAGGCATTCTTGACTGTTTAAAATCGCTGACTCATCGACTGAAACTGTGTGCCTATGCCTATGTGTGTACCTCTGTTCTGTATGTAGGTCCTTTTCCTTGCACAGCTAAGTGCCGAACAACCACCACGTGGAGGCGCCTTAAATAAAATAACTGTAACTGCAACTGTAACTGTTACTATAACTGAACAAGGCCTGCTCCCCCACACGATCGCCACCGATAGATTTCCTGGAGCCGACGTCCGATCCTAGCCATGACGCGTCGGCCGACGTCTGTTACTGGCCGTGACGCGTCGCCTCCTGCGGCTGATGCAGAGCCTCTGCGATCCCGTCACGTCCTGTGGTCTTCCTTCCGGCCGGCCGGGCGCGCAGGAAGCGGTCGCGATACAGGCGCTGTGCGTCTGACTCAGTCCCGGCCGGCCGGCGTCTCCGGGCTCTGTCGGCGCCTGTGACCAGACATAATCGCCGGGCCCGCCCGCCGCAGCGCCGCCGTGTCAGCCCGTCCCCGCACTGATGGCGTCGCCGGCCTCGCGATGCTGCCTGGCCGTCGTGGCGCTGCTGGCCGCGCTGCTGCTGCTGGCCGGGCTCAGCCTGCTGGTCTGCGGCATCTTCCTGCTGCTGCAGGCGCCGCACCCGCTTTTCAACGGCTGCACCATCGTCGCCGGACTGTGGGTGAGTGAGAACGCGGCGTGACGGTCGGTGCTGTGGGACCTAGGCTCGGCTGCCGCGGCGTGACGGTCGGTGCGGGTGACCTGGGCCTGGTTGGCGCGGCGTGACGGTCGGTGCTGGGGGATCTTGGCGCGACGCGGCGTGACGGTCGGTGCGGTGACCTGGGCCTGGTTGGCGCGGCGTGACGGTCGGTGCAGTGACCTGGGCTTGATTGGCGCGGCGTGACGGTCGGTGGAGAGGAGCCTGGGTTCGGTGGGGCGGCGTGACGGTCGGTGCAGTGACCTGGGCCTGGTTGGCGCGGCGTGACGGTCGGTGGAGAGGAGCCTGGTTCGGTGGGGCGGCGTGACGGTCGGTGCGGTGACCTGGGCCTGGTTGGCGCGGCGTGACGGTCGGTGGAGAGGGACCTGGGTTCGGTGGGGCGGCGTGACGGTCGGTGCAGTGACCTGGGCCTGGGTGGCGCGGCGTGACGGTCGGTGCAGTGACCTGGGCTTGATTGGCGCGGCGTGACGGTCGGTGGAGAGGAGCCTGGGTTCGGTGGGGCGGCGTGACGGTCGGTGCGGTGACCTGGGCCTGGTTGGCGCGACGTGATGGTCGATGCGGGGAACCTGGCTGCCTGCTGCCGCGTGCGTGTGCACCCACTCGTATCTGGACAAATTTGGCGGCGCTTCGGGGATTCACGATCTGATTGCGCAGAGTGCACAAGTGAAGAGTCCACACAAAATTGACATTAAAGGCGATCAGTCAAGAGGCCTCTCTGCATTTGATGGTTTTGATTTACAGCCAAATTTGGCTGCAGATGTCTTCGTGCTAGCTTCTGGAGACCTTCACTAATAGGTTTGTATGTGCGGATGCGGTAACACGTGGCTACGAGAGCAAATAAATAGTGATGATTTTGCACGTACAGGGCGTGTTCCGCATTTGTATTCTTTTAGCTGAGACAACCACTTTGAAGAGTTTCGGTGCAGATTGCAACGCTGCCCTTCTGAAGGCCTAAAACCTTCGAGTTTCTGAGCTACACGCCCCCGAATATGTGCCGACTATTTTGTGCAGACCATTCTAAAGTCACTCAGGCATCTCTGACTCCATACCACCGTTATTCTATCTCCGTCATGCAACTGACCATGCGGCGTTTAAGATGAAAAAAACTGATCGTCGAACCGATCATATCTGGCGTTTTTTAGTACGACTGCCAGGCATACCGCCCAGCAACTGGCTCTCGACCAATGTTGCACAAGCTATGAAAGATTATAACACGAATCACGTTTTACCACGTAATGCAAGAAGCTTACATTCTTCCCAGTTCTTACGGAAATAAGACTGTGTCAAACAACTTACAAATACTGCCATAGCCAAGTCAATGAGTACAATACAAACACTCAAACTTACGGATGCGTATGCAAGAGCACCGTAAAAGAGAGCAAAATTACGATTAAATTACGACATTTCGCCCACTGAATGCTTCCAGTCCGTACTGTCATCTCTCGGAGATTACAGAGCCAGGAATGAGCGCTGTCATACAGCCGCTCCGTGACGTTATCAAACGATGACGTACTGAAAAGCATATTTACCATATAGAGAAATTTTTGCTGTCTAGGGAGGTATTTTCCACTGAAAGCGAATGTTTCACATTTGAAGATATTGAAGTAAATACCAGATATGATGAAACAATCATGCTGATAACTATTGGTATGCTTTAAAGCCCAAAAATATCATTTAGACACCACATTTCTCTGTTAAGTAAATATGCTCTCCAGCACGTCATCGTACCTCTCACAGCATTAATTGACAACCAGCTGACGGCCGTTAGATATAGAAATCATGTTCACGAACGCCAGCTATGAACGACCCAGCCATTATATTTTGTCTCGGCTTTGATCGTCGCATGGCTGATGAAATGGCAGGATTGAATGGCGTGATTATCACGTCATGAATGTGAAGATGACCTTAAAACACTTTCCCGAAATACCCTCCCCATTTTCGCGGGTGTGTAGCTCAGTAATTAGAGAGAGTTAGGTCTTAGGAAAGGTAGGACTGTGACCTGCACCAAAAGTCTTCAGGATGGCTGTTTCAGTTCCAAAATCCATATCAGTATGGACCACTCCCGTTAAAGTATTCTAATATTCATGAATGAGCCTGCCATCTTATCTGATTCTGTCCCGCAATATGTTCCATGACGCGATCAAACGCTAACGCATTGAGTAGAGTATTTACTAAATGGAGAAATCTTGTCTGGAGGGGTCTTTTCCACTTAAAAGTATACCAATGGTCATCAGTGAGCTCATTTCTTCATGTCATGTGGTTGCTTCAACATATGCAAAGGGAGCACATTCCCTTTATGGTGCGGAGCGTCACCCGCGTGGCTTTGATTTTTTCACAGATGCACGGGAACATACGTAATCACGATAATTCGATGATTCATTCACGTAAAGAACATGTGCCGCTGCACGCTGCCTTGAACCATGTCCACCGACAGAAAACTGATAAGCTAACGCGTTCACTGGCAGTAATGTAGCATGCGCTTGAGTGAACAGTGTCAATTCTATGTTGTTGCGAGTGCCACTCTGCGGGATGGCGACTCTGGGCGCATCCTGGCATGTTACGCATGGTCACGGCACTGCTGGTGAATCATCAGCTGCTCAATACGCGCTGATGGCCTGTTTGTCGTCACACTCTGCCCCGGTGTCCCCCAAGATGTTCTGCTTGGCCTGTTTGTTGATATAATTGTTCCGGCGCGTCACTGAATATGCTGGTAGGCCTGTTTGCATTCAGCAGTTGTTCCGGTGCTCCTTAGGATGTGATGGCGGACCTGTTTGTTGTCGCACTCTGTCCTGCTGCTCGTTAGGATGTGTTGGCGGGCCTGCTTGCTGTCACACTCTGTCCTGGTGCTCCTTAGGATGTGTTGGCGGGCCTGCTTGCTGTCACACTCTGTCCTGGTGCTCCTTAGGATGTGTTGGCGGGCCTGCTTGCTGTCACACTCTGTCCTGGTGCTCCTTAGGATGTGTTGGCGGGCCTGTTTGATGTCACACTCTGCCCCGGTGCTCCTTAGGATGTGTTGGCGGGCCTGTTTGCTGTCACACTCTGTCCTGGTGCTCCTTAGGATGTGTTGGCGGGCCTGTTTGATGTCACACTCTGCCCCGGTGCTCCTTAGGATGTGTTGGCGGGCCTGTTTGCGGTCATACTCTGCGTCACGGGACCGAGGCGAGTCTGGCAACGTTCCCAGCTGCAGCTCGGCCTGCTTTGCTCGGCCCCTGCCGTCAATGTCGCGCACTTCGTCATCGTTGGGCTGTCACCGCACGGCAAGCACATCCAAGCGGTGGCCACAGGTGAGCCAATGAATGGAATGGCCCTGTAATATTTCGCATGGTTCTCAGAATTGCGATTTTCATACCCGGAATGTAATTAATTGGAGTCCGGGTCTAGTTTAAAATTTATTTTGGATGTGTACACGATCGCATTGTTATCACATGATTTTTGGTGTTAAAGGGCGATCGGCGGCGTGGCCATTTTGCCTTGCGTGGCCCACGGCCTTTCCCCGGTGACAATGGGCCATATCGCACATGGGCAGCAATGCTGGTTACCTATTGCAAGTAATCCAAAATTAATAGATATACTCTGTCGAACTGCTCGAAATGACACTTCAGTCGATGTACGTTAAAGAGGGAGTAAACATACAACGTCACAGCATGGATCAGGACCCAGAAATTAAGAAAGATGCACTGGGGCGAAATAACGCTACCGAGCCGCGGCCTAGAGAACGCACGAAATAAGACCAAACTGTACAGCAAGGGGCTCTCCGCATCCCCTACACTGCCGCATGTCTTGCAGGGGTCAAAAAGCTGACGCCTGTATGCCAAAAAACAAAAAAACAAAACACAAATGGCCCGACATGTTTCCTTAGCCGTCGCCCTGATTCGCCGTTTTCCCTACGCGGACTGATAGAGGCGGGAAGGGAAGGGGGGGGGGGGGTGCTAACCCCCACCACTGGCGTTTTTGAAGTAATGTGTATAGAGATTAGCGAAAAGCACCAGTGAATTAGTATCAACGAGATACACGATTGTCACTACCTTTTAAGTCTTTAGTTCAATTAATTGTCCCTATTATGGCGGGTCAAAGGTGGAATTTTCAAGAGAATCGCACTTTTCAGCTTTACACCATATATATATATATATATATATATATATATATATATCTACGACCATGTACCTACGACACCATGCCCTGCGGGGACGCGAAACTTGAACATGCGCATTCCCTGTTTGATTTGGAGCGCAGTGGTATATATTTAGACGTGTATATACATATTTATATACAAAACTTACAACTGTTTCATAAATCTACCGCGAGTTGTAGAATTGTAGTTGTAAAACTTTGCGCCGTGTGTAATTTGTCGCCGCCAATCACCGGCCTTGCCGAGGACGTATAAGAACCACACCTGACCAGCTTTTTAGCACCCCATACGCCCAACGTTGACGTGACGTCACTGGAGTCTCGACACAGCGAGAGCAGCGCGCAGCTCCGCGCGGTGCATATTGCGATCTGGATATTTGCGTTTCCGTGGGTTACAGCTGCACTGCATGCCAAGTTTGCTGGGAAAAGCCACCTTTTCTTCATTCTGTCCTTCAAAATACGTTGCGTTATCAAACGATTAGTTCGGCGTGAATTCGGTAAACCTAACCTAAATTACATCACCCATACTCAGCGGGACGTTGGTGTCAATACATGCAGTCAGGCTCACGCAGTCGGGCTCGCCGTTCTCGCTGTCTCCGCTCCTTCCGGTGCCGATTTCTGTGTCACCCATGTGCACGCGCCCAGGGTCGCACCCAGAATCCTGGTGGAGCAGGAGTGACGCAGGGCTTTACGGAAGGCCCCTGGTGAAAGTTCCTAATTTTTGGGCGAGCCTCAAAGTTTCGTTTTCTTTTCCTTTGCTTTCCTTTTCCGTGCCATCAACTTGAAAAAAACTACCGTACATTAAAATCAAGTCGCTTTAGAGCCGGTAAAAATGTATTTAGGGCGGGATTAGGTTTACAGTTCCTCACAAGGTGTGAGTTCCTCACAATGTCGCTGAATAATTTGCTTGAGGGGGGGGGGGGGAGTGCGGAAAATGGCTCACCCTATCACAAAATATGCATTTCACCTGGGTCCTGGGCTTATCCGCAATCACTTAGAAAAGGTGACGCCCCTGCTTGCAGGATAATAGGAACACTAACCGAACAAGTACGACTTTGCTTGATACTTCTAATCAGAGTTTGAAGGGCTATTAATTGCCTCGCCTCCAATCACTTTAAATGCTGCATCTACCCTACGTTCCCGCTACGCCACGGCGATGGAGCTAGCAGCGGCAGGGGCCATTGACACAGGGCACCAGTGACGTCATTGGCTTGTGCTGAGTCGCACGGGGTTCCAACAATAGGAAATCCAATTTTGCCCCCACCCCCCAGTGTTTCACCCGCCAGCTGATATTGCCAATGTCCGACGAGCGCAGCAACAGCAAATTATGCCATGGATCATCATAAATACCGCGGTTTGTAAACAAAAACTAAATAAACGTCTCAGAAGTGTCCAGGAACAGAACATTGGGTTCCCCAAGACCAACAATCAAGTGCATTTGTCATTGTATTCACCGTGCGTCTTCCAGTTTTAAGCAGAAGTAAACAAACAGAATACTGGCACTGTCGTGGCGCCAGCGAAGCAGTGACTTAGTGAAGCAGCATAATGCTAGTGTTTTGTTACCATGATAGACACCCATATTCCACTCACAGACACGGGATTCATGCATCGTTCACACCCGGGGATAGCTGTCAATGTTTGGCGTAAAGGTGAATGTCGCTGCATGCCCGCAGTTTGGTAGGATGAGCATACTTGCTTTCGCTTGCATGAGTAGAAACTACACTTAAAATTAAGACATTTCATAACCTTTTAGTACAGCCATTTCATCCTGGCAGTGACGTGGATGCCAATAGGCCTACTCACGGAAAATGATCACCTTTGTGTCAGTACCCTCCCACCACCTCAACGCGCGAGCACGAGACAACGCAGGATTTCGATCGTACCGGTGCGGCCGCCAAGGTCACTTACAGTGATGGGTAATACCGCAAAGGAATAAATTTGCTGCACGCTTGGTTGCACGGGTCATACGCGGAGTTAGAGGTGATTAAATCCATCAACACCATCACTGGGTTGCTTCCTCTGAGCGTTGTGTTCTGCGAGCTTGTTTGTCCTTCCACCTCCTCTGAGAACTTGTTTATCTTGCCCCGGAAGATTCTTGCAAGCCTCCTTCTTCTGCGAGATTCTTGTCCACAATCCATTTTCGCTACCGGCATTACCTTAAGGTTACGATCACCGTTTCTACAATAGCGTAGGCCATCGTTGATTTGCAGTTGTGATTTGTACCTTTAATCTTGCAAATGCACCGCGGCTGGAAAAGCAGCTGGCCTTTATGAAACATACCAGGGTACGTTCGTGGAGATTCTCGAGAGATTTGTAAATTTTCGTGTCTGGCCTCGTAGAATTGTAATTTGTAGTTGTTGTTTGTAGATTTCTGCTTTATAAAACATATTTTTACAACTACACATGCAAATTTACAAACTACAATACAAATTTACAAAACAACTTCCTTTATTAGAAAAGCTACAGGTGTGGATTACAGCTAAATGGGCATCCTCACGTTATAAAAAACAATGTTCGGAATCTTGATTTTCGCTCCCGTGCTCCACCAATAGCCATACCCACTGCACATACATTGTTGGACAGGCACCTTTGCGAAATTGAGTATGCTAATCTACATACCTTGACCAAGGTATGTAGGTGGCTAGCTTCTGCTAACAATTCACGCTATTCACCCATCGAACGTCACATTCAAATTTACCTACACTTACCAACCCCTCGTAATCCCTCCCGCAAAACAAAAACCGTGACATGAACCCAAATGATTGACTATACTAAGGGCGCTGCAAGGGCGCGTTCTCAGGGAACCGCCCCACTCTGAGAAGAACAAAGTTTGGCACAAAAGATGAAAGTGACGTCATTAGTTTTAAATAGGAATATCTGCATCGTACCATTTCTTGCCAACTGAAAATATATTTCAAGTCGTTTTAAGTAGTAAGATGGATTATTTAACTCCTCCAATCAACACAGCTAATGTAGGAACTAAGCCTGACGGCTACATGGCATCATGTAAGGTTCATATGATGGATTAACGTCTCAGTGAGCGATCGCTTTTTGCGCTGGGGGACAGCGCGGCAAGGACGAGAAGCATATTGATAAATGAACCAAAAGATCCGTTCTATAACTTGGGACACAGTAGAATGTGCCCACAAATTGCCCACAAACTGTCTTCCCACACGACAGTGCCTTAAAAAGGTCTAGGCCAGTCAAATGTAGCTTCCTCTTCGAATGCTGTAATGCGCGCAATTTCACCGCCATCTACGCCTCGTAAAAGTATATCAGGTGTTCTTCAGCCGCATCAGATGCAACCAATCAAGAGAATCTCGCGATGGATATCATGAAACAAAATTAATCAGTGAGTTAGTGGAAGCCTTGTGCAAACATCAGCAAGAAAGCTCTTCATATCAATTGGCTTGATTGAATGTCTCCCACCCGCCAACGAGTGCTTGATGGCTTTGGACGGAGCAAACACTTCTTCAAACCTTTGTTGCCACACACTGTAGATGTGCATTGTGATCGCTGGCTTCATTTTACCAGGCTGTAGTTTGATAGGGAGGGGGCAGTCCCGGCACACGGCTGCTCTCGCCGCGGCGGCTGCTTTTTCATTTGTCACAATTCCGACGTAGCTGGGATACCAAGCTGGTGGTGTCAGATGTGACTGATCACTAGAAGCTGGCGCGGGGTTTAACGATAAAATAGCACTTAGTGAGTAGCTTAAAAGCAGCGTCACCCTCTGCGGCGGTGAAAAAGTGCCTTTACTATCACCGGCGAAATTTGGAATCGTCCAAATTGACAACGGGAGCCAAATCTTTTAGAAACCTATGCAATATAACTCCAAATGCAATACACTACAAAAACAAAGTCCAATTAAACGTCATGCGACATAACCATTATTCATGATTTTTAGTGTTCAGACCCCCAAACTACTTCGAAAAACTGCACCCCTGCTCCCAACTCTGAAAGGAAGGTGCGTGAAACTTGGGGAGAAAACTATTTGAAGTGCATTTTGTAGGTAGGTTCAGCCACTTCCCTTCCGGCTCCCCCCCCCCCCTGATCTCTACGCATTCGGTAAAACTGCATCGTTGTAGCCCTACATTTACCGACAACATAGTTCTACAGGCGCCTGAAAACAACATCACTTTCGGTTTTGTGACGTCGTCGTGCAGTCGGCTGAAAGCGCTTGCGACCTCCACCATTTTCGCATTATCATTACTGGCGCAGAACTCGCACTTAAACACGATCCCAATAAATTTGTGCAAAACCCGTGCAATGATGGCATTAACGGATACTAGCAACATTTTCGAGCACCTCTAACACCTTCATTTAGCGCTATGTTCAATACGATGACAATCAAAAACGTCTTTTCCCACATCTGTCCACCGGCCAGAGCGCTAAAGCTGAGGTGTGACGGGTGATGTGAGGCCTACACCAGCATTGCTCGGCATCTTACATCAAAGCCTCTGTTCCTCTCAGTGGAAGAAAACCCTGGATGGATCCTTAACATGTGTACCTTCAATGTCCTCTGTTGACCGTTGAAGCTAACTAAAGTTTGGGAATCCACGAACAACAAGCGTCCCAGATCGGCAGGGCTGTTTAACGCTATTTCCAGGGACGTTCTCCATGCTAGGTCCATACAAGTGCGGCACAGTGACTTAAAAACTGACCACTGGCCACGTTTTCAAGCCAGTTCGCTTCTCGCCACATAAACACAACCAACAGCAGCCCATAGCCCCACACGGAACCCAGTTCAATACCACGTGGCGAGCATTTGAACCAATCTGTCTTAAATGGCAACACGTTTTAAAACGCCGCATAGTAAACTGATCACGTCCGTCGCAATATGCTGTGACCAGCCACGATTCTTACGACTGGTAATAAGCTTAATTGTTCGATATTTTATGCTGTCTAGCATGTAAAGTGAGTCTTGGCCGAAAAATCTGTGAAAGGTACTGATCTCAGGTGCATTGAAAAAGCACTGTGTCACCACTGATATGTGACGTCAGCACCGATATAGTATGGCTTAAAGTGGACTTCGGTCACCTGCTTAAAACTATCCCGATTAAAGCGACTATGTTTGGCAATATCTCGTGACTCAACTTGCTTGCACAGTGAGACGCCAGCGTTTCGACGCGTACTCTACACATGCTCATGCTGCAAGCGTTAGCGAGTAGACTAATAAGCTTGAAGCTTCCTTTAGCTGGAATGGTGTGCCGTGATACGGTGTGGTCTGTTGTAATTTGTTTCCATTCTTGCAATTTCGTCACCAATTGGCTTACAAAAGTGTCCGTTTTCATCGCCGCTCATATCCGGTGAAGCAGAAGCTTTTGTTCATCACTAGCCGTCCGTACATCTTATAGGCTGCAGAGCTGATGAGATTGCGAATCAGGAAGATATCCGATTCAATTTGGGAAGAGAAGCGTAGTTAGGGGGCTAGGTCACCAAACCTGGTCCCCTAAAGTGGATCAAAATCAGAGTGTCAGGACGTTTGGCACCCGTAACGGCAAACAGGGGCTGGTGGGTAGGTGCTAACGGATACTGAATGATAGCTGATGTGGGCTCTTTCCAGCACTCTCGCAGAACGAGAAGTCAATAGGGTTTAATCTGTGTCAGTTAGTGTAGATCTCTGCCAAATTAAAAAATGTGTCGGTCAGATCTCCTCTCTCTCGTCCTATCCCGTCTCACCGCCGTCACACCGTCCTCGCACAAACCTCCACGAGGTTGCCATCATACACACCGTGAAGATCACGAAAAGTAATGCGCTCTTTGAGAACTTCCAAGACTGTCGCGGATGCACTGACACGGGCTGCTTCACTTCTCGCCGCACTTGCACTCGTACGCCAACCCGGTCTTTTCGAGCACATGCCGGATCTCAATGTCGTCTGTGAAGTGCGCCTCAATGTGCCGGATCTCACCGCCGTCTATGTCATGCACCTCATTATCTGTTTCTGTGTAAAGAAGCACATCTTTATGTTGTCAGTCTTAAATAAAGCCCACTTCTGGGCTAATTCGAATCGCTGGTCGGGGTTGCGGCTAGTTGGTTGAAACACTAATGGTCATACACAGGTTGTGTGATTCAGTGCACTGGTTCCCCTCTCACCATGGGGTCCAACACGAGGACGGTCCACTTCCAGGAGTTCCAGAAGTGCGGGAGCCGCCGGGTAAGCATCAGCAAAAGCCAGCGCCTTGGCTCACAGGGACTAACCAGACGCCCTGCTGGCAAGCCAAGGTTCGGGCCCTGGAAAACAAAGGCTGTTCCCGGCAGCAAAGGCTGCAAAGGCCGCAACCTCCTCCGCAACCGTCAAGTGGTCCACATGGCTTTGGGCCAGTGCCGCTAGACTGCGTCACCTGACCGGCTCGGGCCAAAGACACGTGTTGTTAGGCTTCCCCGAATGAACTGCAGGGCAGATCCCTCAACGGCCAGGATCTCTGCACCGCTGCCCGCGGATACAACGGATTGCGGCAAGACCCAGGTACAACTAGAAAGCTTGGGCCGAAAGGTGGCTCTGACTACTCTGACTGCAGTCAGAGCCCTTGTGTACCTACGCTTGGCATGACTCCTCCCCTCTGGCCGGAAGAGGCGCTTTACGCGGCTCCCCAACCACCCGCGGCGTCATTGGAGGAGCTAAAAGCTCAACTTACATGACCTTCCTGATGATCTAGGGTGACCCCATGTTACTACTGCTGGTAATCTGGTGTGTTCTCATGCAGCATGGTTTACCTTGGCTCGTGCACTGTCGTACCAGTCGATGGATTATATCGACATAATTGAGAACAATAAAGAAAGCTGCAGAACATTAGTGCATGCTGTTATGACTGTGCGACTTGGCCCAGTATCGAAGTTTTCTCTGAATTATGCGCTACAATGATAGCCTGGTAGCTACTGAGCATTTCGTATTGCTAATTGGGGCGTTTGGCACTAGGTTACCAAAAATACATTCTGTTGACTACTCGGCCAACCATATATTTCGACTGCAGCTGAGTACAATTTGTATTTGCTCATTTGGTGCCCATCCGCGCGAACACATTGCTTTCAGGGAAATATATGATACAAAAGCACGATACCAGGAACAAAAAAAAAACTACAAAAACGCAAAAAAGCAAACCACTGGCGTAGGCCAGACCTAAAATTGCGTAAAGCCTTGAAAAAATAGAACATACAATCGGAGCATGTGGCCTTATGTCCCCCGCGGTTGGGCAACAACTCTGAGCCCAACAACAATGGAAGCAGCCTGAGTCTCACTGGGTGAGCGATTCAATGTCCACGTCAACTAGCCAAAGCGCCAGACATAGTGCTGGCAAGTCTTCCTCTCGACGGGTGGCGCTGATTTAACATAATGCCAAGCTGGATATTGGTTCTTGCTGAATCTCTCGACATAATGCCAGGTTGGATATTGGCTCTTGCTGAATTTTCCGACCTCATACCAGGCTGGATCCTGGTTCGCACTGGCTCTTTCCGCTCGGTATGAAAATAGATCCTGGTTCCTGCTGGCTCCCGCGGCCTAATTTCAGACGAGTTCCTGTGTTCTTCCGGGTTCCGGAACCAGCAACTAGGGGCCGGTTCCCAAGAGCAAATCTCGGGAACCAGGAGCACGTCTGCTCACGGCATCCTTAACGCAGCTATGTAGGCCAGAAGGTCAGACATTTCCTAGCATGTGCTTCATGCATGCGATCTTTCAGGAACCCTGTCTTACCTGCCATTCCACCTAATCAAAGCTGTGCCAACGCGCAGTTAAGAGTCTCCGCTCGTGGTATGAAGCGCTGCAAACAAGGGTATTGTGTTAGGTATGCCAGTGTTTGATACCTGCTACCATGTCCAGCATACGAACTGTTGAGATGGTGGGCGTGTTCGCACAACATAAAAGCTATGCATGACAAAAACTACCAGACGTCCCTTGAGCAAACATTACGTAAGACATATTAATGTAAAATATATGAATACAATAATATAATAATATCTACATACAATAATATAATAATAATACATATTAAGCATATTAATGTAAGACGGGTCCCACTGCAATATACCCATCGGTCATGTTCACTCTCACATTTCCTGTGTTGGTGAATAGAGTTTGACACCTGCCATGTTAGCCTGTTTGTAAGCACTTGCGCTCAGAAACTCCCGTCAAAGAACACGCTGTCACCGCCCTCCAGCATGTGCTAACGCCACTCTTGACTGCGCCTGCCGATTCCTGGTAACATGTAGCCAGGTGGGATTATTTGTCCGTCCATGCTGTTGACAAGCTGTGAGCGCGTCGCATCGCTTCCCTGAATTGGTAAACCATTTCCAACGGAAATCCACGCTCCGCAGACCAACGACACGGAAAGAGTTCCCGCCGCCTACACGATAACGGTTGCCGCTAACACGTGCAAAAACGCATTTGTGCACCGCTGTCTTTAGATGCGCAGTAAGGGTTCCTGTTATTTGCCGCGGAATGCTGCCGCCGTTCGGTTTGGAAACTGCGGCACCGGCTATCGATGTTCCTGCTTCTTAGATTGCGAGCAAGCAGGCTCAAAGCCTTCTTATGTTATTTGGTTCAGTCACTGCTCCGGGACAAGAATGAACTCAGTGATGTCACTTTTTAGAATCGTTTGGCGAGGGGGAAGCTGAGTCAGTAAAGTGGACCTAAGCTGCCCTCAAATTCCGATTTCTTCCCGGATTTTGGCCACTCTGATTTGCGACACTGATGTCAAAATTGAAATAAAATGCACACATTTGGTGGCTCCAAACTGGTGTTGATGTTGAGGAATGACTTCCTTTTGAAGCCAATGTGACAGTGATAATGATGACTTATGAAGATCATGATACAGATAGTGATGCATTAAGGACCTACGGTACCAGCAGCTCAGGCACTTGCAGCACGTCATCGGCCCAGTGTTCAGGCACTCGACCGTCGGTTCCGAGGGGCCTTCAGATCCCTTAGTCACCTCGAACACTGCCTCGGGGCGATTTTTGGGTCCTTGCCATACAAGACCTTTGTTATGCACTGTAGTCCCCAGATTGACAAATGACCCCTTTCTTTGTCTCAGGAGCCCCGACCGATGTTAATCGCAAGCCCCGACCTTGTCCCTGCTTGACAATTGGACCCTGAACCCCAGACCCGGCGGTAGAGTAATCTGGTGGCGAATCTGCCACGTGCTTTTATTATTATTGCAAACCTTGGCGAAATCCAACGAGTGGCTTTTCTAACACCGGGTCAGTACGTACTACATAGATCAACACAGAGCACGCCGCACATGCAAGTGAGATGGAACGCCAGCGATACACATACGATGCTATAAAACATGAGCGACTTATGATACAATCAGCACCTGCACGTCATGGCCGGGGTGGTCAATTTAGGCAAGGTCTCTGATGACAGACATTGCTTTGCCCTTGAACTCATTTCAGATTTTGCACTGGCACATGACAGCAGGGAGGCGATGCCACACCGCTACGGCTCGATATGGAAATGCCCTTTTCACGCACTCCAGGTGGGGGTGTTTTACAGCGCTCGTGTCAGGTCATTAAGCCTCCATCACAGGGGGTTGTTCGCAAATTAGGCCAGGGGACTGAGCGAGGAACCCTCACCCCAAATGCACCAAAAGTAGGTTTCATCCCATATTTGACCCACTCTTTGTAAGCGACATGATGTTGATTCCTGGCCGATTCAGTAGGAAACTATAGCGCCTCTCTAATATGTTTCCTCGCTTTGCCTCGGCGCGATGTCGTAGTTGGACACCGTTGCCGTCTTGTTTCGCGTCGATCCTGGAAAATATGCTTCGGCAATCGCCGCACGGTTGATACTGTGTGACTTCAGACATTGTTGGACGTGTATGGCGTCCAACGTGGTGAGTGAAGAGAGCAAAAAGCGCCTACATCACTTAAGTAGCTGTGCACGACTATTAAAAGCTGCCACGGAAATCCCCAGCTGGTAGCCGTAACACGTCATGCATGCTGCAACGCAGCGCTCGTATGATGCATGTTCGACATAGCGTTGCTTTGGTGGCCACTGTCGAACGACTGCCGCCAGTAGTTAAGTCGGGTATTATCGATCGTCAAGTTTTCGCAATTGTTCCATCAAAAGTTCACGTGAAATTGGAAGTTGGCACATTTCAATGTTTTTTCCCGAGCAACGCCGGGTAAAAATTTATTGACGTGTTTGGGTTTAAACATTTGACCGGCTTGTTTTCATTTCTATCGTATCATGACAGAATAAGGCAGCTTGCTGCAGTATGTGGATCTTTCATCATCACTGAATGATGCCAAGACACTGAGACGTTTGACAAAACTATGCCAGAGTCAATAGCACGTGTTAATCGTGTGATTAAAAGCATGGGTCATGTAAAAAAAGCAGAAAATACTTAAGCGAACACTGTGTAGACGCGTGATTAGCCGGACGGCCACGTCGTCCGCCGCCATGACCAGCGCCAAGAACATGAAGCCGGGTGAACGACCGCCCGTGGCGGACGGGCAACCGTAGCTCGGCCCAAAGCCGCGGCCGGAGGTGGCGGCTCCGGGATTGCAACGTTGTTGACGAGTGGGGCGATGCCCATCTGCAAGGCAATGCATCATCGGGTGCAAGGCCAGGACGGTCCGGAGCCAGCGGCATACCACCCCGTGTCACATGGGCCGTTACTCGCGCCTTGTGAACAGCTCTGCTGATTTATGATAATCTCGTCTGGGAAACCAGAGGTACGGGGTTCGATTCCTCGCGGTGCCCGCCCTTCCTGCCAGGGTGAGAGGCAGGCGTCGCCATATAGCCTCAGCAGATGAGTGTCGTAAAGCCCCAATGACACACACACACACAATCTCAAGTCGCTCCAAGCCTTGGGTGCCTAGGTATGCTAGAAAACGGGAAGAATTTCAAACGGAAAAACCGATAACGGCACAGTAAAATCTACCTTTCTGGCTCGTGTTGGCGTGATTCGTGGCACGTGCGGCCCAGCACTCTGCATCGTGCGATTGCCAATTCAATTCTATAGCGAATTGTTCCACTATGCTAAGTTATGCGTCCGGGATGGCGAGTCTTCCCGGCTGGCCGCTGACTGGTCGGAAATTTCCTGCACCCGTGCTACATCTATGGTCAACGGCGCTGCCCAGAATGCCGACATGCCCTACTTTACCGACAATTTGAAGCGCAACCGTGCGTCGTACAAAGTGGTGCTTAGATTCACGCCTCTGCCTGCAATGGGTATCAAGTTGTGGCTGGATGACGCATGGAAACCACACAGCCAAATCGATCTTGCCAGCTCGTGGACGCGAGACACGTGCCACGCGCCACGACAGGAGACATGGCACCATGCGATTCCCTTCCCGCCCCCTATCGAGGCGACCTAATGCCGAGCCGCATCGACCCGTGGTCGCCGAAACACGCGAGCGAGCAAACAGGCGTAATCGGTCTCCACCGCGGCCCACGGGCTGCGTGGCGTCAAACGCAGGTATAAATAGCAGCAGGCTTGCAAATGTGATGGTGGTGTCACCCTCAGGTGCGTACTAAGCTGATGGTGCCCAAATATTGACATGCCATGCGATTTATCGAACTTTTTATATCCTTTATTTTAGCCACTTATCGCGAACCACACACCACCATCACCACACACCACACACACACACACACACACACACACACACACACACACACACACACACACACACACACCACACACACACACACCCACACACACACACACACACACCACACAACCACAACACACACACACACACACCACACACACACACACACACACCACACCACACACACACACACACACACCACCACACACACACACACACACACACACACACACACCACACACACACACACCCAGCACACACACACACAACACACCGTGCACAGAACAACGCGCAAACGCGTTGTATATATATATATATTATATATATTATATATATATATATATATATATTATATATATATTTATATTGTTCGGTGTGTGGTGTATGTGTGCATATATATATATATATATTATATAGATATATATATATATATATATATATGGGCTAGGCAGACGCCTTCAAAGATCGCCACCGGCCCCTGCGTCGGGGTCGACGCGGTAAGCACTGGGACGACGACAGGCGGCACCCAACCCGCCGCGGCTAGGAGTCTGTGTTCATATGGCAGTGTGTGAGGGTGCTTGTGAAAGTGAGAAGCGGAAAAAGCATGCGAGCGTGAGCATGCATTGGTGCATGTGCGTGTTTGAGCGTGTGGGTGTGTAGTGGTATATGTGGGTATTGGTGTGGGTGTGAGCACGCGCACGTATCATGCAGTGGTAGAGAGCTTTCACTGGGTTAATGCCCGTCACTGAGGATGGTCTGCTTTTCATTTCGCCATCACTGCCATTACATGCTGTCATTGTCGTCTATCATGCCATCGGTGTACTTCGGGTTGTCTTTCAGCTGTCCCATTTGTTTTTATTTATGAGTTAAATTTGAACTAGTTTTGCAGCAATATATCCGATTTCGGCTTCACGACTGAGCTTGCTTTTCAGATATATACCGCAGGCTGCGTTTCTGCATTCCTGCGCTTTTGCATGACGTGACTCATAAATAATTGACTTTGCCTATGATATAACAAGAACACTTATTACTGCTAGGTGAGTCGGCGACAACTAGGTTTTAGAGGCTATTACAAAGCGATTTTGATGATATATTCATGCTTCCACTTCACTTCCACTTATTCCACTTCCGGTAAATACGAGTGAGGGATGAGTTCGGCTTCTTCTTTCTAGAAAGTACACTTATCCTCTTTCATGCTATTTTTTAGATATCGGTTGGTTGTAAGGATGCAAATAATGGAAAGTTCTTATGCGTGCTGAGTATGTGGGGATTATGACTTTTGTCATGCTGTTCTCGTCCAAGCATACTATGTCTCTCCTCTTTTTCCCTTCTTTGCGTTCGCTTACTCGACGTTTGCTACTTTGTTTAGATTCTGTGTTTGTATCATACGCTGATTGTAAATTGATTCATCACAATATTTCTTGTCAATAGCGTGGCGGGCTCCGCGACCATAGCAGACGATGACTCTTTGGCACACTTGGAAATACCTCTCATCAAACTTTCATATCATAGGAATGCTACTCTGGCTTCAAAATTATCTTCTAAGCTTCGCTTTGTGTGTAGCTTTTTCGTGTTCTCCTCTTATAGTTCAGCAAGAAATCGGAGGCATTTTCGGTGCCAAATGCTGGTAATTGCATGCTTAAATTTGGTGTAATTACAGAACCAAATACTTTCAGAGAGAGCTTGTGACATGTAAGGAAGGGTGTCCGTGGATGAACCACTTATAGACTTTTATGGCTTCTCTCAAAAATCTCTTTTTAATTTTGGTGTAAATCTATCGCATCTTTTGCTTTCTCGTAGCTTTTGTCTCGTAGCTGACTGTTAGGCGGTGTCTCCGTAGTGCTTGCTCGCTGGAAAACTTGAATAAGCGCTGATGCACGACCCAGTTTGCGCGATGGAAAGTTACTTAACTGCGCGGAGCTTTCATAAACCTGACAGGTACAAAACGACATGCATTTATTCCTGTTTCAGTGGCCCACATATCCATACTGTCGACTGTTATAGCGGCGGCTATCTCCTTCGTCGCTGGAAACGTGGTCTTCTGCATGCAGCTGTTGTTTGATCAGTACCAGGTGGGAGCGCGTACGTGGTCATCACCGAAGTCAAACACGACTTCCAGTCCCCTCAGCTTCACGTATGCACCGGTGAGTTGTTCATGTGTTTGCGCTTTGCAGGACGATTTGCGGGGAGATCTGTTGACTGAAAGAGCGAGGGCACACGAAAGGGTTGATTATATGATAAGATGTTGCGAATTTATGTACTTTGGCGACCAAAGTGTGTTGTTGATAGGCACAATCATTTAAAGATTCTGATAAGTCTGCTGCCCCTTTGTCATCGCTCGTATCCATAGTGACACTGTGTCATACATTTAGTTATCTTTAAACCGGTATCGTGATCTGAAGAACGGGCGAAAGCAATTTGTCGAAGTCGGGCACATAAGTCCCGGGGGATTTCTCGTTGCAGTATCGTGATGCTGTGAAAAATGTCGTTGGCTGGTCGCAATGCGCTTTCATTACATACGCAAAGCCTATATCTGCGAGTGCATTTAGATAAAGATGACTGTCGGAAGAAACTTTCGCAGTTTTATGCCAACGTGTGATACCGATTTTGATGAGGGAGCAGGTCGCATGTCCTTTCAGTGCATGTACCATAAAATGGTGAAATTGTTTCATTCATGTATGCTCATTTTCTTCCCATTTGCTGTCAACTCAAAACTTCCCTCGTTGCAAAGCAGCGGCAGATTCCGCATCATGTCTCCAAGGATTCCGCCATGGCTTCCTGAGTACTCAGAATGTCCGGTCCAATGAAACGGCTTCACCTGCCCCGTTCCGCCAGTATCAGGCCCAGATGGTGCAGAAGTCGGACGCGCCGGACCTCTGGCTGCCGAGCGGCGTGCCGCTGGCCTCCTGGGTCTACCGCTCTCAGTCCAGCTGTGACGCGCCCGTGCGGGAGACGCGGCTGGACGAGCAGCCGCCTGGCCGAGCCGACACCAGCGCGACCAACGCCAGCTCCAGCGGCGGCGGCGGCGGCTTCGCGCTGCGCACGGCGCCCGACGGCGCCGCCCTGAGCGCGCCCGCCGCGCCGACGCCGTCCAGCGGCTACGGCCCGACACCAGGGTCGCGCCTGCCGCGCTGCCTCAGCCTGCTGGGCGCCATCTACGGGACCGCGACGAGCCGACTGGCCGCCGTCGGCGCGTCAGCTGCGCTCCTTCAGCCTGCTGGAGGTGCGCTCGCCGTCCCCCGCCGCCGCCACCGTCGACCTGCCGGCTAGCTCCGACTCGCTGCTGCTGCTGCGCCGGTCGGCCGCCGGCCGGCCGACGCCGCTGCTGGAGCCGTTCCCACCGGCGCCGGCGCCTCTCCGTGCCAGCCCCCTGCAGACACCGCTGGCGGAGCGCGCGCCGGCCGGCCCGCCGCTCACGGACACGCTGAGCCGGCTGACGTCAGCGCTGAGCCGACTGCACGCCGACCCCGAGTACCGGGCGTCGCGTGAGCTGGAGCAGGCGCTGGCGGCGCTGCAGCAGCTGGAGCTGTCGCCGCCGGCAGCCGCGCTCGGCAGGCCCGGCAGCGCCGCCGCCTCCTCTGGCTACGGCTCGCCGGACGGCAGCAAGGAGGACGCGCCCGAGGCCGGCGCCGCCGAGGACGGCGCTCGGGCGCCGGGCGCCGGCGTCGATGACTACCAGCGCCGCAGCGTGGTGCAGCTGGTCGGCATGATGGAGAAGGCACCGGGACCGGCGCCGCGCCGCGCAGGTAGCGAGCTCCGAAGGCCCTGCGTGCCGCCGCCTCCGCCACCGCCCACCCTGCAGTCGGCCTGCGGCGACAAAGCACAGATGGTGAGTGATCTGAGTCATTTACTTTGACACTATAGCAAATCGTTTTGTATTCGTGTCTACTCACCTGATCGATTGATGGCTATGTCACATTAGCACAACTGGAAGGTCCTGTGGATGGTTTTATTAGCATCCCGGTGACTCCTTCTCAGCGTTCGCCCATCCGGTAGGCCAACTCCAGGTGGCTTTTATTAGCGCCCCGGTAACTGTGCGTGCACTACTGTGCTGGCGATGAACGTCCACGCAGTGGATCATTGCTTGATCTGAAGAGGGCGATCTTGCCTGCAGAGTGGCTTGTTGAAACGCCGGCCCATTTGTTATTCGGCATATGATGTGTTTCGCTTCGCTTTGAAGATAGATGGCGCGTCAGCTAATTTGCGTCGGGTAAAGTCAATCAACGTCTGTGGGGTGCATGCTTGTGCTCCGCAAGTATGAAGACTTCCTTCACAATGTGTGTGTTCGTTCTTTTCCAGAGGGTGAGCACAGCAGTAGTCTCTTCCTGCCCCACAGCACCGGAGCACGGGCGGAGCCGCCGACTCGAGTCACATTGCTGAGCAGTCAAATTGCATATTATATGTTCTGGGCCCTATAAGCTGAACGGAAGGATGATGCGAATAATCTTTTGCGCATTATGAAATGAAAGCATAGCATAGTTGTGTATTTTTTGGCACGTTTTGCATCTAATGTGAGCATGCAACCATTAATACTACATTTATTGCTGCAACGGCCAGCATTGCGTAATCCTTACTGGCATAGCCCGTAATATACACAAAGAAGTTGCAAAATACATTTCAATAATCTCAAAAGTATTGATTTCTGGCGCGAATGATTCATCCTTTTGCTGTTCCCTTTGCTCTGTCAACGCGGAAGTATTGCTGGACACGTTCGTCACATGGCAAGGGATAATACACAATGTAAATCATATTTCAGCCGAATTTTCGTGTGCGATTCAAAGGCGGCCCAGCACTGCTCACAATCAACGGCTTTTGTACAGCATGTTCCCTGTTCCCAGAATTTGAGAACCTGGTTTGCGCAGTCACAATGAAGCAGCATGTGACAGGATCGCAGTGCCATGGGCTCCCGTATCGCTGTCCAGAGTAAGGTCGAACGCCGGATACAAATGCACGTGTTGGAGGAATCCTGTTCTCCACTGGCGGGTGATGGTGGATGCATGGTGGATGGTGATGGTACGACGGCTGGTGATCGAGCTTAGCGGTCACTGGCAAGGTTTCGGTGGTTATCCGGTATCGAATGTGGACAGCCATGCCAGCCACTTACCATGCTACTCTCAGCCAATAAAGTCATAGCGTATGCACTTGCTTTGCAGCAGCAGAATGGCATCGCCATAGAAGGAAACCAAAAATACAATGAGGATCGAGGCTCTTTGGACACACTCATTCTCTCGCTCTTCCCCTGCTTTGTCAACCTCTTTTCCTGACAGTTTGTCGCCAGACAGTCTGTCATGGAGAGAACCGCCGGTCGTCTCCCGCAGCTCCGGCTTTGGGGAGTAGAGGGGACGGTGGGCAGCGAAAGAGCGTCGCAGCGACGGTGTGGACCACACCCTGGGCTCTGCTTTGGACTCGTCCGAGCTGGCTGAGGCTGGAATGCCTTGCACTAAAACCAGCTTCCACGGAAAAGGACACTCTCGTTTCCGGGCGACTGAATATCATGAAGGTGACCTCGTTGCTGGCAGCGGCAGCATAGGCGATGCATGTGTTGACTCAAACAGGCAGCATGAACAAACAAACAAAATCAAACAAAAAATCAAACAAAAAAAATCAAACAAACAAACATTTATTTTTTATTTAAAAAAATATTTTCCGCACTGAATTTAGAAGACATAATGGGTGTGAATGATGCATGGTGGATGTGACATGTCATGGGGCGTAATGATGCCTTGTGGTCGACATCCCGCAATGAACTGGGCAACTGGGCTGCATCATATGGAGCCAAGGTCCACGGCTCACTGCTCACAAGTACCTCCAGAATGAAAGAGTCCAATGACAGCAGAGACGGTGCCCCGTCACGCAGATCTTTACTAGGTGCAACGCACTCTGTCTGCTCTATGGTTATGGTTGGTGAAAATGGAGCTCCAATCAGTTTCCTTCGAAGTCCCTGACAAGGATATGCCTTCAGCTTTTGACAGAATTAACTTAAAACTTCTCCTGTCGCCGTCAGCAAAATGTTTGCATAGTTGAAACAACAGCCTTGTCGGGAAAACCTTCGTGTGGATCTTGAATTTGGACATATTCTAAAATGCCCCGGGTTTGGATGGAGGTACAGTAATGGGGGCAAAGAGTGTCTCCCTTTTAAGCCACACTTTGCGAATGGCGCTGTTTTGACGGTAAACGCGGCGCGGGGATAATCAGGCTGAGAGGGCCGCAAGCCGGAGCGGAGTGCACCGGCGCATGTCCAAGCGGAGGTAGGTTGACTTAACCCTTTGCTTTCAAGTGATGAATTTTGCCTTCATTGCAGGCGCAGAAGCTCAGTTTCAACCTAGCTAAGACCACGAAATCTACCCGACCGATTTCATTGCACCAAAAGCAAAATCACGCCGGTTCGTGGACATGGCTGTGTATAGGAAGTTAGGGCATTGTGTTCTGATCTGAATGGATTACTCCTCGTACGAGGGATGGCGGCATTTTTCTGTACATTACCTGCCAGATAAGTGCTGAACAGTTAACTCATAACCTGTGTGATTGCCACGGCTCGTAAGGTCTGAACGCTCTTTAGGAAACGCAAAGAACCAAAATACACCTGTTGCAGGGGTACGCAGCAGTGAAACAGTTGGGGTACAGTGCAGACGAAGCCATACATGTACCGTGTGTTTTTACTCCGCAGACAGCGCATCAGGGGCCCATGACGCCAATCGAGTCTACTGATTAGCGTTCCGTGAAACATTCACTGCCGTTAAACTGACGTTGAAATCGTTCGCTCGCACGGACTATATGGCAATGACGATGTGTTGATAATCCGGCCTACGAGTCGGCACTGTTGTGCTGCACAATGATCGTGTAATGGTCGTATAATTTTCACAACATATCAATCTTGTCGAAGACACATTAAGTTCACAAACACTGCCACTTTGTAATTCACCCGCCTATATCCTACGCTTGGTGACTAGATATCCTGTGACCCATGACAAGGTCGTTATAAGATGCGTTTCGTTGGACTTGAGGCATACAACATTTTAGGATTTTTCAGCGACCAGGACGCACGTCACGTTTCGGCAGCAATTAATCGGTTCTTACCGCCAACTTTTCAAAGGATCCTCCAGCCCTGTACACCGCCCAGCAGCCGTCGCTCATATTAGTGATGCAGCATTTTAGCTCGCGCGTGGCCAGTGCTCTGAATCACAAAATTATTTTATACGATGGCGGAATAATAAATGGTAATATAACTGTGAGAAACCTTGGAGCACTCTATTCATCTGTTGTATGTGCTTCAATATCTCTTTTTTGTCCTGGCCACATTGGGTAATGAACTTGTGACTGATAAGTTAAAGTGGGCCACGCTCCATATGTTCTAGAAGCTGCAAACGTCTTCATGTGACGCATTCGACAATGATTGACACCAATCACTATCGAGTCGTTTATTTCCTTGATGCCGGTGAAACACGCGAAATGGCCGCACCAGCTGATGCGCTCATAAAGCCCCAAACATCACTGATACAGGTCAAAGCTGCAAACGTGAGATAGGCTCTGTGGTTGTCAGCTAACTAGCGTGAGCTCATTAACTTCCAAAACAGTCGCATGCAAAACTTTTTGTTTTGGGAGGGGACACCACTGTGCCCAAAACAAAGCTGTGAATCAATACGCAGCCCCATGCTTCTGGCAGGAGCGATTCCCCATTGTGTCCCTCTTGAAGCCAAGTTTCCAGATATTTTGCATGTGAAGCGCAAACGGCTGACGCGAATACAGATGACGCAATTTGGTGTATGTGGCGTATTCACCAAATTGCGTCATCTTTATTTGTGTCAGCCGTTTGCACTTCACATGCAGAATAGCAGGAAACTTGGCTTTAATATATATATATATATATATATATATATATATATATATATATATATATATTGTCCCCGGTCGCTTCGGTCACTTGTATATACAGTCAGCATCCTGGACCAACTTGACTCCCGACCGCACCCGACCGTCCCCGCCCCAGGTCTGCGTTCGCTCAGGCCCGCACACGCGACCTCGGCCAGGTCAAGTGGTCACGTGGAACGGAGATATGAACACAGCCGACCACGCCGGCTAAACACTGAACACATTACACAATGGCCTGCTACGCTCTTCCCTCTCATCATTGAGACGACGAACGGGATCAAAAACATTTACAAGAACACACTAACATTACAACGCAAGATAACACGCGCATCCAGCCCGACGGACATAGCCAGACTCCGTCGACCGCATCCCGCTAACACAGCCACCAAAGCCTTCCCGAGGGGGCGGCCGCCGGACGGGCAGGAGCGCCGGACTGCGGCCGCCGGGCGGGCAGGAGCGCCGGACTGCGGCCACCGCGCGGGCAGGAGCGCCGGACTGCGGCCACCGCGGGCAGGAGCCCGGACTGCGGCCACCGCGCGGGCAGGAGCGCCGGACTGCGGCCGCCGCGCGGGCAGGAGCGCCGGACTGCGGCACCGCGGCGGGCAGGAGCGCCGGACTGTGGCCGCCGGACGGGCAGGAGCGCCGGACTGCGGCCACCGCGCGGGCAGGAGCGCGACTGGCTGTGGCCGCCGGACGGGCAGGAGCGCCGGACTGTGGCCGACGTGCGGGCAGGAGCGCCGGACTGTGGCCGACGTGCGTGGCAGGAACGCCGGACTGTGGCCGACGTGCGGGCAGGAGCGCCGGACTGTGGCCGCCGGACGGGCAGGAGCGCCGGACTGCGGCCACCCGCGGGCAGGAGCGCCGGACTGTGGCCGCCGGACGGCAGGAGCGTCGGACGTGGCCGCCGGACGGGCAGGAGCGCGGACTGCGGCCACCGCGCGGCAGGAGCGCCGGACTGTGGCCGCCGGACGGGCAGGAGCGCCGGACTGTGGCCGCCGCGCGGGCAGGAGCGCCGGACTGTGGCCGCCGGACGGGCAGGAGCGCCGGACTGTGGCCGCCGGACGGGCAGGAGCGCCGGACTGTGGCCGCCGGACGGGCAGTAGCGCCGGACTGCGGCCACCGCGCGGGCAGGAGCGCCGGACTGTGGCCGCCGGACGGGCAGGAGCGCCGGACTGCGGCCACCGCGCGGGCAGGAGCGCCGGACTGTGGCCTGCCGGACGGGCAGGAGCGCCGGACTGTGGCCGCCGGACGGGCAGGAGCGCCGGACTGTGGCCGCCGGACGGGCAGGAGCGCCGGACTGCGGCCACCGCGCGGGCAGGAGCGCCGGACTGTGGGCCGCCGGACGGGCAGGAGCGCCGGACTGCGGCCACCGCGCGGGCAGGAGCGCCGGACTGTGGCCGCCGGACGGGCAGGAGCGCCGGACTGTGGCCGCCGCGCGGGCAGGAGCGCCGGACTGTGGCCGCCGGACGGGCAGGAGCGCCGGACTGTGGCCGCCGCGCGGGCAGGAGCGCCGGACTGTGGCCGCCGGACGGGCAGGAGCGCCGGACTGCGGCCGACGTGCGGGCAGGAACGCCGGACTGTGGCCGACGTGCGGGCAGGAGCGCCGGACTGTGGCCGACGTGCGGGCAGGAGCGCCGGACTGTGGCCGACGTGCGGGCAGGAACGCCGGACTGTGGCCGCCGGGCGGGCAGCAGCGCCGGACTGCGGCCGCCGCGTGGGCAGGAGCGCCGGACTGTGGCCGCGTGCGGACAGGAACGCCGGACTGTGGCCGCCGGGCGGGCAGGAGCGCCGAACTGCGGCCGACGTGCGGGCAGGAGCGCCGGACTGTGGCCGCCGGGCGGGCAGGAGCGCCGGACTGTGGCCGACGTGCGGGCAGGAGCGCCGGACTGCGGCCACCGCGCGGGCAGGAGCGCCGGACTGCGGCCACCGCGCGGGCAGGAGCGCCGGACTGTGGCCGACGTGCGGGCAGGAACGCCGGACTGTGCCGCCGGGCGGGCAGGAGCGCCGGACTGCGGCCACCGCGCGGGCAGGAGCGCCAGACTGCGGCCGACGTGCGGGCAGGAGCGCCGGACTGCGGCCGCCGCGTGGGCAGGAGCGCCAGACTGCGGCCGACGTGCGGGCAGTAGCGCCGGACTGTGGCCGACGTGCGGGCAGTAGCGCCGGACTGCGGCCGCCGCGTGGGCAGGAGCGCCGGACTGCGGCCGACGTTCTGGCAGTAGCGCCGGACTGCGGCCGCCGCGTAAGCAGGAGTGCCGGACTGCACGGGAGGCAGCGCCGGACTGCGGCCACCGCGCGGGCGGGAACGCCGGACTGCGGCCGCCGCGCGGGCAGGAGCGCCGGACTGCGGCCGCCGCGCGGGCGGGAACGCCGGACTGCGGCCGCCGCGCGGGCAGGAGCGCCGGAGGCCGGACTGCGGCCGCCGCGTGGGCAGGAACGCCGGACTGCGACCGACGCGCGGGCAAGGACGCCGGACTGCGGCCGACGTGCGGGCAGGAGCGCTGGACTGCGGCCGACGTGCGGGCAGGAACGCCGGACTGCGGCCGACGCGCAGGCAGGAGCGCCGGACTGCGGCCGCCGCGCGAATCTCAGGGCGAGACGTCTGGCCGTATGCAGGGTACCGGCCAGACGGTTAGCTCCCGACAGGCTACCGACCAGAGCCAGACAGACGGCCAGCTCCCGACAGGCTACCGACCAGAGCCAGACGGTCAGCTCCTGACAGGCTACCGACCAGAGCCAGACAGACGGTCAGCTCCCGACAGGCTACCGACCAGAGCCAGACGGTCAGCTCCCAGCAGGCTACCGAGTAGAGCCGGACGGTTAGCTCCCAGCAGGCTACCGACCAGAGCCAGACGGTCAGCTCCCAGCAGGCTACCGAGTAGAGCCGGACGGTTAGCTCCCAGCAGGCTACCGACCAGAGCCAGACAGACGGTCAGCTCCAGACAGGATACCGACCAGAGCCAGACGGTCAGCTCCCGACAGGCTACCGACCAGAGCCAGACGGTCAGCTCCAGACAGGATACCGACCAGAGCCAGACGGTCAGCTCCCGACAGGCTACCGACCAGAGCCAGACAGAGCGTCAGCTCCAGACAGGATACCGACTAGAGCCAGACGGTCAGCTCCAGACAGGATACCGACCAGAGCCAGACAGACGGTCAGCTCCAGACAGGATACGACCAGAGCCAGACGGTCAGCCCCCGACAGGCTACCGACCAGAGCCAGACAGACGGTCAGCTCCAGACAGGATACCGACCAGAGCCAGACGGTCAGCTCCCGACAGGCTACCGACTGGAGCCAGACGGTCAGCTCTCGGCAGGCTACCGACTAGAGCCGGACGGTTAGCTCACGACAGGCTACCGACTAGAGCCAGACAGACGGTCAGCTCCAGACAGGATACCGACTAGAGCCAGACGGTCAGCTCTCGGCAGGCTACCGACTAGAGCCAGACAGACGGTCAGCTCCAGACAGGATACCGACAGAGCCAGACGGTCAGCTCCAGACAGGATACCGACCAGAGCCAGACAGACGGTCAGCTCCCGACAGGATACCGACCAGAGCCAGACGGTCAGCTCTCGACAGGCTACCGACTAGAGCCGGGCGGTTAGCTCACGACACGGCCGCCCGTCACAGTCGTACCAGGAGACTCAGATGCACCAGTGCCATGTAACCAGGACACTGCAACTGGATGATGTCATTATGAAACATGCAAAGATAAAAAATTTGTGAAGAGGGATGACAGAGGCAGCTTTTCAGGCATCTGGGAAAAAAACGCAAGCGGCTACAAAGGTAATGATGAGATGAAGCAGATGAGGCCCGATAGCAGGACAACATTTGAGTAAGAGAGGCAGTGGTGCGCTGCAAGTTCCGGCATGCATGGCAGTTCGCTCATAGCTGTCGATAGTTCAGGCAAAGTCACAGGACGCCGTTTTAGACCGCCACTGATCACGCACGGGGGCCTTGGTGGAAGAGGAATACCGACAAGACTGCCTGCTGCCAGTTCGACAGCAATACATGGTCCGACGGAAGCGAAGTGCCGGATGAATTCATCGGCTTTTCCTACTGTCAGGTCCTCATTGGCACCCCCATCTCCCTACGCTGGTTGGAAAGCACATGGAAAGCGAAATTTCAATGCTTCGCCAGAAACTAGCCCGGTCGGTGAGCATGGCGTCGTGCAAGAAGCAACCACGCCTCGATCATGTACAGTGGTCTTCTACGGGCAACTCTGCGAGGTCATCAACCACGCCTCGATCGTGCACAGCGGTCTTCCACGAGCAACTCTGCGAGGTCATCAACCACGCCTCGATCATGTACAGTGGTCTTCCACGGGCAACTCTGCGAGGTCATTAACCACGCCTCGATCATGTACAGTGGTCTTCCACGGGCAACTCTGCGAGGTCATCAACCACACCTCGATCATGTACAGTGGTCTTCCACGGGCAACTCTGCGGGGTCACCGGGAAGCCGATAGATCACTTTCGGCCCGAGAGTGACGCCACATTCGATTCACACAATCGCGCTGCCGCATCAGCCGTTGTAGGTCAGGGCTGTCCTTGAGCCACGGACAGTAGGCACGACGACGGGGAGATACGGCTTTAAGGGGGCGATGCATGCCCACCACACTCCACCGCCCGCGCATGAACTTGGTCACTTTCTGCTCCACTTCCTCATTCCGGTAAACTGGACTCCAGTCCGTCTGCAGAAGGCAGAGCGCATCCCAGTTTAGGTTGCACCATGGACGAACGGTGGACGGCGTGGGGCGACAGCGGGGGCGGCTGAATGATGCGCGGACAATGATGGTCAGATGGTCGGCGATCGGCTCAGTCGACACCTGGACAGGTGACTCAAGCTCAGGTATGTTGGTGATGATGTCATCTAAAAGGGTCTTGGTCGGGTCAAGCTGCGTAGACGTCGTAATTGGCTGGAACAGACTGATGTCGTTCAAAACAGAGCTGTAACGACGCACACTTAAGCCGTCCGCAAGTGAAAGGTCAATGTTTATGCCACAAGACTGGCTTGCCTATGCTCAAAACAGCATATATATATATATATATATATATATATATATATATATATATATATACATATATATGTATATATGCTGGGTATACATGCTATATATATATATATATATATATATATATATATATACATATATATAAACAGCAGGATCTGGTTATGTAAGCTGTTTAGAATTGTCTAGAACGTCCGGCACCTGCTGAAACGGTGGACAGTAGGTGCCGACATCATTCGAGCGATGCTCGCTGCCCGAGATCGACACCCGGAGCGACCTGCAGGCACGTCTTGTGCCTGTAATTAGAAAGGACGTGAGGACGCAAGATGAAGCAACGTACGAAGAATTTCCATACGATGCCATGTGATTCGAAAATAAGCGTACGATGTTTTGAGCACGAAGAAAACCGCTGCGAAGAAATGTGATGCAAAGTTCTGGCCTAGAACCCTGGTCCGTCTTTGCCGCTGCCACGTTGCTTCCGCATTTCCTGGCCAATGTACCCATCCAGCACTATTCGTAATATCGTGCTTATTCTAATACACGATGCTTTTTAAGCTTATGTGGCATATGGCAACGTCTTAATAAAGGACGTTTCTCGTAAAGATGCTTCTTAAAAACCGGCTGGTTAACTCCTAACTGCCCAGGTGCGCCGCCGCGCCGGACGGACACCGACGCTAGTAGAGAAAGGGCATGAGTAAACAAGGATCATCACAGGCAAGACATCGCTCTCAAAGCCAGACAGCTGCAGGCGCCTCGGTTTGATCAGAGAAATAACGTAGCGTCTACTCCGCTGCCAAAAGAAAGTCACTGGGTATAGCACAGACGTAGGGCTGAGGGTCCTTCGGTGCCATGGCACTCCCACTTTCCGAACATGCTGATCATTAGCACTCGCCCGAGCGGGCGACTGAATACGACGCTTTTCAATGCAGATGAAGAAGTCAGTTTGCCCCCCCCCCCCCGTCCTTTGATATCATAAACCAAGAGGGCTAAAGGCACCAACTCACAGGAGGTTAGAAGTCTAATGATGTCATTATGTCACACTTTTAGGTCTCTAGGCGCGACCCTTTTTGGTCAAATAAAACGTCATGCAACTAACTTTAACCCAGATACCCTTTCTAAATGACAGGACACTTGGGGTGAGATAAGATCAGTAACCTCATATGACCTTTGAAGTTCGAAATTACTACAAACTTTTGAAATCATTTGAAAACTTTAAGTTACGTAAGTTGTTCAGTGCGTTTGCGAGGAACACTATGCAAATACATAAGACGGTGGTAATACCCTTATTTTTCGGAAAAATCAGAATGAAGATATAGATGGGTTGATCTTTTGGCGACATGCCTTGATCGAGGCAATGGTAAAAAACAAAACAACTAAAGTCAGTGTCCAGAACATTATAAAGAGGCATGCTCTGCAAAGTAAAAGGCTGCTCGCGGTCATTTTAAGTCATCGACCTCCCCTGACCTTCATGAATTCCCAATACGCAGTCTGTTGGCATCCTTGAGATCGTGAAATTCAAACTGGGTGTCAAAAAAACTCCTACAAGTAAGTTTTCTGGCATAAAGTTGTTTTGTACCAGGTCTGACGTTAAATGCTAGCCCACTTTTAACAAAATTATGTACAGTCCTGACATAGGTACCCTGGTATACAACACTAATAGTCCAAGGTAACACCTCAAATTTATATGAAATCGTCTGGCACGCCGCTGTTGCATCAGCTTGAAATATTTCCTAAAATCCCTTGCTGACGACCATGGCCGGACGTTGGCTTGCTGCAGATCAGTGACGTTAATAGATATATCCATATTGTGTATCAGGGAATCGGCTATTCATTTATGTACGTCGATACAAAGCTCAGCGCTGCTACCTTATAGAGTTAAGGAGCTATTCTTTGGAAGTCATAGGGGTGTCGAACTGACTACATTCCGTGCCAGAGCCCGAGCTCAACTTTAGTAAACCATTGGCGGAATCAATTAAAAAATCGGTTTTGGAACTTTGCACTTTCTGAGGTGTTCTTTCACCTACCGCTACCATAAGGCCACGAAGCCAGAAGGTGTCGAGCAATAAGTAACCAACGCAGCATCCGCTTGATGGATGACAACTAATAACCTAGCATTCGCAACAGCCAAAACACAGTCGTGTGCTCCTACAAAACCTAAAAACTGGATGACGCAAAATAACGAGAGTGTGCTTCCGGTGACTGGCGCAAACTAAGGCAAGAGTGCACTCGGGTGGCAAAGTCAAACGCCAATGTTTGCGTCACGGACTTGATCGAGTGATATCTCGGTGAGCTACTCTTTGCTTAAGCGTGGGTGCGCGCAACACGTGTGCGCGGTCATGCGTGCACGCATGTGCGTATGCGTGCATCCACGGGTGCGTTTTTGGTATGCGCACCTGCGACTCTGGGTGTTGAAGACTTGGTCGATGCGTGCGACCCTGCTCCGTCGTCCTGACGCAGTGCTGGTCGTGTCGTATTGCGGCTGAGTAGCCAAACTTGTCTGATTACCGTGTCTCTGCGGGAGCAAGGAGCCTTATGTGTTACATGCAACCGCACCTGGATAAGAAGTCCAGATGGGTGTCAGATGTGAGAACTGAAGAAGCCCCACGCTGTAAATGTATGGATGAGGAGTCGGCGCGTTGAATCTTCGTTGTGCGCCAGGCGAATGCATGTGACTGGGTTCATACGGCTTGCGTAAGCAAAACGTTAGTAGCGTGAAGAAACCTTATTTCAAACATAGAAGAGGTAGCATAATAGCACAAAATAAGTGAACGGCATTCCATGACCATGTAGTGAAGCTCCTTAAACCAAGTAGTTAAATTCATCTCATTAAAGATATCATGCCACAATGCATGACAAAAATGCTCACGAGTGCAAAAAATAATGAAAAGGCATGCTTCTTAAAGTTGCATAACCCTCCAAGCAAAACGTGCAGTCTTGGCTTATCCTATGTCCTCCTGACAACATTTAGACACACATTTAAAGACAGCTTCGAGCTTGATGATATTTGACCACACTGGAACATATCCTTATCATACGCCGATCTTTCGCGTTCTCTGAAGCAATCTCACTGCTTTGAGCTTACGGTGTCCACACCTCCGTTTATTCCAATGCTTCTGCAGCTGCTCCGTAAATACAAATACATTGCCCTCACCTGTGGAGGGAGCCCTGACAGGTGCCCCTTTAGGTTTTCTTGAGTAGCTCTCGTGGTAGCTGTCAAATTCATGGATGTTTTTTAATCGCTGAGTTTATGACACATCGTCCGCGCTCCGTTCATATGTCAGCACTTTAACTGAATAGGTAGTGACTTATCGCCCATTTGTGAGGGTCATGTCAGCCAAGCTTGGTGCGAAGCGGAACAAAAAGATGCGGTCTTGAGAGCGTCAAGCCTTCCAGAGAGTGTATTCTGCCAGTTCTGGTTGGACTTCTTTGTCCTTAAGGGAGCAAATGACCCCTTCCACAAAACTGAGACATAAGCACACTGCAGCAGATCCACCTACAACTCTTTCACTCGACTTTTGTGGCATGCGTTGTTGTTCTGTGCTTTGAGGTACTACTTTGTGTCACGTCGTTGTGATAGTTGAGCTGTCTACCTAAAAATAAGGCATACTTAATTTCGTCTGACTGGAGGGCCGGCCACCTTGAACAACCGACTAACAGTTTCTTAATGTCCCCCCCCCTCCCCACGTCTAATTTACAAATAGTTGGTCGTGCGGTGAAGATAAGGACACTGTGGGAAATCTCGTCTTGAGTGGACCTAGAAACATAGCATAATAAATGCTTTCTTTCGTATATTCAACTATTCTTGGCTTGTCAAAAGGTTGTGCTTAGCTTGTGTCAGACTACGCGTAAAGTATTGTGTACAGGCTTGGTCTCCATGCCTACAAAAAGATATAGATATGCTGGAAACAGTACTGCGAAAAGCAACCATCGTGCCCGGTAAATAGTAATAGGACGGTAAATAGGATTGGCAACTTAGAATACAAGCATAGGCTTAAAGCGTTGGATTTGTATTCGCTGAATTATCGTAAACTTAGAAGAGATCTGATAGAGGTATCCAAGATTATGAAATGCGTAGACAAGGTAGATCTACAACAAGCACTGTAAGTTATGCCGAGACTTCGCGGAAACAAGATTCAATTAGCAAAAGGTAGGAGAAGAACTAAAAAGAGACATGCTATTTAGTCAAAAGGAAGTGAATCATTGGAATCGACTACCAAACGAATTTGTAAGAAGTACCTCTCTATCAACATTTAAAAATCGTTTGGAGAAGCTCTATCGATTTAAGCATCTCATTTATAGCTGAATCCAGGCAGATCAGGAGGTAAGATTAATGTCAAGGATGGGTGCGAAGCCTGGGGTAGGCCTACCTCGATGAGCCCTTGTGGCTCTTTGTTTATCTGATGCCGTTATGCCTTTGGGTGTTTATGTACTTATTCTATGTTTTTTACAAGTCATACCACAATTCTTCCCACAGGGCGTATTTTTCCAATGCTGGCTCGACCTTGTTGTTTTAAAGAGAGTCAAAGACCTGTTTATAAAAATGAAGACATGCCCACATAGCAGCACATGCATAGATATCATTAACCTAGAACGCAACGCACGTCCTCCTGCACCCTTTTATGGAGCGCCATCGACTGCACTGGTCATATGAGAACTCAGGGACGAACGCGTAACTATGATTTGAGCCTGAACTTCCATGTGGAAGTCCATGGCGTTAATCACTCAGCTGCCGTGCTACCCGCACTGGCGAGAACCATGGCTTCAGCGTTCTAACCAGGGGGTGAAACTTCGCGTTTTTCATTGGGGCGAGGGGAGAAATGCACCCATAAACCTCACTCATCTTGCCTCCCCCGCAATTTCTGCACGGACTTCGCCCAACTGATTTTGGGGCCGTGGTCATAATCTTCACTTGTTATGAGAAAACAGGCCTTCATCTCTGGTTTTCGGAGCTCTGATTTTAAGGTCATCAGGATGAGCTGACGACCTTCAATATGCCAGGAGACACTGGTAAAACGACGTTGTAGTGCTTGACAGTGATGTTCTTGATGGTGCGCAATATTTCGAGTTGTGTTCATCCTTAAGAGCCCATCTCTTGAGGAGGATCAAAAGACAGCAGACGGACGTTTTATTCTCGGTAATGTTTCTTCACAGACGTCTCACAGCTTCCGAAAATCGGGTGAAGTGGTTTTTCATCTGGTTTCGGTTCAAAGACGGATCCAGAAAATTTCATCAGCGCGATTTCGATGTCGATTCTCTGAAGGAAATCATCACTTACATTAACAGGAACAATGTCCATCCCATTTCAGTAAAAAATGCTCAGCATAGAACAGACAAAACTGATCTCTCTATAAAAGTGGCTGATTCTGGTGCCTCACTTTGGGTCAATTTTCGGGGATTGGATTCGCTGCTGGCTTTCCGTCGGCAGGAGCCCTCTGTTAGAAAGTAAGTGTTCCACACTTCTATGGGGTTTCGAAATCAAATAGTAATTTTGAAGATCATTTGGACCAGCTCACTGCTCTGCTCTTTTCAAGACCAGAAACACTGAAGTGTTTTAGGCGCAAGCCCGCAGTGATGTGCAGACTTTTTCGTGCAATCTATTTAAAAGTCAATCAGGCATGCAAGACACCATAGAAACGCAGCTTGATTCCAGTCATCACCCTGGCCAGGCGGTGTTTAAAGCCAAGAGGAATATAATCGTCGAGCCGTTCGCATCAGGCATTCAAGAGCACGATTATCAGAAAAAGATAAAAGACAGTAAGCTCTCAATCGTAAAGCAGCCTGTGCAAGTTCGAATTACGAATCACGTTTTGTTCTACACAATATAAGGAAGTTGGACGTGAGAGTTATTGTTATTCTGCACATCCCAAACCGCATTCTGCACAAACACATAACGTAGCGCGAACGAACACGGGTATTGCACAGCACATTCAACAGTTACATGTACAGTTTTTAGATGGTTATCTCACAAAATCGTGTCCATGGTGCCTCCCTTTGCAGTAATGCACTCGTCTGTTCTGTATTGGTGCAGGGGCCTTGCCTCAAACTCGCTCGTTCTCAGCTGGTCGCGACCTCCCAGTTTTTTAATTAGAGCATGCATCTCTGCCAGCAGGATGGCGCTGTTGACGACATCTGAGCTATCGAGGGACGCATACAGTATATGATGAACGCACAATCTCAGACGGTTCTCACTGGGTCTGCTTAGCAACTGGAGAACGTGTTCCCAAAAGTGTCTCACGGTGGTGCATGTTATCAGGAAGTGGCTGACGTTGTCTTGTTAGGTGCAGAATCGATACGTCAGGGAGAGCCCTCTACTCTCATGTTATATAACCTTCTGAATTTCCTATTCACCTCCTACGTAAGACCTGAACTTCCCTATTCACCTCCTACGTAAGACCTGAATTTCCCTATTCACCTCCTACATAGGAACTTTCGTAGAGGTCCAAAAACATCCACTCGTCCACGAGCGTGGGGGACTGATACCAACACTCGCCCTTCACAACATGGGTCTAAAAGCGCTGTTGTTACAGGGAGTGGAGATATAGATGCGTTGATATTTCGGCAACGTGCCTCACGTGAAATCAAAACGAAAAGCAGAAATGGAGACCTTCAGTCTTTTTCCTGCTTTTCATTTCGATGAAGGCATGTTGCCGAAATATCAACGCATCTATATTTCCATTCACTTGTTTTTTTTTTCTCTGAAGAGTAAGGCTGTTACTTCTGTCGTATCTACGTGCATAATGTTCCTCGCAACTGCACTAAAGCAACTCAAGATGTTATTGTTTGATTACGCCATCGCCCCTTCACAGTATTGTTTCAGAGCGAACTGACGGCCGTTATATTTGGAAATCGTGCTCACGAACGCCATATATGAACGATCCGTCAATTATACTTTGATTGGCCTTGATCCCCGCATGGCCAATGGAATGGCAGGATTTGAATGAAGTTATCATGGTAGCATGAATGCCTGAGTGACCTTGCAAGATCGTCCCCGGAATAGTCTGCGCATCTGCGCGGGCGTGTAGCGCGGGAACTAGGGGGGTGTAGGTATTAACAAGGACAGCGCTGTGAACTGCACCGAATGATCTTAAAGATCTCCAATTCAGTTCAAAGATCTATACAAATTTAGAACACTCCCTGTAATAAGCAAATAAAGTCGTGTGCCACCTGAAACCCCGCCCGGCCAGGGGTAAGTTGACTTCCCCTTACATTTCTTCCTGTACAGGTAAAACGCAAACGCTTGCGGAAGCATAACATTTTTAGTCCCAGTTTAGCTAACAATTGGGCATCCTTTACGTAAATTTGGGGTTTTAATTTAGCACGATCAAAAGCCTGAGTCAAGTCAAAGCTGCCTACCTCTAAAATGCTTTGGCCACGCACAGCCTTTTTGTGGGCCATTTGTCATTCTTCAGTCTTGTTACAATTATATGACATGATAGTCCCTAAAGTTTATTTGTTTCAAATTGTTCGGGAGATTGAGGTCAGTGACCTGAATTCGGGTCAATTTTTCCAATTTTCGTAAAAATACAAATTTGTAACTTGCCGGACAACCATCATGTGAACACAGAGTTTATGACCTTGGCCCAGGCCATGACCTATCTCAATCAGTACCTTCCGGAAACACGCTGAGCTTGAAACAGGCAGTCTAAGAAGGTAGTTTTGGACGCAGAATTCAAATGCTACACTGAAAACATTGTTGCGATATCATTCCAGTGCATAGTGATATCACAATAGGTCACATTGTGAGATGCAAGGTCGTATGAGGTTAGTCATGGTTAATGGCCTATGTTGCCAGGAGCGGAGGGGCCACATGAGCGTGTACGAAGCGTGTGACCACCTCCTCATCGTGTTTGTGGAGCCGAAGACGTCTAACTTTATATGCCAACGTACCTGTTCTCCCTTTGTTACAAATACTTTGTCAAGCATCGAAAGGACTGTAGCAGGACGAGGTGAACACCTCAGCGAGTAAGGTCACCGGTTGGTGGCGCCATCGAATGTTGTGCGGTTAGAATTATGTGCTACGTAATAATCGCACGTCTGTCTTTCGTTTATTCGCACCGTTTTTATGTTGAGCATGCAAGCATTGCTTGTCTGCTGCTGATATATTCATAGTCAGGCCTAGGCAGATGGTTGCTGTGGTCGAGGCATAAAGCTATCTTGGGCCATGTGTTGAGGGGAGGCAGACCATCGTTCGACCCCTT
>NW_023596921.1:44967210-45052210 GCF_011947565.3 Pollicipes pollicipes | reverse complement strand
AGGAGCATGGCCCAAGTTGAATCCTTGACACCTGCTTCTAGCTGTAAATGCGGCTAATAAGGTTACGCTTTCCAAAAAAACGTTACACAACAAGCGCATTTTATTAGAGTGGTAGGGAACCGCATTGGTGCTGGTAGTGAACTTCTTATCGCTCAACTGGATTGTTGAGCACCGTCTGAGGAAAAATGCCCTCGGGCAAAGTCCAACCTGATTGGGCGTCGGTGTTGATACCGCACGGTGACCAAATTATAGAAATATGTGCAGTCTCTTAACGGATCGCTGTTTTAATTGCGACAGCCATCGTTAAAGTGTCATGCTTAACCGTACCAACTTTCACACATGCTTCTTATTGTTGTCGCATTCGCCGGGTTGGTGAGATAAAGACATTTTTGGCGCTCGTTCTTGACTTTGGCTCCGTGAGCGCCCAGACTGATTGTGTGTTAGCATTAAAACCAATTTCATTTTCGCTTCGGGTGACGAAATTATTTTGACATTAGCTGACTTATCATCTCGACGTTCTGGACTACCATGAAGCACGATTATGTTTTCATAATCTTGAAGCACAACATTCTTCATTTTCAAGTTCTGAGTTTTGCGTGAAGATCCATGAGGATCGTACAACTCTCACTTGCTCTCGCAAAGCATCTTCAGTTTTGGGTTTCGGTGCAAAAGAGCGCACGGACAACCATGAATCTATCGATGAGTGAAAGAGGAGCTTGAGAGTATATCTGTTCAGGCAGATAAGCTCACTTTGCGGTTGAGGTTAGGTCAGAAACTGATATTTCATACGTTAGCAAAGAGATGTGTCCAGTCTGGGCGCGATAGCAGCATGTTCGTCCCGACCTCGCATGGCGCCATTTAGGTGGACCAATGCGCCATTGTACTATGTCGTACTAATTGTCCACTAACAGCGCCACCAGAGAACTACATTTGGTGCCCTGCGTGGAAAGCACCCAAATGATGTTGCCGGAGCAAATAGGTGCACGTAAAGTAGGGCACGAACACCCATGAAACCCCGCAGGAGGAAAAACAAGATAAGGCCACGGTGTTAGTACAGTGCAGATCAGTCTTTCGATGGTCAAAATGTGTCAGAAGTTGGTATTTTCCATTTTCAGAACCGTGCTACGTCCAATATGAGCATCAGAACGGTCGTTTACCGCATGCGTCTGGCGGCGCCATCATAAAGGCCTAGGCGCCAGCCTGTTGACTGCCCACGAACGGACTTCTTTAATGGACTTTTAGTAGTCCTGTGCTTCGATTATCTGGGTAGCGTTTTGTATGAGCTTTATGGAACTCACTATCCTCACCAGTTCGATTTTAAGCTGATTTACTACAGTTTATTTGCAGTCGCATTGCTTGAATTCAGTTAGTTCATCAGAACACGTGTTAGGCTAGCCGATTAGTATTGCGTTCCACTATGTGTCACAAGCCGCGCACCAGAAGCGACATACAGGCTGATACGGTAATATACTCTTTTCTCAGTTGGCTTCTTTTGGCCCCGCGCTGCCACTGTCCCAGGCCGCCGGATGGTCCTCCACGCGTCGTTTGATTGAAAACGCTGGTCAGCTACCCATAGTAAATGGAAGGAGTGCGAATCAGTGGCGCGTGTCGTCTCCGAGTCCCAGCAGAATCGCCTCTGCCCAATTAAGCTGCGACTCCGTGCCGCCTATCGAATGCCCAGTTGCATGTCTGACAGTCTCGTGGAGGTCCACCAGCAAAGCCTAGAGCTGCAGTGCCAATACGTGGTCGATGACAAATGAGCGCACCACTTGCATAGGGCAAAACGGGGAACCTTGCAGGGACAAACGTTTCGGGTAAATGCGATTAAAGTCTCGGGATATACGCCAACGAGTAGAGGAGAACAGGTCATCGTGGGCCGGGATTAGGGCCTGTTTAAATGCACGGCGCCGGCTTGCTGGGTTCAGGTGCCAGCGTGCTATAGGCGAAGTTGCTTTCCAAAAGCGCGATGTGGGTGGCCTTCCGGTCGACCGCCGGTGTCACCACGAGTCTGACGTATCAAATGAGTCTGAATAAAACGAGTCTGAATGGCCGATTTGCAGACGGCAGATACGTGCGCGGTGCAGTAAGTTTCACGACGCTGCCAACTCGGATCGCCCGGATACCACAACGGTTCTGAAACACGTTCCAAAACCGCTCAATCTGCCGTCTGCGCGAGAGCACGGGCGAACCGGCCACAGTTACAAGGTCACAAGGCGAGCACAGGTCGGGCGCACAGGTTCGTGCTTTTATTTGCGCCATTGTCCGTTCCTGCCCGAGTTAAGATGCGTCGTGTATGCGCTGACCACCCTTGCAAAGCAAGCAAGGTGCTCACTACTTTTTAGAGTTCAGAATCATATTATATACGCAAAGCAAGACGCTTGCGGGCCGCGACGCGGACAAGACGCGACGTTTAATAAACATTCTCCTTGAATGAAACCAATGACATAGTAAATGCCGAAGTTTGCAATCTTGCCGTCGTCGTCGGACTTCTTTAGTGACTCTAGGACCGACGTCTACGACATGAACCTGACAGTATTTGATAAAGATAAGAAGGGATCTGCAAGTGCGTACACTGCTTAACACTCCCAGCTGTGACTACTATCAAAAATAAATTCATACATGCTGATTGCTTGTTCCAATTTTGTTACATAGCTGTTTTGATTTATTTTATGCATTGACACATTGGCGTGGGAATGTTATATGCAATAGTTGAAATAATAAAACAAATGCACGTCGGCCTAGGTATAAGTTAACCCACATATTCCTAAGCAGTGGCACAAGCGCTGGTCGCACCATTATGGTTCTGGTGGTAAATGACGGCCGTTTCAACCGCAAAACGCGACCAACAGCGCGGTAGTCATGAATGCTTCTACACCATCCGATCGTGATGGTGCGGAAGAGGTCCCACTTGAGCCGGATGCTGCCCCAGGATGCGCGGCAGCCAGACATGCAGCAGTAGCAGGCGTGCCATCATCCGTTCGCTCTTCTCGACGGCGATGTGTCCCATCTCAGGTCTGATGGCGGCCTTCAGCTTTTTTGGGTTCGCTGGCTTGCCCGCGTGGGCATGGGGATTGTTGTAGCCCCACTGCATGGATCCCAGGGGCGACAGGTCGGGGGGGGGGATCCTCCGCATGCGGGCCTTCAGGCTGATGTTCCTTCCAGGAGAATGCTGGTCCAGCCGGTTGAGTGGTGTCCGTGCCGTGTGCGGTGTCACCCCGTTCTGCCGAACTTACTTCTAGTCCAGGACGATCCCGGGAAGTCGGCCCAGGGTCGCGCGGAGGGACATCGGAGAGATACCAATGAACCGCTCCGAGGGGGGTTAGACAACATTAACGCTCTCGTCTTCAAAGGAGCCTGCGACCTCTGACCTCTGAGACGTGATCTCTGCGAAGCCACGTCTTTTGGTATACGAATGTTCTCTGGATGATTCGAGACGTGATTTGAATAACGATGATTATCCGCATGCGAATGATCATGCTCTAGGCATTTGAAAAAGTCAAAATGATCCACCGTGCTGTTTATTTTGACTTGTTCCAAATGTATTAAATGTTATCACCGACACGCGGTTGATCACCTTTGTTCTTATCACATTGGCACGATTTTACGACTTAAAGTCACTGATGGCTATCACTGTTTTTGTATCAAGTTCTATAATTAATTAAGCGTCTGAATGCTACCATAGGCTTAATGGCTATGAAATACATTTGTCGCTGTTGACTACAGCGTAGGGTCAGTTCATTCTGAGCCTCTCTGTACATCGGTAGTTAACATCATTTCAGGCCGGGGACATTAGTGCGATCAACAAAATAGTACTCACATTGCACAGTCACTTTAAAAAATGACTGTGTTTATGCACTGGACTTCAATAAAAACGGTTTGCTCAACACCTTTACCTGTTTTTCAGACTTCTGACTTCCTCCATGCGACAGATTTCTGAATGGTAGTGCTCAAAACTGAATTTATGACTTGGCACTTATCACCGACATACATTGTCTAGGTAGCCGGGATGGTGGTTAATTCGAAGGAGTGTTAAGAACGAGCACGGACAGCTTAAGTAAGAGCTGCGTTACATCGGTCCGGCTTTCAGCTGGGCCATGGCCAACAAGCCATTTGGACGTGGTAGATGCGATGGCGTTCTGCGAAGCTCAAGTGGTATAAGATGATACCCTATGCGCATAGGATGTGAATTTGCTAAAAGCGAATCAGTGTATAGCCTATCATCTCATCCCATGTGACAAAGGTAATAAAAAACATGGGGTGGTACGTACTCCTTAAACGCTATCATAGTCAAGCGTTAAACAAAACAGTACATTTGAAAACACCAGCACGTGTTTCACACAATGCCTTAAATTAAATTTATGTCTTCTTGTGCCAAATTGGCCGGCACTGGATTCAAACTTTTAAAAGCAAAGCTTTAGTTCGCTACCGTCCTGAATGGGCCACGGCCCCGCTCTTCCCTCTATGGCGACGCTGTTTACTCTGGATGGTGGGTGCCTGTTGCCGAGTCTGCCACTCCAAGTTACTGTGTGGTGTGTGGTGTGTGGTGTGTGTGGTGTGTGTGGTGTGTGATGTGTGGTATGTGGTGCGGCGGACAGCGGCTGAGCCGTGTTCTGTCGGCGTCGCGCCGGCGGGGTGGGCCGCTCCGCCGCTGGTGTGTGGTGAGTGGTGTGTGGTGTGTGGTGTGTGGTGAGTGGTGCGGCGGACAGCGGCTGAGCCGTGTTCTGTCGGCGTCGCGCCGGCGGGGTGAGCCGCTGAGCCACTGTGAGGTGTGATGTGTGGTGTGTGGTGTGTGGTGAGTGGTGCGGCGGACAGCGGCTGAGCCGTGTTCTGTCGGCGTCGCGCCGGCGGGGTGGGCCGCTCCGCCGCTGGTGTGTGGTGAGTGGTGTGTGGTGTGTGGTGTGTGGTGAGTGGTGCGGCGGACAGCGGCTGAGCCGTGTTCTGTCGGCGTCGCGACGGCGGGGTGAGCCGCTGAGCCACTGTGAGGTGTGATGTGTGGTGTGTGGTGTGTGGTGTGTGGTGCGGCGGACAGCGGCTGAGCCGTGTTCTGTCGGCGTCGCGCCGGCGGGGTGGGCCGCTGAGCCACTGTGAGGTGTGATGTGTGGTGTGCGGTGTGTGGTGCGGCGGACAGCGGCTGAGCCGTGTTCTGTCGGCGTCGCGCCGGCGGGGGTGGGCCGATCCGCCGCCGGTCACAGACAGCCCGCGGGACCTGTCACAATAACCAGCTCAAACATGCTTATCGGCTTCTCTTTGGAGACAGCAGATGGCACGACATGTTATCATTTGGTTGTTGTCAGACTCCCCGGTGATTACAAAACGACGTTTACCTTTCTTCTGCGCATGTTTGGAAATGCCACCTCCACAGCAAAGGCCATATATTTGCTAACATCAGGGCACTGGCGGCACAACAGAGTATCATGAGACCACGCAGGAGTACATTCAGCAGTGCATTCCCCATGCACTGCTGAAACAACATGTACCGTCCGACATCTTGAAGAAAGTTAGCGTCATCTCGAAATATCTGACAAGCAGACGCCAGGTGATTTGCAACGTATGTCACACGAGAACTTCCCTGCCGCTCATTGTAACAGTCAGACTAGCCTAGCTATACCCTAAGCTCTTAAGCGAACATTTACCCCGATCATTATGGCTTTCAACGATATGAAAAAAACACCTTGGCAGCTCTCACCCCGAGACGCGTGCACGTTTGCGGCCGGAGGTGCGCGGAAAGGTAGAGGGAGCTGCTGTGCGTCAGCGAGTGACTCAAGACCGTCATCCATCGCATAGGCTTTGAATAGATCACCCTAATGCTACTTGTACATGATGTGACTCACCCTACTGCCCCCCCCCCCCTACCTTACGTCATGGCGAACTGCTATGAGATTCAGTGATAACCTCGAGAACCCTAGACCCTAGTGTCACCACTGATTCAGACTGTATTTATGTATAGCACCCAGGCTTTTGGCATTCGCCAAAAGATCCTCATGATCGTGCCTGGTACCAAAATGACAACGTTGAAACGTGTGTGTACAACATCTTTTAAAGTGATTATGAGACTAGTTTTGCACACTTTTTAACGGTAAATGGCGACATTAGACAAATGTGCTATGGTATTTGTGGGGACACTCGGCTTTGAATAAACACTTCTCTCAAAGTAGAACTTATGTACTCGATCTAGAACTTTACTGCAGCCCACCATCGCAGGTGCAACCGGCTCCTGCCATCGTAGGCATAACCCACCGCTCCTGCCATCGTAGGCACAACCGGCTCCTGCCACCACAGGCACAACCTACCGCTCCTGCCATCGCAGGCACAACCTACTGCTCCTGCCATCGCAGGTACAACCTACCGCTCCTGCCATCGCAGGTACAACCGGCTCCTGCCATCGCAGGCACAACCTACCGCTCCTGCCATCGCAGGTACAACCGGATCCTGCCATCGTAAGCACAGCCTACCGCTCCTGCCATCGTAGGCACAACCTACCGCTCCTGCCATTGCAGGTACAACCGGCTCCTGCCATAGCAGGCACAACCCACCGCTCCTGCCATCGCAGGCACAACCTACCGCTCCTGCCATCGCAGGCACAACCTACTGCTCCTGCATCACATGTAACAACCCTACCGCTCCTGCCATCGCAAGGTTACACCGGCTCCTGCCATCGCAGGCACAACTACCGTTCCTGCATCGCAGGCACGACCTACTGACTCTCCTGCCATCGCAGGCACAACCTACCGCCCTTGGCATCGCAGGCACAACCTGCCGCTGCTGGCATCGCAGGCACAACCTACCGCTGCTGGCATCTGCAGGCACAACCTAACCGCTCCTGCCATCGCAGGCACAACCTACCGCTGCTGGCATCGCAGGTACAACCGGATCCTGCTATCGTAAGCACAGCCTACCGCTCTGCCACAGTAGGCACCAACCTACCGCTCCCTGCCATCGCAGGTACAACCGGCTCCTGCCATAGCAGGCACACCACCTACCGCCCTTGCATCGCAGGCACAACCTGCCGCTGCTGCCATCGCAGGCACAACCTACCGCTGCTGGCCATCGCAGGTACAAACCGAATCCTGCCATCGCAAGCGACAGCCTACCGCTCCTGCCATCGTAGGCACAACCTACCGCTCCTGTCATCGCAGGTACAACCGGCTCCTGCCATAGCAGGCACAACCTACCGCCCTTGGCATCGCAGGCACAACCTGCCACTGCTGCCATCACAGGCACAACCTACCGCTGCTGGCATCACACGCCACGCAACCATAGCGCCTGTAACCGATCAGTTAGGACGTCTGTGACCACGGCATAGAAGTTACCAATTCCCAGTAACTGGAGACACGTTATGGCTGGCACTGCCGTTTGGTGTGCCGTCATTACTGTTGGTAAATATGACTGATTTAATGGTGAATGGCGTTAGTGCATAAATGTTTTATAGCTGTGTGAAGGTCTCACCTTTACCTCTACCCTTTTCGGGTGCAGTTTTGCATTCCTTTTCCATGTACATATCACTTAACCAAAATCACTTCAAACTTTGTTCCTTTTACTCATAGTACTTGTGAGATTATTACACAGGGAAGGGCGTGGATAATCAATTTTCAACGGCTCGAACGGCCGTTTGGTTTGTAACAAATTTTGTAACTTGGAGGTGTGTTGATCAAGCACTCCAGATCGCTTAAGACAAGGCGAGGTATCATACGCTGGCAACCCCGCGGTGCCCGCCCTTCCTGCCAGGGTGAGAGGCAGGCGACGCCGTATAGCCTCAGCAGATGAGTGCGTCGTAAAGCCCCCGAGGACACACACACACCACACACACACACACACACACACACACACACACACACAACACACCACACACACACACACACCACACACACACACACACACACACACACACCACACACACCACACACACACACACACACACACACACACACACCACACACACCACACACACACACACACACACACACACACAACACCACACACACACACACACACACACACACACACACACACACACACACACAACACACACCACACACACCACACACACACACGCTGGCACGAATGGGGTTCCTTTCTTGTTGTAGTTGGGATTGGCAGTATTCATTATTTCCTTTCAGTGTAATTGGTTTTACGGAACAGCCAGTAACATCACGTGCGAAAATTTTCGTCTTCACTGCATTCCATTCAGGACCAGACCAAGTGCAGCCAAGTCGCGTGGTGAAGGCCACGATAAGACGTAGGATCTGTGCGCAGGCTGCGCACATCACCACATCATACGCACTGGCCACACACACATTTCACACCTTGGATTTGTTCCCTGGCCAGGGGCGGTTTCGGAATACGATTCCAATACACGGCTCTGAAGAAGATGCTGGTGCCCAACCCCAAGCCGTGACTCTGGCTCGATGCTCTGGCGCATGGCTCGAAGGCACGACTCGGGGACACGACCCCGGAGCTTGTTTGGACACGTCTCTGGGGCACGACTCTGACTCCAAGACACCAGCCTTCCCCGTGGCGGCAACGGCAGAGGGCTGAGTGTGCCCGCGTACCGCGTCGGTCCAGAGCAAGCTGCCGACTGCTGAGCCAAGTCGAGGTGCACTGCAATCGCGAGAGATGGATCAGAAGAGAAGCATTTCCTAATTGGGTCTCTCGTGGTGGAGCAAAATTTGAATTGAAACGCTTTAACTTGGCTTATGAAGCCAAACAAGCTCTCCCCAACTTCCATAATAAATTTGGAACTCCCTGCTGGGCCTTATTTGGAGATGTAACAGACAGAGCTGCAAAACTGATGTAGCTATGCAAGTTGTATCAGATGCATCGCGTGCATCGTTTGCCTTTGGATAGCGTATAATGTGTGAATTGGAGCAATACGTCAACCTCTTATCATGCTTGGACTTGCATGCATTCAACCTTACAAACACCACATTGACGGTGGTGACAAACATCGTATTGCATATCATAGCGTTAAGTGGTCGGCGGTACCCTCGAAACGGCCACATCGATCAAGCCGTTCCCGCCGTCACTCCGCGAGCGACTGAGCCTGGTCGTTCACCACCGCCACCGGCCTACGCCGCGGAAGTGCCGGCTGCCCGGCCAGCACCCTCTCCATCTCACCCTGCCGGGGGTTCCGCTCACCGCGGAGGAAGGGAAGAGCTGGAGCGGAGGCGGGCGGGAGGACGCTTTTCTGGAGGGCTGGCCGTTCTTGTCACTCCACGCCGTCGAGACCAGTGGGGGACCAGTCCTGCCAGCGTTCTGCGGAGCTGGGATCAATGCGCTGGTCCGGCCTGACCCAGCGATGGTCGCCCTCTGCCAGCAGAGCGGCGTCCGTGGACCTGGCTTCGAAGCAGTTGGCGGATGGGAACGCGTGTTCCCGAAGTCTGATCACTCATCAAACCGTACCGAACCGAACCGAAACGAACCGAACCAAATCGAATCCAGCCCAACCCAACCCAACCCAACCAAACGAACCGAACCGAACCGAACCGAACGCGAGCCAGCGCCATCTGTCGTGAAAACAAGAAAAATTCCGGACAGGGGGCGCCCTTCCCTTGGCTGCTGCCAGCTGCCAAGCTGCTAGCTTGCTTGCTGCCAACTTGCAGCTACCAGCAGCTGCAAGTAAATAGTCGTTAGTCAGATGAGCTCGGACAAACTGCAGGTGAATGATCGCTCATCAGATGAGTCCGGACAGGTTCGCGGGTAAATGTCGCTCGTCAGATGAGTCCGGACAGGTCGCGGGTAAATGGTCGCTCATCAGATGAGTCCGGACAGGTCGCGGGTAAATGGTCGCTCATCAGATGAGTCCGGACAGGTCGCGGGTAAATGGTCGCTCGTCAGATGAGTCCGGACAGGTCGCGGGTAAATGGTCGCTCATCAGGTGAGTCCGGACAGGTCGCGGGTAAATGGTAGCTCGTCAGGTGAGTCCGGACAGGTCGCGGGTAAATGGTCGCTCATCAGGTGAGTCCGGACAGGTCGCGGGTAAATGGTCGCTCATCAGGTGAGTCCGGACAGGTCGCGGGTAAATGGTCGCTCGTCAGGTGAGTCCAGACAAACTGAGACTAGGAATCGGACTGGGTCTGAAATGACTGACTGATTAAAACTTATCAAATAACTTAAGAAAAGCGCCATGACGGAGTGCGTGGATGTAGTAAACAAAATAAAGTAGCTGACAATATTGTAAGAACACCACGAAAAGGCCAAAACAGCAGCACTCAACAATATCCATTTTAGCAAACACCTCCAGTACCGCCATGGCCACCTCTCCGGGATATTTAAGAACGCTAAGGAAGGCAGCCCGTCCGCTACCGTGGCAACTCTGACACGTCCAACCTGGCAGCAACATGAAGTTAGTACTTGCAGACGTTCCATGACGTCCATCATGCGATGACAAACTGAATTGTGTTGTCTGGAGCAGTCTTGAACACTTGAAAGCAAGCCAATGGATGGAAGTCAGCATATATCGTTATGTCTGATGCTTGTCTCTAATGTGGGAATGGCAATTATCTCCCAATATTAAAGCATTCCCGTTAAAGGGAATGTTCTACGTTTGAAAATGTTGAAGTAAGCATCATACATGACGAAATAAGCTCACTTATGACCATTGGCATACTTTAAATGGAAAAGACCACTCTAGACAACACCATTTCTCTGGTTAGTAATTGCTCTGCATACGGTATTACGTAATTTGTTCAGTACATTGCAAGGAACATTATTCGCATAGATAAGGCGATAGTAATAGCCTTATTCCTCGGAGATAAACCAGGAGAATGGAGATATAGTCGGGTGAATATTTCGGCAACATGCGTTCACGAGAACAATAGCAGAAGTGTTTGTTTCGATTGTTTTGATTGTTTCGATTCGACTTCTGCTTTTGTTTCGATAAAATCGTGTGTGCCGAAATATCAAACCAACACATTTCCATTCTCCTGGCTTTCACACCGATCCATAAGGCTATTACTACTGTCTTATCAAAGCCTCATTGGTTGATTACGTCCACCGTAACTTGTCACAACGATGTTGAAAGCCAATTGACGGTCACTTTATCTAGAAATCATATGCCCACAACGCCAATATGAAAGACTCCGCAGCTTTTTTTATCTTGGCTCTGATCGTCGCATGGCTTATGAAATGGGCAGGATGCGAATGACTTTATTATGGCGTGATGGATGCCTGGCAAACTTGAAACAATCTCCCGAAATAGTCTGCGCATCTTTGCGGGAGTGTAGCTTAGAAACTAGAGGGCTTTAGGTCTTAAGAAGGGTAAGGGCTATGAACTGCGCCGAATGGTCTTAAATATCGCTGTTTCGTTCAAAACCTTATGCAAATGTAGAACGCGTCCTTAAATCGCGTAAAAACACAACCGAGCTTCGACATGTGGCACGCTGGAACGAGGGTGAGAGGCCTATTTATATCAGCATATGTGTTCATCATTTGGCTCTGATTTGGGTTACAAAAACAAATCACGGATATGGGCACGGGTATAAATGTGATATTTACGAAATTCACGGAGGGCTATTCACGAGGTATTGCACATTGTCACTGCCCTGCATTACAGCACAAACAGTACTTGTCATATCAACTTTTTGAACTAAAGCGCCGTGAATATTGCAAACGAGTTAACAGGCGGGTGCAATTAATTAAGAATGGGCAGCGAATGGGGATGGGAAGAGGGTAGCATGGTTAGCGGGTGGATTGGGGAAAGGAAGTTCTACCTGTGATGACCTTTACAATCAAGCTGTCTTCCAGGGACAACGTATCGCAACCACATGTATTTGGGGGAAGCCATGAGCCCTTTGGTGTAGCACTGTAATCCTTAACCTATAGTGCTGCTTGGCGTGAACATTGCCTTGTGTACAATTTGATTTATGTACACAAATAAGGAAAACCGCCCTGCATCGCAGGACTCCGTGCGGGCAGCGCGCCTGTCGGTCTGCCGCGCCTGCAGGCACCTGGCCAGCTATAAGCGGGTGCTGACTAGTTTGGGTTCGCCGGAACCGTGGCCATCAGCGCCTGGTCCCGGATCGGCCGGGGCCGCTATCTGCAGCCGTTATCGCCGGCCGGCGGCTCGCCTCATCAGGCGCTGTGGACGTCTCCTAGGCCCGCGCCCGGGCCCGCGCGCGGCTCACTGGGCGGCGCGGCCCGGCCGGCGGCGGGTCCAGCACGGCCAACCACCACCGGGTGACACTTGAAACCCGTCCGCGGCTAGGTCTCAGAATACCAACGCCTTTGCTGAGTACCTGTTGAAATAAATCTAGGCTCCTAGTCATCACTAAAGATCTCGTGCCAGATGGCATCCCTTCAGGAATCTAAGCTTCAGCCGTTCGATTTATTTTAGTTCAGTTCAATGACCTTCCTTTTCATCTCAAACCATGGGGGGTATAAACCACTGTCGAGCATGATGCAACTAATCGGTATCTATCGATGGGCTAATTCACCGTACTAGGCGGAATGCGCAACTCATTTATTCTAAGTATGACCAAAATTGAGGGCAACTGAATTACCTTAAACCATTGAAGAAGTGTGCTATCATTGGGCATATTTCCTAAAAAAAAACTCTGCTGAGATCTCAAAACTAGCCACGTCTAATAAACAACACTGAAAAGTACCAGCCGCAGCACCGTCAAGATATAATAAGGATATCAATTTTACTTATTTTCGGGTCCAAATCACTCTGTCAACGCTTTGTAGAAACACTATGCTTCGTCCTCGCAGCTGCCGTGGCCACCGGCGTCATGACATCCGCCGTGGCATCTTTGCTGGTGCGAATAAAAAGAACGCTTATGATTGGCCCATGAGGCGGTAAGGACCTGTTACCAAGAAACGCCTTGGTTGACATTTGTACCAGTGCGTCACTATGGACCATTTGACACTCCCATTCCCAAGGCCAAACTGCATCTCGAAAAAAGTCACTTTGGAGAGAGAAGAGAGATCAAAGCTATAGTATAAACGCTTCGTTGATTTCGCGGGATAGTAGCTTCCGTGTTCACTGATATTTTTGTCTTACCTGAGTATGTCATGCTTGTGAAGAATTGTTTACACAAACATTTTGACAAATGAGTGTATCGCAAAACATTTTAGAACGTACATGTTGAAAAGCAAGGCAAGTAAAATGTGTTACTTTTACAGTGTTGAGCAGGGAGCGAAAATGGCATTGCTCCCGCAGGAGTACCTACATCAAATCGCAATTCTGAGCCATATAGAAGAATTTCGAGAAAGTGGTATTACTGATCAAATCATACGCATATGATCTGGCAATAAGACGATGTTACAAAAGGTAGCGTACTCCCTTTAAGGAACACTGAGGTGGTGTTGACAAAAAAAACCTGTTCTCGTATTCAAAGAGGCATCTTCTGGAGAGGGATGATTCATGCTACATTCGTAGAATATGACATGACTGATGACTACCATTGCTTTTAAGTAAATTCTTCATTGAATGGTCATTTAAATGCCAAAGCAGTCTGCATTGTGCGCAAAACATATCAGCGTTCAGCAAAACATGGGTAAATTGTATCATCGTCTCCTTGAATAAACAATTGTTTCACGTACGCTCAGTTCGTTTACTTTACCTTTCTACGACTTCTTTGCAAGCTTGACGCATTGTTAGACCGAGGCTTCTCCCAGACGGATAGAAGGGATATTTTAGCGCGTCTACGTTCACATGACTGGGATAAAAAAATATACACGCGGCCCTCCGTGTTTGAGATGTAAGGACCGATTTATTAGTAGCCATGAGGTGTGCAAAATTTTGGTGCAGTTTGATTGGAAGGTCACGGGTTTTTTAATGTTTGGTCCAAAACCTTTTGCTTGGATGTATTTCTGGGGGGAGAGCACACACTAATCAATGCTTGTTTGGCGATCCCCGACCTAATCATAACTGATACCTTGAAGGCAGACTCTTGTGGTGAAATCTTGACGCGGTGGTGAAATCTTGTGGTGAAATTACAATGTTCAGCATGATTCATCCTGACCTCTGACGTCACCTGACCTTTAGTGTGGTTACTACCACCGGCCGCGGCCTAGTTCCCAGTCAGGAACTATAGCCAACTCCTGAAGCGACCCTCAAACCCACCCCGCTACTGGTCTGTGAATCCCAAGGCAGGTGCTCTAAGCAGCTGAGCTATCGGCATGGACTAAAGCACATAACGTGGCGCGACGATTTGAAGCCAGGTCCGGCGTTGCACCTACCACCTAGTTGTACTACAAAAAGGATGTCGCGGAATGCGATCAACACATTTCGTGTGGTGTGCTCCCGATTAGGAGAAATATTGCGTTAGAGTTGATCGACATTTGCGAAGAGATCTGGCCATGACACAGACTCATGTCCATGAGCAGCTGAAGCGTCAAAATTGTCCCAATAGAACACATGAATTTTTGATTAAAGCATTTTGACCATGACCACCTGATGTACTGAATGGCGTTATTTTCGGCTTGAGAATTTCCAACTTCACGCCCAGAAACAAGCAGCATTTACGGTCTTTTCTTCATTATGTGAACTTCCCACACGCATGAGCCATTGGCCACGCAATTTTTTAAGACTCCCTGGAGACTCATTCGGTCACCACTACTAACATATTCTGTCTTTTCATGTGTCGAAATGTCCGTTGAGAAGGTCGTGCAAGGTCAATTTACTTTTTATATACGTACATCGTGTTAGTTTATTACACAATTTGCATAGGTTTTCCCACGTGCATGCCAGTCCACGACATTCTACATAAACGGTTTTTGCACTTCGGGACATTTTTGATGAACCATGAACGACACATGCTTGCCTTGATAACAAAGGTTCGAGGTTCTAAGATGCTCTCCTTTTAATTACAACGCTTTTCGAAGCTTTTTACAAAAGTGCAGCTTCACATTGTCTTAAAATGTGATATCATTCCTCTGCAGCAAAACCAATTTGCGCTAGTTTAAAACGAATTTTAACATGCTTTTTTGATGTCTGGGACCTAAATTTAAGTGGTCGGCATGCAGGACAAATCAGGTCTTGGGCTAGATAAGGTCAACCTTATCAGCTCACCACAAACCCAATTTTAGAGAGTAAACCCCCGGTTGGGGACACGCAGGTTCGGCTTTGGCCATCATCAGATGGATGAAGAAGGAGAGAAGGAAACAGTGGAAAAGCAGAGGGAACACACCTATGTTACACTCAAAATCGCCTTCGAGTACTTACCCTGACAATTCTCAGAAGCCTGCGGCACAGTCTCCACGATGAGAGATTTTGCTACATCGTCTCATTTGGCACCAGTTTTTCCCCTGAGGAAACCATGAGCAGGGACGGTCACCTCGCAGAGACTTTAGCACTCTTCACGGTTTTGAAAAATTTATTAGCGTACCGTCATCAGTAACATCTAATGCCCGCAAAGAACGCTATATTGATTTTATTTCAAAATGAATGATGGCTACTATGCTGTTTTTATGCATGTTTTGGACTTAGGTGACAAGAAGGATAAATACAACATATTAAAGCCACGTTGTGTACTAAAAAAAGTTTACAGAGTGTATGTTTGTATCTGTACATATATATATATATATATATATATATATATATATATATATATATGCATCTATGGGGAGCAAGTAATAACAGAGAGTGTAGGGCTCCGGTTGATATAGTTTTGCCATAGCACAAACGTGTGCCCGTTGCCCTCGTTTTCCGTTGGCGACCACCTGTTCAGGCAAACAAATGGGTAAAGGCTAGCGTGTTATTTGCAGTTGGGGACCGTAAAGGTTTGACAAATTTGGCGCATTTTTCACTCTGCTGCTCACAAAGGCCTTGCCAGTATGATGCTGAACGGACGTTTCCCGCTACCCCACTACCTAACGTGGGGGTAGCAGGAAACCCAATGTGTACCGATGTTCCGCGAATGTTACACTCCAAATAAGTCGGTAATATTCCCCCCACATCAAATTTGTTTTAAATCAAAGCATTTTCCTCTTAAAGGTGTTACTGAATTAAGACAGGAAAGCAAGCAAGAAATTCTGCGCTTTCCAACGTATTCATGATGCTCACGCAGATAGCGCAGGGGGGTCGATGAGGCCAGCTGTCAACTGCAGATGTTCTCAAACTGTGATGCGGATTTTGACAATGAGTAGTTAGGTACAAGTGTTTGTCATGGTCGGATCTTGCGAGTGAAAATTGCATACGAGGACTGAAAGCCAGGAGGGGCCCATTCAGTGCGTTCAGTAGACCATACAAGCGTCGGAATGTTTTTTGTAGAGAGGCATATTTTACGAGAACTTTGGGGGAGGGGTCTGCTTGTCAAAGCCACCCTGACTTCTCACAAAATGTGGCTCTTTCTGCAAATGTAAAATCGATGAATATATGGTCTCTAACGCCCCGAGAGTCTCGCCCATGGTGCTTGCGATTATCTGTCTAGGAGACCACAAATTTGGCACGGAGACGAAGACCGCTGGTGGTTTCGTGTGATGCCTGGTTAGGTACTCGAAAAGTGCGACCTGTCTGGCAGAAACATGTCTACAGGCTTTATTAATCACTTAGGGTTTCAAAGGACACAAGTTGAACAGATTTGAGAACCGCTCCATTCTGGAGAATTCTTATGTTTTTTTCTATTTACAACACGATACTCTGCATGGAATTCATCAGCATCGATAACTGTCCAAGATCTCGGAAGAGACCTTGGTGGTCTTAGTTAGGATTACCTAGGAAACTCTGCAAGGAACTCATCGATAGCGAGGACTGGTCAAGATCCAGGAGGAAACTACATGGTCTCGATTGAAGACCGCTCATCAGTGTTCATAGCGCTGCTTCTATGCGTATGCACATCACAATATTGAGACAGTCCCAGCGAATAATGTTTACTTTACTAGCTTCATCTAAAAAAACTATACTTGGCAAATGTCACACTGTTTCATTGTTCGGTTGATTTTTGCAACCCGTCACTGCAGTTTTTTCTTTTGCAAAAAACTGATTTGTTTTCAATGATTCTAGTACCATTCACTGCATCAACAACGAAAACATGCCAACAAACGATCGAAGTAGCATACCGAATAAGCCAACCACAACCGCATCACCGCACGCTGGGCGCTGAGGCGAGCGGGTTTGAGACGGTGTTGCCCGCCCCTACCGTGGGGAGGGGCGAGGCCGGGGGAGGCGGTGGCCGCTCATGCCGGCCGGTGCAGGCAGGTGGCGGCCGATCCCGACATCCGTCAGCCGCCGCCGGCGACGCCTCCGGGCGTCATCGGCTCGGCGCCTGCGGCGATTTGTCGCCGAGGCCGACACGTCCATTGGTCGCGCGGCACGGCTGAATCGCCGCCGGCGTCGCAGTCAGCGGGGGGCGCCGCGGCGCACAACGGCGATGTCGGCGCCGTCTAATGCGGGGGAGGGACTCCCTGGGGCAGAGGCCGGCCGCCGTGGGCAGCAAGCTGCGCAAGCTCATGGGAAACAATGCGGGTGAACGTCGGCCGACCCCACCCTGCGCGCCGCCATCGCCTCCATTTTGCACGTACTGACGGTACGTACGTTCACCGTTGTGCGAGTTACCACCACGTGTGTTTTGTGCTGGTCACATATGTATGACTTATGGGTAAGAGGCGTGGCGGCGCAACACGCGAGGCATTCGCAAAGACCGCCGAACGTCACGTGCTGCTTGGAATCCTCTTTAGCGCACTTTTCTAATGTAAGCCATTTATAGCGTCCTCAAGATACACTTGTGGCTTTAGGTGGATTCATAATAGGTTTCATATTCTCAATGTGATTAACGTTTAAGCGCGTGTCATGTGCCAGTGGCAATAGATAGGTGTGTTTTGCGAACTGACTGCAGTAGGGTGCAGCACTCCTGCTGCTGGATGCATCTGCAACTGGCCGATTTTCTGGCTAGTCGCATATTGGAAAAGGAAGTCAGATGCAGACTTGTGCTCGATTCCATTCAGAATCAAAGTGAGCTGAAGAGTCACGCCAAATTTGTGCTAATCAGACTTAATGAAGTCAAATTACACTTATCTGCTTCATGATTTGAAGTGAATCTATCCTTGCCACCATCACGGGACATCAAATAGAATAGAGAAGACGAACCAAAACTTGATCTTAATAACTCTTGCGGTCTCCCTGGTCACGAACCCTTAATTGCAAGGCACATGGAGAGAAGTGGCAATGGTAAGCGTCAGCATGATAATTTAAAGTATGAAAACAACCCCGAACCAAATTGCATCACACTTCCAATCAACATCGCAATACAGGGCTTCTGGCAATTCTATCCCATGGCATACGTCAAACTTACAACTCTATCCATATGGCACACACACGCGTGCACACACACGCGCACAGCGCACACACACGCACACACGCACGTATGCACTCACGCATGCTCGCACGCAGGACGCACGCACGACGCACTCGCGCACGCAAATTAGGTAGGCATGGACAATTCTTTCAAATAGCTTATCATGATGGCATCTACCATTAGCAGAAGGCAGGGGTAATAATGCTCTCCTCTTGCGCGTATAGAAAAAAATTAAAATTATGATGGGCAGGAGGAGTTGATAGCAAACAAGCCTTTTTAAAATCGGGTTCCGGCCTGCGGAATGTAATGCATGTAGGATAACTCTGCGCAGACCTGATACCCTGCCATTGCCAAAGCAAGGCCTTTTCGTGGCAAACATACTTTAATCTTGGTATCAGTCTTGCACGTTACCATCAGAACGATGCCAGTGGGTCCTATAAAACGGACACCGTTGCTATTTATAGCATCTACATCTTTGTGTTAGGCTGTTGGCAAATTCCTAGGTAGAGGATATCGGCGTCATCACGCAACCAAAATGGCAATATTTTGTCAATCTTGTAGGCAGGCATACTAATAGTAGACATCATCACAAACACACACATCACATCACGCATCACTAAATAGTAGACAAAATCACATTTTGCTGTTGGCATTCTTTTAGAGACAAAATGAAAGCTTAACAATAAACTAGAATTTAGCTGACTTATAAATATGTAAACGGTCTAAGTAAAATAAACGAATAATGTGACAACACAGCATGAATCTGAAGAAAAATCACTTAAGTCGGTGAAGAGGACCAATTGAGGCCTGGGAGAAATCAGCTGAAGTCTGTAGAAAAATTATGCGCTTTGTAAAGATGTCCCTCTGCCATTCGTAGCATCCCCAAGCTATGTAATCTACATGACTTATCTTTCATACGATGAAAATGGACGCACCGTGCGGTGCATGTAAGCGTCAGAATGGATCAGGAGCATTAGCGTAGTTGGTGCTATAATCCTGAAATAAACATCGGAGGTCTGAGCCCATGCGATGCACACATATAATTTTCTTTCAACATATACCAGAAGTGTTGTGGTGACAAAGTTGGTAATTTGGTAGGCTTTGTTTATCGTTAACCACACTTCTGGAGTATTTTTATATCGTTACATTTTCCTATTGGACAGTCGTGATCACCCCCCGTAAATATTCCGTCAGAGACGACTCGAACCATGCAGAGGTGAATCTAGCACGAATCTGGACTCAGACTCGTGCAAAAACAGCTTGGTCGGTATAGTAGCAATTTATTCATGCATAAACACGCAGAAGCGTGACTGAAGTGCGGCTGGCGGGAGGGTTCCGCCTTTCTATCATATTAGGACGCCAACCGCACTTCCTATCTTGTGTCACAGAGCGAACCCTAACGGGAATGAACTGCTTCTATCTGCTTGTCCTCGAAGCGTGGTTATAGAGTCCCCTTGACAGTCGCTAGGACATTCTCAATACCATCTCCAATCGTTAGGCATTCTGACATCGAGCAGCCTACCACGCTGGTTCTTGTGCACACCTGGCTCAATGTTATCCCGTTTTCCCCAGTCGTCGTTTTCCATGCATATCAATTACCCATTGCATACAAAGGCGTTGCTGAATTTGCTTAACTCGGTTCTTTACGAATAGAAATCGGTCGAGGGTATTCGGTCCTAAGCGTTGTTAAAGAGGGTGTTACACTTGGCAGGGGGTTTGAACGGTATAGCTATTTTGGAAGATCATTTTGTACAGTTTTACAGCTATGTTCTTCTTAAGACCTAGAGACTAGAGGTCTAACCTAGATCCTCTAGTCTTTACTACACACCTGGGAACAGTGTGCAGACTATGTTCAAGGTCATTCGAGCGTGCATGACGTCACAGAATGTCATTAAAATTCTCCACCACCTCGTTCATGTGGTCGTTCAGGTCCAGTAAGAATATAATCGTCAAGCCGCGCAAGAATTGGCATTCGTGAGCAACGATTTCCAAACACAGCGGGACGTTAATTGGGACTCAATTGATGCTGAGCAAGCGGCGCAAGTTTCAGGCCTTTTCAGATTAGAACCCTTTCAAGCCATAAGGACTATTTCCCGTGCTATGAGGTGAAAGAGAATGGATAGCGGTAGCGCAGGAATAGATGCGCCAAGGGGCTCACTACCAAGCCGTGCCCCACTCTTGGCTGACGCATGCAGCCCGCCCCGGGCAGAGGCGGGCTGTCGCCAGGATGTAGGATGGAGCAAGACAGAGGGTAAGTGGAAACGGGTGGCCAATTACGTATGACGTTTGTGCTACATGATACTAGCCGCTGAACATCGGTACCAGTTGTTACGGAAATAAAATTTGGGACCAGAATAAATTAAGAATAGGGTCATAACCGAGCATGTGAATACAAGAAAACAATTAAAAGTCACCAATAGCTAGGCAAAAGCACCACAAGAAAGGGCCAAAACATGAGTACATGACGACATTTAGCTCAGCGAATACTTCAAGGACCACCACCGCCATCTTTTGGTGATTTTAAGTGCTCCAAGTGAGTGGTGGGGCAGCATTTTCGCACGGCTAGTTCGGCAGCACCTCAACGTCAAACATCTTTCCATACAGCGATCAACAATAAGTAGCTTGACTGTCTTCAAATCTGGAACATTTCCTTTTAGTTGCATACCCATGGCTTATTACAAGTCACAGTTTTTTAATGGGGTCATCTGTTGCTCACGCGCGTCTGACGCGAGCCAATAAATGCCGATACAAACAGACCACAGTTTGTACCCATGTGGCAGTTGCTGACATTACGGCGAAGATCATTGACCCGGGCCCAAAACATATAGCGAGATGTTGACCTGGCACAACATTCCGTCGCGTGAATTTTGTATATGGGTAACAGGAGATGCAGGAGAATGGGCTTAAGTCAATCCATCTAGTCTCAGCCTAGTAGTTAGTGTATATAATTGCATGATATATAACTTTGGTGAATAGATCAGCGCAGCCCCCTTACTAAAAGTAGGTGTAAGGCCACACCTGCCTGCCAACCGGTCCACGGAACTGAACTAAGTGTTGTATGCCATCAGTCATCCCAGCAGAAGCGAGTTGGACTTAAAGGGAAATTTCATTTTTGAAGTCGAAGAAGGCACTATTTAAACGGGCGTTATTATATATAATTGAGATATAGTATATATATATATATATATATATAGAGCAGGCACCAGATATGATGAACGAGCTCTCTTACAGCTTTCGGTACACTTTCCAATGAAAATACTGCTGTAGACAACACAGTTCCTCTGTTTAGTCATACGCTCCTCGATGCGTCATTGATTGATTGCATCCTGGAATGTGCGCATGACAGCACCCGCGTGTACTTATATAATCTCCCCGAGTGATGGCAGCACACGTTGGAAATGTTGGCTTAACCAAATGTCGTCATGTGCTCGTGCTTTGCCCCTTTATCGTGATGTTTTGGGGTATTTATCGCGAGTTCAACGTGTTCACTGGTATTCACAAACTCGGTTACAGCGCTTGCTATATGACGACTTCAAGTCTTATTTCCATTAAAACTCGGGAAGAATGCATAACGTCGTGTATTGTGTAGCACAAAATTTAACTTGTGTTCGGCACCCGACCCTTGCACTCGTTGCTGCCATCGTTGTGCATCCTCGCGACGCCCGCTTGTACGGGGCAGGCTGCACGCGCCCAGTCACGAATGGGCCGAGGAGCCCCTGGACCGGGGAGACCTGGCGCATAGCGCATACCCCGCATATCCCTGCGCGGGCCCCAGGTTGGTTGGTTGGTCCCCCAGTTAGCCCTCCTGCCCCACCGTCATCAGTCTCCTTCACCATAGCCCTGAAATGAACATAACTGGGCGACAAAGTTCTAATCCAAATATCCAAATAACCCAGGCGTGTTAGCGCATCTGCCCCTCATACCCTGTTTCTTGGTTCATCCTCGCATCCTCGCGACGCCGTGCTTGCCCGAGGCGGACTGCATGCAACCAGTCACGAGTGGGCCGAGGTGCCCCCTGGAAGAGTACCCCGACCGGGCGCCCGGCGCACACCCCGCATAGGGATCCCCGCGCGGGCTGAGGCTCGGCGGTCCCCCCCCCCCCCACCCAGCGGCTCATTAATCCTGCCCTAACCGTTATCCGGTCCTCCCTCAGTCCCATGCCTGCTTGAAGTGATCATGAGTGGTCGGAACGGCTCTATTACAAATAACCAATAACCACATCGTGCTAGAATTTCGCGTCGCTTGCACATTATTTGGGAGCTAGTGGTCGGCCATTGTATTTGGAAATCGTGCTCACGAAATGCAAACTATAAATGACTCGGAAGTATATTTTCCTTCACGTTGAGCAGTGTGTGGCCCGTGAGATGAAAGGATTTGAATGTCGTTATTATGGCGTCGCGGACACTGGGGTAACTTCGAAAATGTTTGCACATCTTTGCGGGCGTATAGCTCAGAAGTTAGACGACTTCAGGTCTTAAAAAGGGCAGAGATGTGAACTGCACCAGATGATCGTCAGGATAGCCAGGTCAGCTCGAAATTCGATGCAAATGTGCAACACTCCCCTTAGTATGTGGGTTTTGTGGTTTATTCGATGGCGATCACAACAGACGTGAAATAGCCGTTAGTCGTAGCTGAGCCCGACAAAGAATGCAATTTGCCGGGTTCCGTTGAACTGTGTTCCATAGGGAATGAACTTTCGTCTCACTCGGTGAACGGCGGACCGACACCTCTTGCCACGCCGGTCGCTCCGCTCCCTGCCCTACGGCCCGATGGCGCCAGGCAGAAGCCCGCAGCTAATGCAGGAATTTGCTACTAGCTGCCATTTCAGAGCGACAAGTTTGTTTAAAGGGAATGTTCCACATTTGAAGATATTGGGGTAGGCATTAGATATGGTTGGAAAAACTTACTTGTACCTATTGGTAAGCTTTCATGGTTCATAATCAACGATACGTAGCGAAATTTCAAAGCTTGTAAAAATGCGCCCCCAATACGTCAATGTTTGATAGCGTCATGGAATGGTTTTGTGACGACAGCAATTACCTGGCAGCATCTGGCAGCCAGACCTAAAGAATACCTCGAAACACACGAAAGCTGGCGCCAACCGCCCATTCCCGTTGCGGGGGCTGTGTAGGGGCAGAGCAGTGGGTGGTTTGTTTGCAGATTTTTTGTATTGGTGCTGCCCGTAAGAAAAGCTTCGGTGGACTGTTTGATATACGCAACGTAGTGATCGCCAGTCTTTATGGCAAGTTATTAATATCAATGCACGATATGCTGTGCTGCTGCTGTTCCTGCTACGAGGTTGATGATGATTTTGTCAATACTCTATTGTCGACCCATCGTTGCCCGCAGTGCTGTAGTCCTGATACTGATATCATGTGAAGCGCACAGCAGCTACTCTCTGTATTATCTATTACTGGAAGTGCGGTGTCATGCGGAAATTTAATAAATTTGTAACGTTGCTATGAATTGATTGCCAAAACATTGCTATTGCTGTGGTAAAGATGGTAGGATTGGGCTACCAAGAATGCTTTGTTCCTTATAATTAGTTATTCATTAATAGTTGACCCTGATATAACCATTGTGGTGCAAGGAAATTTTTGCCGTTGATGTCCCTTTGGGATTGTTAAATCCGTTGTTACGAGTCATTCATAAATTATAAGCTGCTTTGTCATAGGCTTGACATAGAGTAGTCAACCAATGTGGTACATTGTGTGATGGCACGGGTCAACAGCTTTATTGTGGCACTATCCCAGTGCTGCACTTTGACATGACAATGACCATCGATACGGTTTTTGTACCGCAATCCATGTGACGTTCATAAAAAATTACATCATGAAAAGATGGGTCAAGTGTGCTCTCTTCTATTGACTCCCCATCTGACATATGACTGACCAAAACACATAATGCAATATACAAATCACTTTCAGCAAAGCAGACAACCAATACGTGGCATCACTTGCTCAGCCTGTTTTGGGAATGCACAAAACGTAGGTGAGAAAGATGGGAAATTTTACATGCGGTGGAAATGACACTGCAGTGAGTGACTATGACAAGCGGCGGTGACTATGACACTGATGACTCACCAGCAATGTTCGCCTGCATAACAAAAATTGTAAGACGGTAGAATGTATCAGTAATAATGCGGCTCTATATTTTCAGAATTCTTCAGGCACATACAATTTTGCAAAGCCATATAGTGTGAGCATATACTAAGCATGTCCATTAATGGACTGCACGCACCAGGCCCTACTGCCAAAAGGAATTGCTGATATAATGGCATGCAATGGATTAATTACATGCTGTAACACCTCTACAGGTTCGAATGTTGGCAAGATCACAATGAAGTCCAACTTAGCCAAGATCAATACAAGTCACTGGCGCCACTACCAGTGATCACACGCAGTTCAAGCCCCCCCCCCCCCCCCCCCCCCATTCACATCTGCTTTTCTTTTGGGACTATCAAATTGCAGGTTTTCTCTCAACTTCCGCACACATTTTCGTTCATAACACAGCATTTCGCCATGACCCCCCTCAAAACAAAGTCCCACCGGGGTTCATGGTAATAAGGCTCAATAGGTTGCATTTGTAGAATACAATTTGCTTTCAAAATTCAAAGTTGTTCGTACACTTTGTGTGAAATTTTGAGTGAATATACTTCCAAAAGTACTGTAATGTTTCCCTTATTTTATAATGCCTGCTAACCCATAAAAACCGTGCAAAGGTTCTGTGCTCTGGTACACAGGGCGCCAACCGAGCTGTCTGTAAGAAATATGCCAGTAGAAGAAGAAAAAAGGCCAGCAGGGAAAAGGCAGATTTGCCGTCGCGACTTTTTATAACTTTCGGGAGAGTATCCGTTTTTTGGGTGCCGTACTTTTTTGCAGACAGTGGCATTCCCTTTTATAACATTGGCCGGTGGCCTAAAAATAAGGAAGAATGACCCGTTCACGACTTGTGCCGCAACCCCGAAAGTGCTCACGCCTACGTTCGCGACACGCATTCAGCAGCGAAATCTTGTTAACAGCCAATCATCTTCCGCGCATTGTATCATACGTGCGCATCATCGCTTTTGCGATGATGCCATGCTGCCATGCCATGCCATGATGCCATCAGCGGCCATGCTGTCTTGACCATAAGCAGAAAACAGCCTGTATTATGACCGCGATTGCATGATGTTGCTGTGACGTCATTAATGCCAAGGCAACTTTGAAGTAGGCTCCCAGTAAAACTTTTCACACTTTGCGGGTTTGTAACTCGGGAACCAGAGCGTTTTGGGGTCTTTAAAGGACATGACAATAAACTGCATCAAAAGGTCCTCAAGATGGTTATTTCAGTTCAAAACGCCATACAAATAAACATTCCCTTTAAGGGTCTCTGTCGCCTTTTTACCAGCATGGTGCGTATGCATAAGATATAAAACAACCGATATGAAAATAAACTATGGCAGAATCCATGTGCAATACGTCCCAGCAGACGGAATTGCAGTCGCAGGTTGTTTGCAAATTGCGCTTTGGAGTCTTGTATTTAAGCCTATTCCAAAACCTGGCCATTCCTGACTTTGAAAGCTCGTCCAGAAACCCACGTTTGCGAAGTAGAGAGACCCAGTTTATCATTTCGGCGCCAACTTCTTTTCAGTGGTAAACCTTCTATCTTTTGACAAGCACCTTCCCTGGTCATAGAACTCCTTACATGTTTGCAGCATCTGAACAGTGAGTCGAGCATAGCTGGCTATGATTCGCACTACGCTAAAGTAGCAATGCGGTTTAGAGGGGACATCATCACTCGGTGATGTCAGTTCCTAGTCAAAACCACTGACAAATCGAATCATTAAGGTTTCGATGCTTTGGCATGCAACGTCACGCACACAAGACGTTTTTCACATCCAAAGTTTGTTTGTAAATTACTCATTTATACCTTAAGGAGCATTTAGCTAGCCACAGAGACGGAAATCGTGCCGGTGTTTAAAAGGATGCCTAGGATCTAAGTAAAAAATGCGTATTCGATAGCATCGTGCAAGTAAACTTGAGGGCAGTGTGTTGTGCATTGAGCATACCTCTCGTATGTGTTTGTTTAGGTCCGAAACAAAACAGCCTATGGACGAACATTGGGCCGAGGCGATCCTTCGGTTTATCACGCGTGCTTTTCGTCTATTTTAAATTGAGGCCTTTCATAGCAGAACGTTGTTATATGTGCCTACATCCAATTAAAGCGATACTGCACTGTATTGTGCTGGAGTCATTCGCATGAACCCTATACCAGATAAAGTTCCAAGGAACGGAGCGTCTTGCATCTACGCATTACACCGTGCACTTGTTTCCCGACCAGTGGCTCCCCACCGACGTTTGGTGCTCCGACCGTTCAGCCGACAGCCTCTGATTCAGTGCCGGTGGCAACATAATCCATCCAGTTAACTGCGCTTTCGGGTCGGTCCCCACTGATTAGGTTTCAACTGGCTCAATTTCCGTGAACTGCACTCACCTTTGTAGCTTGCTACTGAAGTGGCTCCTCAGGAAATCGAAACCTTTTATCAATTGGTATTCATGAGGTGCCTGTGCTTGCAAGTCCTTTGTTACGGTCCAGCTGCAGGGCAAACCAAAGTCAGATCCGCGTATTTCGTATTCAGGTGAGTCTTTCAGTGCTTCTCAATATACGGACGCCGATGAACCTTAGTAACAGTGTGAAATGTGGCATTTTGTTGCCAGGTATAGACCAACCTCGTGACCGAACTCATTCGGCTGTGCTTAGAGCATACGTGAGAGAAGGTGCGTTCAAAGTTAACGCATCAGGTCAGAGCAGGTTACTGACCTAAAACGACTCAGGCCAACATTTCGTTTTTAGCAGCATACCGCCTTACATAATCCTGACGCTTGTTCGAATGGCAAAAAGGAGCAATCTCGTAGCTATTTGATCACCTCGGCTTTTTAAAGGTCAAACAAGTCACTGAATTTAACTGAAAAATATGAAAGAACACTTCTGCTATTGTTTCGATAAAGGCATGCTGCAGAAAATCAACCCAACTGTATCTCAATTCTCCTGTTTTTCTCCGAAGAATGCGGCCAATACTACTGTCTTATCTACGTGAACAATGTTCCTCGCAATGCACTGAACAACGTACTAAAAATGATGACCTTTTGCATTAGAACAGGTATCTAGCTTCACAACGGTTGTATGAGGAGGCTTTGCAGCACTTAAGACACGAATTGGGAGTTTAATCTTATGACCTGATTTGACCTCAAGATCCTAATCCAGGAACCCCTCAAATTTGGGAAAAGTGAGTTTCACGTACACGCCACCGACCCTGGGGATTCGGTGTCTTTAGCTATGTAGTTTCCGAGATTGTGGGGGGGGGTCATTTGATCCCCACCCGAGCGAAAGTAATCAACCGGGCACCCGGTTGCGTGTTAGCAGCATGATGTCATTTTTTTACAACTCCCGAGTGTCGGTTGTACTTCTGTGGAAAAGGACTCTGCTGTAGGTGGGGGCAATCACTATCACTTATTGAAGATGCTAAAGTCATGCCTGTACAGAGTTGTAAGAGGCTTAAGGAAATTCGCCGCAACAAGTTTGTACGAATGAGCTAAGACAGCATCATTTAGGCATCACATAAGCTCGTTTTATGAGACATAATCCGTTTTAAAGGATTTTGTCCCGACCAAATATTTTGTTCCGTTAAAACTGTTCAAAGTTGCCCGCCGATTTTCACACTCGTTCAGCACATTTGTTCTTGCTTAGGCCGTCGCAGAAGGCAGGGAGGGGGGTGCCTTACACGCGTCTTCCAGCAAGGAGTATATCTTCCCACTCGACGCTTTTTATCGTGAGCAATAGCCCTATGGGAGATAGTTCGCTACTTGGTGGTACTGTCACTGTCAGCGTCTCAATGCATACTTTTACACAAGAAAACAGAGCAAACGGGGCCCTATTTCAGCTGTTCGGGTTTTGTTGAAGTTGAAAACCAACTCTTTGCAGCCCCAATATTTTCCTCGCGCTCAGAGGCACGAAAGTGTCCGACTTCCCTGGATAGTCCTCCCGCTGCAGGGGCTGGCAGACGGCCCGCCGGCCCCAAGCGCCCAGTGCATTGCCGGCCAGCCGCTCTGCAGGCAGGTACTTGCCTCTGCAGGACCACTCTGTCATTGGTCTCATGGGCAGACGCGGCCGGTATCGCGAGCTGGCCGAGGGCTGAGAGTCAGAACCCCTGCCTGCTGCTCGCCTCAGAAGCCACATGAGTCGGTTCTTTGTAGCCCTATGGTAGGGCGCTCCGCGCTTGCGCTGTCGGCGTGCACACACGCCGCTGACGGCCGACTGGCGGCGTGTCGACAATCCTCGCGCTGGTGAGGGTCCACGCCGACGTGGAGCCGGCGGAAGCGGCGGTCACCCGCCGTCTGCTATCTTGGGACATAATGGAGATAAAGAGACAACTAACATTTTGTTAGATAGGTTACGAAACTGCATACAGCTTGTAACGTTAATAAACTAAGCTATGTCCAACATGAGTTAATGTTGCAGTCATTTTAGGTCATCTATCATATGTCGTCCACTTCTGTGCGATTGATCACCAAATTATCTTTTTGTCTGAATCTGTAAGCAGCTGACCGGCTTGGGTAAGGCAAGCCTTGATACTGTGCCCAATCCACAACCGTGTTCTGCTGGCGTTTTACCGGAATTAACCAGCTGTCGAATTAGCCACATTTCAAAGTCTACCTACGTCAGTGGCCTACGAAGCCCTTTCGTGGGAAAATTACCATGCCCATGTGGAGAGAACAATGCCAAACCTAAAGACGAGTAAAAGCGAATAGATTGTGCCGAAAGAGCGCACATTGAACGATTGTGTGACACTACACTTTCAGCAGTGTTGACGAACTTGAGAAGCAAATATGTCACGCAGGTGAAGAAGCTAATTAAAATGGATAAATCGACACTTACCAGGGCTATCGAACATTAAAATGTGCACTTCCACGAAATATACAGTGCTCTGACACAAAAGGACTATGGGCTCTCCAAAAACGAATAAGTGAAAATTTATGGTGGTGGTGATGTGATAAAGCTTAATTCAACTTTACAGTTGGAGTGCAGTGCCTTACGACCATGTTTGTTGCAGGAAAATGCACTTCTCACTGGCTGGCGTAGTGACATGTGCGCTGACCTGTCTTCTAACGTCGTCGTTGGTGGAGGCGGCGCCCATCGACGGATGCAGGCCTGAGTTCTTCGAACAGCTTCCTCTGCGCACGCAGAAAATGTGCACCAAAATATTGGCGCTCAAAGAAGTCCAGCGAGCCATGGAAGTATTATCTAGAGGACGAATGTAAGCACGAGGGCGGGTCATCACGCAGGGGAGATTTGTTGTTCCATGTTAGGTCAGATAACAAGATTTGCATCGACAAATGGCCTCTAAATGAAATCAAATGGGACGTGACACGCACTTGGGTGCGTACAACTCTGGGCGCCGCTACATGACCGAGTGCATACAACTCTGGGGCGCCGACTACATGACCGATACAGATGGTGAAACGCTCACTCCGACATGCTATTCAGAACTTAGCTGGTGTGTTTGTCACGATGATGAGGTGAGACGGGCATATCAAGACAAACTTATGCTCTTGTCTGTCCGACAGCACGACTTTCCGGCCTGCTTAGTCACACTATTATATTGTCTATAGTCTTCAGTCTAATTATATATATGCATATATATAGGTGTGTGCTTATTATATAGATTTTTGAGTTTGTGTGTACAACTTGGGATACCTTTTGGTGATATAATCTCAGAGTTACCGACAATCTTTGCTTCGACATTCCAGACGTGCCAAGTCCGGCTCTTGGGCTGGGCGCCTCGGATATAAGCAACGCAATGTGCCTGTCATCCGTATATTTTCGGCCGTGGTATTTGGCCATCGCACCGCAATGCCGACTCGTATCGCTGCGTATTGAATTGATGCAATACCGTTCAGCAATGCCCAGCTTTGATGCGTCGGTCTCGAAGCGCCGAGCAGCGACCCTCATCTGCTGCAGTCCGTCTCACCTGGCGCGTGTCTGTCCGCAGTGCAGGGACAGATCGGGTTCAGTGACAACGGTGCGAAGCGGCAAGACATGGACCACGTGTTCCTGCGGTTCGGCCGGGCGGCCGTTGTAGTGGCCGCCGCAACGCCATCCGTCGCCCCCAGAGGCGACTTCAGCGCGTCGCCCCGGCCGGCGGCGACACCGAGAGGCGCGTCGCAATCGGATCAGGCGCACCGTAATGCGCGTCGCCGTGCGTCGCGCGCCCGCGCCAGGGCCGGGGTGACGCGCGCGCGCTGTTTTTCGGGGCTGGCAGCGGCGTCGGGGGACCAGTGGGCGGCGCTGCTGTGCAGAGAAGCCGTAGCATCCCGACCGGACAAGCCGCGCCGCCGCGTCGCCGCTCGCCGCAAATGGCTTGGATGTCTAACATTTAGGATGCGTGCTCGAACAACTTCATTTGAGTTCTTGCACGCTTTGAAGGGGCTGTTTGACGGCTGGATCATGACAGCAGATTGCGAGGTGCGGTGGATGGAGTACGTGCTGTTGCAGCGCTTCCTTCGTCACGGTCGCACATAGCCAAATATCGTTTCCCCTGTGGAGCCGCACGATCTCAGCATCACGTAGTGAGTAGATTTACCTGTACGCATGACAGCGACATATTTTTTTGGTAATGCTGAGGCAGATGGATGTTTTCCTTAGCGGTGATATATTTGTTTCGAAGCTGCTGAAGCAGATGGATATCTTGTTTTGCTTTTGCTTTAAGTGTTGCCTCGCCCAGTGCGAATAGCTTTATTTTTCACATCATTAAATATGGACCGTATGTTCTCGGGATGTGCATGATTCTGACATATAACGAGCTTAAATCATGATTACGATTACGCCGCTAAAGAGGCCCGTTGGTTTACAACGCTCGCGTATTTGTAGACAACTACATTGAAATAACAATGGCTACGTCGCGCTCGCCCGTCATCTCGTGTTTGGAGACGAATATACTGAGATAGCAATGGCCGCGTTGTGTTCGTTCATTAATCTGAGAATAACACTCCCTCGCCCGATATAATTGTGTAGAAGATAAAAAGTTCAAGTGACACAGTGCTGGAACGCTGTGACAGGATACACAAGCTGTCTGTACTGGCTGCCATTGCAATGAACAAGCTGTTGTCGCTGCGAAACACCGGCCTGGTGCAAGACAAAGTCGCTGAATAATTTTTTTCTGACGGGAGTATAACTCCTGGATATACTCTGCTCCGCGTATCTATGGATACGCGGGCTGTTTATGGATACTATGTATATATACTATGTATATGTATGTGTATAACTATGGATAGCATTAATGCGCCGGTCATGACTTCATGACTTGTACATTGTTTTCTTTTCTTCTTTACTAAAGGAACGGATGAGAGTGAGTTTGTCCGCCACATTTCTTTTGTTTCCCACCCAGGCCAAACGGTGGGAAATTTCGACGCGAGATTTTCAACGACCTTGTGTCGCCGGGAAAGGCTGTCCGTGTGACGTCACTACCCTATATTTCGAAAAAGTGAAGCGAGCGAGCGAGGCCAATTCACCGACCACCGGTCGACGGCCAGATACGTGTACTCCCGGAGCTATATCTCGACAACGACGGGTCGGAACGACACAACACCGGTACCGCTCGGGGCAGTTGCAGCAGCCCGTGTGCAGATGTCACCGGTGCCGCCCGGGCAGTTGCAGCAGTCCGTCTGCAGCTGTCACCGGTGCCGCCCGGGGCAGTTGCAGCAGCCCGTGTGCAGCTGTCACCGGTGCTGCCCGGGGCAGTTGCAGCAGTCCGTGTGCACCGTCACCTGCCGCCTGTGGGAGGCCCGTGTGAAGGCCCACCCGTGTCATTGCAGCAGCCCGTGTGCAGCCGTCACCGGTACCGCCAACAGTAGCCCTAGCGGCAGTGGTTCCACCGGTTCCATCATCAACGTCGTCAACATCGTCAGGCTGTTCGCGTTGCAATCCAGCTGTCTACTCCTGGGTTAAAGAAAGACACTAAGGGGCGCAGAAAATCTGTCATTACAGCACGTCCCGTAAGAAAAAAAACGCTGCTCGCAAGAGCTAAACAGGTCCGCTTGCAGACGCAGACAGTCAGTGTCCTAGGACTGCCCGCCTTTGGGTAAGCCACATCCTATGAGGCGGATTTTCATGCATTTCCCCATTTAGATGTGAATTTTTCACTCCTACCTCTGATATTGTCTAACGACACATACCAAGCCCATATTTTCCTTTAGAGGTTTTAGGTGTCAGTCCAAAGCGAGCTCGCTTGAAACCATCAAGCATAAACAGGGCTACACACAAACCTGGACATCCATGGCTATATCCTGCCTCCTCACGTACAACTTAATCATGCCTGTGTATGCACAGAGCATGACACCTGTACTTCAAGCCCGAGAGTCTCAGCGACTTAAGCCGCTTGCATGTATCAGTTTGGTTTGTTTACAAAACGCATATCATTCTTCAGCTGTGTGCCAAATGTAAGGCTTTCACACGCATCCCCAATTTGTTTTGGACCACACACGCAAATACCGCGCTAAAGCAAGCCTGATACAAACACACATCAAAGCCTGGTAGATAATTTGACTCCACGTATTTTTTACCCGAAAAACTTGACCATTAAATTGCCCCACTCCAAAATGTAGGAGCAACAATTCAAGAAATGCCTTCTGCATGACACATAAAAGCTGAATATCACAATTTGAGCACTCCTTTTCACAGATTTTTAGTCAAGTCAGTTGATAACAAACATGCCCAAACAACTCTGAGTATTTATATATATATATATATATATATTATCTCTTATATATATATTCTCTTCTCTCTCTCTCTCCTCTCTCTCCTCTCTCTCTCTCTCTCTCTCTCTCCTCTCTCTCTCTCTCTCTCTCTCTCTCTCTCTCTCTAATTACCTTTGTTTTCTTAGTCTCATACGTGTGTGATGCAACTTCATTTTTCCTTTCTTTCCGATCTTGAAAGACAACATCTATGACTTGAAATGTTGACCAATTTCTCTGCAAAATATTACAACCGCAAGCTTGCATACATTTCATGCATACCTTGGATTAATTCACCAGCCGCCCAAACATGTTTGATATGCACCCAAGAGCAGACAATTCGTAAGAAATGAAAGAGATGATTTTAAGCACGGAACTTACTTTTTACGGCCATTTTTGCTTTGTTAAACCCTCAAACAGGTTCATGGCGGGGCTCAATAAGAATGAATATAAGCCACTCCAGCTTCACCATCTCACCACGTTACATTATCCTGTTGTACATAGCTTTGGGGAGACCTGGCACAGGTAGTACAGAAGTGTTTGGCAGCGAAATGTATTTTAACCTTGTAGGTTGTTAGGCATGATTGATATGCATATTTTGTGGATGGGTTGGATGACCCTGTCTGTCAGTAAACCACGCGAAAGATGCTGACTTTTGGTGTGGGGAAGCAGAAAGAAGCCCGCCTTTAATAGTCAGCAAATTTCTCGTGTGTAGCATCGAACTGCTGACCTTACCTGCTTATACCATATGATTTGTGAGCAGATTTATGCATTTTCTGTGTAAATCTATCGAGTTCTGTTTACAGGACAAATTATAATGCTACAGTATATGTAATGCAACTGTTTTCTTCCGTACTCTTTATTATTTGCCTAAAGTTTGTTGAAGTGGTCCGAGATGGCTACTTTAACAAGATGTTGTCCAAAGTTTGCCGACTGGCAAATGACTGTACCGTAGATATGCGTTATATTTTTTTAACACAGGATTTTCAAGCTGCAGAACAATTACAATATGAGGAAGATGTTGGTTTTTAGCAAACGGGGTGTCCCATTTTAAAGGTGAAGCCAACATCTCAAACTTCAGCCATTGAGTATTAATGACCAAACCTTAACTTGACCACTAAATTGCACCCCTTCTGAAATGCAGAAACGAAAAATTCAAGAGATGTCTTCTGAATGAAATCTAAAAGCTGAATACCACAATTTGAGCACTCATTTTTACAGCTGTTTAGTCAGGTTAATTGATTACCAAATTTGACCAAACAGCTCTAAGTCTCTATATCTATTTAATCACTTTTGTTTTACTTGATCTCATACGATTGTACTACAAGTTTATTTTTCCTTCCTTTCCAATTATCTTTAAAGGCGCCATCCAGGGCTTAAAATGTTGACCAATTTCTCAACCAAATGTTCCAACTCCAAAATTGCATATATTTTATACAGACATTGGGTTGATTCGCCAGCCGCCCAAGCATGTCTGTTATGTACCCACGAGCGAGGAATTTGTAGGGAATGAAGGAGACAATTTGAAGCACGGAACTTGCTTCATTTTTTTCAACAATCCATTTTCACCGCCATTTTTGCCCGTAAAACCCCTAGATAGCCGTTTTTTATTCATGGCAGGGCCAATATTGATAAATCTAAGCCACTCCAGTTTCACTGCTTTATCACGTTACATTATCCTTCTGTACACAGCTTTCGGACGGGCCTGGCGCAACTCAAGCCCCCGCATTACTGCATTCTGGGTAGCAATGCTGTGACGTCATGGGACTGAGGCATATGGCACCAACGCTATGGCGGCGTGGAAACGCTGTTCTTTGCGGGCTGGTGTGGACATAAATCTGTGCAAAAGCCGAATTGTTTTCAACCTAGCACATCCAATGAAACATTCTCAACTGGGAAATGGCGTTGGTTTGCACCAGAGCCACACAGTTATTGCTGAAATGTGCTTCCAGCCTGCCTCCAACAGACAGATCGGGTAACCTATTCACCAGTGCAAACAGACATGCGCAATCATTGCCCATTAATTCACTTATGTAAATAGTGCCTATGATGTTCATTTATTTACATCTAAATACTCCTTTAAAAAAAAAAAACGACGCTTAATATAGATACTTACGTCCCCTTGGCCCCGACGAATATGCCGCGGGTGCTGCAGCTAGAAAACGTGGTTTAGTCGGATTCCTTTTTGCACTGAGATGCTTATATGATTTGTACTTAGAAGGGTTTAATTGCAAAATTGGGATATCTTTTCATATAACATTAAAATAGAGGTGTAGAACAGGGCTGATATCCAGTTCGAGAACGACATCACCGTTCTTAATCATGTAACTAGTATCTACCAACTTTTTCGCAGTATCAACCAAAGACCACACTGTGAGCTGCCAAACAAGTCCCGCGGTGACGTCACGCCTGCGTAGCCTTTTCTAGTAGCCGCGGTGCAGCTAATACAGAAGTGTTTGGTAGCGAAATGCATTTTAATCTTGTAGGTTGGCTGGCATGGCTGAAAGCTATATTTTTGGGTGGGTTGGATGACCCTGTCTGTCAGCAAACCATGCGGAAGATACCAACTTTTTGTGTGGTGGAGCAGAAATAAGCCTGCCTTTAAGAAGCCATTAAGATTCTCCTGCGAAGCAACTAACTGCTTGTCTTATCTGCTTTCATCACATGATTTGTAACCAGATTGATTCATGTTCTGTTTAAATCTATCAAGTTTTCTTCATACGATAAATTATAATGCCACAAGACATGTAATAAAACTGTTTTGTTCGATAACTTGACAGTTTGTCTCAAGTTTGCTGAAGTGGCCCCTCGCGTCTGCTTTAACAAAATGTTGTCCATAGTTGCCATAGTTTGCTGACTGGCAAATGATTGTACTGCAAACATGAACTATGTTTCTAAGCACAGGAATACTCCACGCTGCATAGCAATTACAATATGAGGGAAATATTGGCTCTTAGCAAATAGACCATCCCATTTCAAAGGTGAAGCCAACTTCTCAAACCCTAAGCCATCAAATATGAATAAGCAATCCTTAATGGATGCCTTTGTTGCAGCTGAATTCACCTGCACCAAAACCGGTTTTGTGGCCATTTAAGCCAAGCTATTTTTGAAGGAGAGAGATTGTTTGTGGAGTACACTCACCATTGTAGTTGACGGAGGCTAACCATGACAATCAAGCAAGTTGTTCAAAGTCATTTGAGGGGTTTTGAGTTGGGTGTTGTTAACTGTCTGGGGTGAACAAGCTGACACAAATTGATTGAACCAAAACACAAGTTGAAACCAGCCAAAAATTCGTTTTGTCATGTTTTATTACACGTGCTGCTGGCAAGAAATAGGTGGGGTGAGGTGAAACGATGTTCAGCATATGGCTACTCTTAAGTCAAGTTGGTTAACTGAATGACGGGTGGCAGTAGGAATTTTGCAGCAACCAGTGACCCACAAATGGCTGTGATGCAAATAGGCCATACAGGATGAGATAAGGTACGGTTTCTTTAGGTGGGCTTAGTGAGAGTACTTTCATGGAAATAAGCATTGGTATTTTGCAAGAACAGTGACATGACATTTATATTTCAGGACCCTATCTTAACAGAAGTCAGAGCTATGGCTGTGATAATGGTGATGTGCTGATGTGCAGGAGTCCAATACTTTTTTGTTGCATGTTTTATGCTGTTGAATTTTTCGTTGCTGTCTTTGCTGTTGACTTCCTCTGCTTTGTTTTGTATTACAATCCTATGAAAGGAAAGTGCGAAGTGAAGCATCGAAACATTGGTGTTACATAGTTTGTGATGCCCATCAAACTATTATGAAATTAGTTTTGGTTAAATGCATTCTGTTTCACTGTAATGACCTAGGATGTTAAAACATTCCTGTGATGCTTCTCATGGTTCATCTATGCCACTTGAAATGTAAGCTTGTATTTGCTGCAGCATCTCTTACTGACCCATAAATTCCAACTTTTGTGGCTTGGGTTTTTCTCTCCCGTATGATCTTTTGTGATGAAATTTTTCACTCTCACTCTAGTCAAAACAACGATTCTATCTCACTGCAGACAGCCGTGCACCAAAGACAATGGACCGCGAGAGAACACGCCCACACAAAGGTGGACGTGTCTGGGCGTGCTGCGCAAACAAATCCGGGCTGCAGGCGGATCAAAGGCAAGAACTGTGGAAGCAGACACAACATGTTCCGTCTGCAGCATAACATCCTCGTCTTCCAGCGAGGTCCTAGAAACAGGTTTGATGTGTGCACGCTGGGCTGTAAAAATCCTCCAACTTGAATGCTCACGACGAGCTCATAAAGCGCCGGAGCAAAACACAAAGAAACGAAGAAGCGACGCACCCAGCTTCCACAAACATAGGCCACGTGCCAACCAGTACAATGAGATGTTGAAGCATCGTCGCTTCTCGGTTCGACTAACGTGACAATGCATGATGGTACCTCAACTAACGTGACAATGCATGATGGTACCTCAACTAACGTGACAATGCATGATGGTACCCTCAACTAACGTGACAATGCATGATGGTACCTCAACTAACGTGACAATGCATGATGGTACCTCAACTAAACGTGACAATGCATGATGGTACCTCAACTTCATTTATGTATAAATGATGCCGACAAGGTCCAGATGCCTCCAGATGACCGCCCCATGCTGCAAATTCGAAATGGAGCAAAACCAGCCAATTTTGCCACATTTTGCTCCACTACAGTACCCCGCAAGCCATCTACTTGCTTCCGCACCTCCAAAATGGACCACTGCCGACACATGCGCCGCGTCTCCCATCCGCACACATCGGTCCTTGGAACCCTGTCCGCATCTTGTTTCAGTTTCTCCTGATTTCTGCTCACTCCGTCCCCCACATCAGGTTTTAACAGTGTTAATTTTTCCGACATCTTGGTGGAAAATCGCACCTTCTCATAGTCTTTTAGACATCCTTACATTATTTTTCCGTGCATTCTCTCCACCACAAAACAACTAACCAAATCAATCAACATTTTTTCTGAGAGTACCATTACCTGTCACTCAGAGCTTACCAAAGCATATGACCATAAGGTTATATTTCCCACGTTGGATATGGGCAATGTTTGTGTCATGTAATGCATTCAATGGCTACAATCTGACTTTGTATTCCAAATGATCAAACAGAAGAACCATCCCAGGGCCAACCAGGGCCCATCCTTCGTCATATCCTGCTTCCTGCAAAATGCCGTCTACAGGAAATAAGAAGATTATACCTGCTTCCTGCAACTATCATATCATGCATCCTGAATGCTTCATCCTGTTTGTACTTGACCTGACCTGGACTGTGCATCATAATACAATTCTGAGACCCAAATGCATCCTTTTTTACTTCATGGCGAATTTAAATGAGCTACATGTCTACAGAACCTGTGTTATGGGTATAACCACATATAACAATCTACTGATACTGAACAATATTTGATGGCAATAATGCAGCAAGCATTGACAGATCCCAACAGCGTGCAGTGAGGCTGGAAGCTGCAACCTAAATGCTAATAGTATACCCAGCGTCATTTAAATGTTCATAGTGAGGACCAGCACTACACGGTCATGGGGATACCGTCCCACCACAAGGTAGTGACTAGGGTGTTAATTATTTGGAGCCAGTTACAACCAACCCAAATGCAAAACAAACTTAAATATCACTCTGATGAGACGCACTGGTCTACCTTTAACGTGCCTTGGTTTGTTGATAACCTACCGGCCCCAAGCCACGCTAAAACTACAAGCTAAACACATTAGGATTGTAATACGAGCGTCAGATGAGCTCCCGATAGTTTCATCCTCGCTGGCAGCGGGATGTCGATTGCCACCCTAGACACGGCACTCGTTTACGCCTATCAGCAAGAACGTATAACGTTTATAGGCATATACAACTTTACATATACAACTCAACAACTTTCCTGTCGAACCCTTGGACCCATCAGCAAATATTTGTAATGACTTAACGTGTTGTGAGATCCGCTCAAACGAATAGCTGAGGAACTCACGTGGTGAAGTGTTATTTTTATGATGCTGCCAAAGTTCCAAATAATACATCGACTCAGATGCCTCCACGAAGCTGGGTCCCGAAGAGTGTGCGGGGCAATGTGATCCAGCGTCATATCGGCCTCATCCAGCCAGTCCCGGACGCGCAGACACCTCGGCCGCGCTGAAGTGGGCCGCCGCTCAAGAGCGGGTTAACGTCTGAGAGAAGATGAATTCAAAGGTTGGGTTGATGCGGAAATTGTAAAACCTTTGTAGCGTAATTCAAAGAAAGCCGTTTTGCCCTCGGAGACAAAGTCGGCTCATTTGCTTCCCTCAGCAAGTTTCTTGTTGGGGTCGTACAAACGCCCCAGTGGCCATACTAACACATGTATGGTGGATTGAGTCCAACACCTGCTTCGAAGACGCAGGGGCACTATCGTAAACAGAGCTGGCGTAATCGATGACCGTTCGAATTAAAGCTCTATATAAGTTCAACAGAGTGCATCTATCAGCTCCAAAGGTCATACGATACATCACTTTTAGGAGGTTTATGAGCTTTAAGCACTTAATCTTGATTATCTTGAAGTGTTGCTTAAACGTGAGCCGACGGTTCAAAAGTGAGGCCCAGAAAACAGGTTTCGTTGCATACTGGAAAAGCGGCACTATAGTGTCGCAATTCTGGGTCTCTGCAGTTTCTGTTCCGTGAGCAGAAATGTATGCACTCAGTTTTGGTGGTTGAAAATTTGAAACCATTCTTAAGGTTCCACTCAGTTAGTCGAATGAGGCATAACTGAAGTTGCCTCTCTGCAGATGTCGTTGTGGATACTGTACACCATGTGGCAAAGTCCTCCACAAACAGTGACCGACTAATGGTGGGTGGCAGACGGTCGGCGATGCCATTGATCATCAGTGCAAACAGGGTTACGCTAAGGACTTTCCCCTGCGGAACATCGTTCTCTTGTTCGTAGCGGTCAGATAGCATGCCACCAACTCGTACGCGGAAAAAATCGATCACGTGAAAAGTTTGTAATGAAGAGTGCCATGTGACCTCGGAGTCCATACCTGTGTACTTTGTTTAGAATGCCATGGCGCCAGACGGTATCATAAGCCCGCTCAATGCCAAAGAAGATGGCTAATGTGTGACGTCTTTGTTTAAAAGAATGTCGCATCGCTGTGTCTAAAATTGTTCAGTGGTCAACAGTGCATCGGTTCTTCAGAAACCGGCATTGCACTTTGTAAAGACAGCCTTGAGTTTCAAGATACCACATGAGACGATCAGTCACCATCCTTTCTAGCATTTTGCGTAGGGCCGAAGTAAGCGAAATTGGGCGGTAATGAAGTGGGTCGGAACCATCCTTTCCGGTCTTCTGTATCAGGACTGTAATGGCATCCCACCACGACTCCGGGAAATCATTATGTAACCATATATTGTTCAAAAGCTTAAGTAAAGCATGGAGGGACTCCTTTTTCAGGTAATTTAGCATAACATCGTGGACTTTATCCAGTCCAGAGGACACACTCTCGGCCCTCTTAAGAGCAGCGCAGAACTCCATTGCAGTAAATGGTTGGTTGTGCTCATAAATCTCTGAGTCAGGAATTCTAAAATTGATTACCGTTTTTCTACTCTGTTCCCGTAACGAATACAGCGTGGGTCGTCTGTTCCGTGTCGGCACCTTTCTGCAAATGCGAGGCCTATTTTGTTGAACACTTCCTGTGTGTTCAATACGGTGACTCCCGCCACTTTCAACGCCGGAACTGCAGTAGAAACGCTCCTACCGGAAATGCGACTAACTTCCTGCCACACTGCACTGATTGGAGTGTGACGATTTAAACTATTTACACATTCCTTCTATGATGCACGCTTTGCCTCGCGTATTGTGCGTTTCGCCAACGCTCTGAACTTTTTAAAAGCAATGAGGCTGTTAGTCGTTGTAGAACGCTTAAATCCTTGAACGCCCCCTTCCACTTGAGAATTGCCGCCCTGCAGTCCTCCGACGACCAGCGGAAGCCCCACGAAGGGCTGTGGGAGTTATTATTATATACTTATTTATTGTGGGAGTTATTATTATTATATATATATATATATATATATATATTAAAGTTACCAAGCAGATCAGCGATGGAAGCTGATCGAAGATAGGCTGTAAGGTCGAATCCGGCGCTTCCTCATCAGGAGAGAGGTAGATATAACAGCCAGCCTCAGCGACCCAAGGTCGACGACGACAGCAACAGCTTGAAGGTCCGTGCTAAGGCTTACAGGAGAACACGGTATATTGTGATGAACTGAAACCAGCACCGCACCATGGGCGACCGTGCCAGTTCTCCCGTCCTTCCGAAAGATGCTGTAACATTTGTTGTGAAGGTGCGTGTCATTAGATACCTTTGTCTCTTGTAAGCATGCCACAACCGGGTTACGATTGGACAAAAGTATATGGAGGTCCGACATGCTGACCCTCAAGTCACGCATGTTCCATTGTAAAAACGTCAGTGACGTGCTAGATATGCTTGTATGTGGGGTGTACGATTAAAATCTATCGGCACAGCTTACGTGTGCTTTCAACGCTCATCGAGGATTTCCCACCAAACAAATCTCCCTGGCGAGGCTCTACTTCAGTGGAGCTAAGCGGAAACCTTGGCTGAGCCTTGGGACTTCCACCCTCGGTAGGCGACGTCGGCCAAGGAGGGGCACGCTCTGTCGCACGACCTGCCGCCGGGGTCTGCTGGGTAGGCCGACCCGCAACCCCGTCTTCAGGTGGAGGAATTGGAGGTGGATCCATTGACCCCTCCGGCGAGTGGGGCGGGGTCGACAGCGGGAACCGGCCTCTAGTCTGCGGTGCAGACGCTGACCTGGCGGCGCGCCTCGCAGGCCCAAGGTCCAGAGAACCCGGAGGAACATCCGTTTCAGAACGGCGGCTCCAGGAGGGAGGGACGACTGGGGGATGCTGAACTTTATCCGGCTCCCGTGAGCCAGGAGAACCGGCGCTCCCGGCCGGGCCCCTAGCTGAGGAGCCAGAGGGGGTCAGCTCTCGTAGCGCCACTGTGCCAGCGCGGACAGATCCCGTCGTAGCTGGTATGGATGGAGGGGGAGATGGAGCCCGGGAGGGCGTGTCTCCAGCACGGGCTGGGCTGGGGTGTAATGACAGGGGGCAAAGTCCACGGCCTCGCTGGACCGTGGTCCATCCCCCGTTCCCGGGTCGCACCCCAGTCTCGAGCTCTCTGGCAGCTTCACCAGGGGGTTCCAACCCCCTGGGTTGAGCTCCTTTAGCAGCGGCCACTGCCGCAGGTGGATTCCGTTTCGGAGGATCTGACTTCCATGACGACGGGGTAGTGGAGTCAGTTGGTACAAGGTACTTAGAATTCTGCTGTATAAACTCGCTTACGGTCATGGCTTTAAAATCATCAAGTCCACACAGTTTCAGTAGCTCGTTGGCTGCGGTTGTAGCTTAGGCTAAATTTCTCGCCGGTTTACTAAGGACGTCTTTGTATGTCTTGTCGTGGTCGCATCGTTTTGTCGACGTTGGGCCTCCCGAAACAAGACCCCTTCCTTCACCTTGATGTTCAGGACAGCTTTCTCTGACAAGAAGGACTGGCAGCTAAAACATGATACCACATGACCCTGACCACGGTTGATACGTTTAACTGTTTCTGATTTACACTCCTGTATTGTGACCTACACATTTACACTCCTGTGAGTGTTGGTGACCTATTTCTGCACACTTTCCGCATCTAGCTTCTTTCCAGCGCTTGTCAGTGAAGTGACCATACGTCTGGCATCGGTAGCACATGACTGGGTCGAGTACATAGACCCTAACAGGGACCGACTGATATCCGACGTGGACCCTATCTGGCACTCTCGCAGAGCAAAACGTTAGAATAATAGAATCAGTATCGGTCAGCTCTCTCTTCTCTCTCTCTCTCTCTCTCCACTAAACGCGCCTCACCGCCGTTACCCCTTCCTCACACAAGCCCTCAGCAACATCCTCATCACTCACACCGCGAAGGTCCCGGCAAGTAATCACATCCTTGGAGTAGCTCTTAGAGGTGAACCGATATGGACACCCTAACCTCTCCCTGTCCGCGTACTTTGTATATTAGTGTGGTCGTCTTAAGCAAACGCTGGATCTCGCGTTCGTCCGTTAAATGCACTTCTATGCCCCCCATCCGCATACGAAAAGACACCCTTGGGTGTTCCGATCTTGGAAAATGCTTGTTGGCGCTGAAATAGGTTTAGTTGAAGCGGTACTGTTTTTCCTTGGTCATCTACCTTGACGGATCTCACGACCACCAACTGGGGCAGTGGCACGGGTCATCTCACCTCAGTGTCCGTGAGTGGATAGATTCCGCTTCCTCCTTGGTTACGACGGTCGGGGTTTGGGAGGTTGGCTGATGATATAGTGTCCATGACTATGTACTTATATTCGGCGCGCTGGTTACCCGCCCACCATGGAATCCAACACGGGGACTGTCCACCTCTAAGAGAGGAGCCGCCAGGGCTACCAGCACGCTATACGCAGACCAGTGTGCCAAAATAATTGTTGCGAGAGCCGCCGGGCACAGTGCCTCGGCGCGGCACGAGTGCGGGCGCCAGTGCCACGATTCGCAGGGGCTAACCAGGCACCCTGGTAACAAACCAAGGTACGGCCCCTTAATGGTGTCAGGAGGCAGACACTGCACCCGGCAGCTCCCTCTTCATTATCAATCACCAACGGGGAGCAATCAAAACGTCCAGGATCGCAGCATCCATTGTTCACTTTGTCCAGGATCGCAGCATCCAGTATTCATAACGTCCGATTTCGTGCCCATTGGGAGCGTTCATAAGGTCCAGGGACGCAACGTCCAGGGTCGCAAAGTCCGGAGTCGCTAAGTCCAGTGCTCAAAACGTCCAGTATCTATGACAACCAGGCTAGTTTGGATTTCTGCCGCTAGATAACACTACAGAAGCACCTTTGAGTCCCACCGCTATATCCCTCTTTTGTCAACAGATAGCCCAATCAACCTGGCATTCCAGTGTTTATCACGTGATTCGTACAGTCAAGCACGGTTACTATAAATTACCTAGACGCCTGGCGTCCGTGTCCGGACTGCGCGGCCGCACCCTGGGCTCACCAGCGGACTGGGCGTAGACGCGCCGGGCGGCGGCGCGGCCTGAGGCATGGTGGGTGGTGCGGGCTCGGCGGGGACCGCTGCGCCCGGGGGGTAAGCGGACTCCCCCGCTCCGCCGCTGGTGCCGGGGCCCCAAATGCCGGGGTGCACTCGGTTGCTCAGCGGCCCTTCATATTGGTACCGGGTTATTCATATCGGGCTCTTTCCATTTGCTCGGAGTACCCAGTGCTGTTGCTGGGGCCCCATATAAGGTAACGCTCCGAGGCACTCGATGCTCAGCGGCTCTTTTCATTGACCTATGACTCTTTCCCTTTTTGAGCTTATTTGCTGAGGACCCTTCACTTGATAGAGCTCTCTCTGTTAACCTGCCCGGGCACGATTGATCACACAGGGGCGTTAATTCATGTACAATTATTTTCGGTTATTGCTCTTTGTTCAGGGGATCCTGTGCTCCAGTCGGACCCTAAATGTTAGCCTGCCGGGGTGTTCCCGATCGTTCAGATGTCTCACCAAATTGGTGTTATGTTCTTCTCGCTTGTTATGAGGACCCTTCACTGTTCACTGGAGCTTCTTTGTTGGCCTGCCACGGCAATTTCGATTGCTCAGGTGCCATCCTTATTGGTCTCGGGTTTTTCCATATTATAGGAGGGCCCACGCCGTTGACGGGGACCTAAATCTTGATCATTGTTATTGGAGCTTTACTTCTTACCGACTGATGACTGAATTTGCGGCTATGGTGATTACGCCGATGAATTCGTTCTTGGCATTGTCAAACATAGTTTTACACGCCGCAGACGTCGTGCATCTTATTTCCGCTGTTTATTGAATTTGTGACGATTATTATACTTGTTCGTTACGTTTTAATAGATTTTGAAGAGGAGGATACTCTGTATTCCCTTGCAACAGACAAAGAACAAACTCTGTATTATTCCTCAGCCATCAGTTGATCTCATCAACCATCCGGCTAACCGTACACAAGCTAGGAATCAAGCTTGTGCTCGATTTTGATGGTACTTAGCAGCCAATTTAAGCGAATGTTGCCATATTCTCGTCGAAATATTTTGTCTTAAAGTGACAGGATCCACCATGATCCGACGAAAATGAACAAGCTCCATATGTGTTTTCCAGGCATGTGCGCAGTAAGCTAGGCTCCCGTATACAAACTGCATACCTAAGAATATCAAAACTCAATGGCCGGAATACGAGGATTTTTGGTGAATAGAGCCCTGAACTCTATTGAGCTCACAAAGCGAGAAGCCTTCTCCAGTTTTGTAGCATTTTCGCAGTGTACATGTGTGGAGGTATAGTTAGCGTGAACTTTGCTGCTTCCAATCACTTCGATATGGTGTTGTGCTAGTTCTGGCCGGTACTTTTGCCCGAATCGCACAGAGCGTTTAATAATGATCTACACACACACACACACACACACACCACACACACACACACACACACACACACACACACACACACACACACACACACACACACCACACACACACACACACACACACACACACACACACACCACACACACACACACACACACACACACACACACACACACACACACACACACACACACACACACACACACACACACACACACACACACACACACACACACACACACACACACACACCACACACACACACACACACACCACACACACACCACACACACACACACACACACACACACACACACACACAACACACACACACACACACACACACACACACACACACACACACACACCACACACACACACACACACACACACACACACACACACACACACACACACACACACACACGCACACACACACACACACACACACACACACACACACACACACACACACACACACACACACACACACAGACCTTGCACGGTATAGGACTGGTGACTGACTCTTCTATATATTTGGCTCTTTATTTCATTTCGGCACCTCTAACACTTTAAATCAGAGCAAAAAACACTAGCATGCAAACTAACAGCAAACTTTTCACTGGACAGCACTCACAGCCGTTTGACTGGCAACAACAAACAATTTTTTAGTCGTGCGGAAGACATCATTAGCACCACACACTGTGAATAACGCAATCAACACAGCAAATCACAACACTACATGCCAATCGCCCAATACCCGCGCCATTCATCAGTGTCTTGTTCCTTGTCTAAGTGATTTATTTGTGATGCTGCTCCAAAGAGATAATTCAGTAGCTGATTTATTTATTTGCTTGGAAGTCGTTTGTGGTTATGAATGAGTAATGTGCCCAGAATGTTGAGTTTCGTTGTTTTGTGTAGATGATAAAATTGCAGTGTTTTGTGTAAGCGCTTGGCGCGTGAGGAGAGTATTGTGGTCGGGCTGTACGCGATTCCTTGGCGCCCCCTCCGTGAGGTGCTCTGTGAGACGTCGGAACAAAAATGTTGCAGTTACACCATTGCAGCATACGGAACATTGAAGCAATACCTGGCAGCGGTTGACAGACGGATGGAAATGACCACGTATCGAAATCGGTACTTCCCAACGCTTTATGAAGTCGATGGGTATGCGTGTAAAGGGTGTCCACTTCCCGGATGTTTCACTAGAGCAATTTTTATATTAGTAGTCGAGACTGATTACGGGGAGGCGCAATGGAAAGGCGCAATGGCGTAATTTCTTCTGCTCGTAATGCTGTAGCTATTGAGTCCGTACAGAGAATCAACTGGTCAGCCAGCCAAGTTGCATTGGCAAAACGTTTTAGTCTGCAGCTGAAGCCTACGTCTCATCCTGGGGTCCCCAGCGACTTTTAGTTTAGTGATAGCCCCCAGGACCGTACGGAGACCCTCAGAAGGATGCGTCACAACCGGTCCCCTTCCCGATGCGTCTGGCCCTCTAACTGAGACATCCAGCAAGGGATCGGCGCGGGAACCTTCGCTGATGCAAAGGGACTCTTTACTGCCACAGGAAGTCAAGTAATTGGTATCGAGACACTAATTAGCCTGATCGGTCCCTGGTTGAAATGGTGCAGAGGATCACTCGCCCGGTTCTGTTATCTCTGGCTGGCACAGGCCTCTCCATTGTCGTACTGTACATGAGAACCCCCTTTTGTCATTTCTCATGAATCCTTTGATTGTCAGGAGGGTCCAGATTAGCGCAAGAAGTCCTTTGACACACCCTATCATTATTCCTACTCAGCAAATGAAAAGTAGATTCAGCAGTACATTCAACTGACCCGGGGTTCATTGCCGCCACATGTTGTCCTGCTAGGGACGGTGGCCACTGACCAGCAATGTGGGTCCTTCTTTGTTTCAGGTGTCCCGACGAGTGAAGGCTGCCTTCTTATTAGCATTTAGAGGTATTGGCCTTGTCGTTGCTCCGGAAATAACCCCTAGGCCCTAAAATAGCACGGAACGGACTGTTCGATATGGCTGTTCTCAGCCAGTTGCTTCAAATAGAGACACAGTCGTGCGGGTCTCCGATCAGTGCTAGAGCTTCTCTTTCCTTTTAGGGTCCGGCCTTCGGGCTGCGATCCCTCCATAAGACCTCTGGCCTGCCTTTCGGACACCGAATCAGGCTCTTGATCTTCGGCCCCAAGGGGCCAAAGAAGGAACTTCGAAACCCATGGAGCCCTCTGAGCCTAAGGGGGAGGTGGGAGAGTCGTGCTTAATTCGGTTCCCCGTGAAAATGAAGCTTAAGGGGCCATTTTAAGTGCCCCTGGAGTCTTGCATCGCTTTAAAAGGAATGTTTTGACTGATTTTGGTGTTTTTATTTAAATTGAGGGCTGATAAAAACTGTGTTATGGCGCCCCCTAATCAAGGTTCTTGCTGCCTTTTCACCGAAGGAGCCGAACCAGGATTTCAACAGTGTAAGGCAGGGCTTTTGTGGTGCCCCTGTATTTCGGTATTCCTTGAAAGGGAAGTTTTGGACCACCTTCAATTGTTCTTTCAACCGTCCACTTGCATTTGGTGTCTCGAGGAAATAAATCCAGTGGAGGAGGCTGTTAGCGCCTGTTTCCCTGAACAGTATGCCCCTTCCCTGAACGGTCTGATTGATAATTTTTCCAAAGTGAAAGGCACGCCGATTGTAATGCCGCTGGACTTTGGTGCCCTTTTAAAATTATGGTTTTGGGCTCTGTAAATGGCCCGCTTTGATTTAGTACAACTTGGCAATCAATATGATATTGCCCAGAAAAGACGGTTCTTGTGCCTCTTTGCCCAAGGGTCCGGTCCAGGATTTTATCAAGGCGGAAAGCTCAAAATAGTCATGCACCTAGAATTAGTGTCTCTTTCAGAATAAAGGGCTCGGGCTCTTTCTGGTACATTCTGGAATCGGGTGCTTCTTGAAAATAAAGGTTATATGGCCCCGAAATGAAGGATTTGGTGCTCCCTCACTGCATGAGCCGACGCAGGGTTTCGTCGGGGCCACGGCACGAACGTCGTGGTGTCTGCAAATTGGTGTCTCATAAAAATGTAGGTTATGTGGTTCCGAAATAAAGGTGTTGTTGCCCCTTTGTGATGAGATCTGGTGCTCCTTCAGGGCATCCAAAGCCCCTCGGACCCAAGGGGGAGAGGAATGACCCCATGGTCCCTCCCCCTCTGGACCCGCCTCTGCTTTGCGGTGCCTCAGGAAGTGTGTGCTTCTGGAAAATACAAGCTGAGATGCCCGGTAATGAAGTTTTTTTTGTGCTCCCCCGTGGAACAGGCAGACCGAGAACTTTGCAGGGGTGAAAAGCATGGATATCATGATGTCCATGGATTTTGAGCCCTGTTTAAAACCTAGCTTTGGAAGATTTGAATTGCCCACTTAGACAGAGGGGCTCTTTAAAATAAAAGTTATGGTGCCGCGAACTGAAAGTTATGGTGCCCCAAACTGACCATTTTGGTGCCCTCTAGCCCAAGGGGCCAATCCAGGATTTTGTCGAGGTGGGAGGCACAACAATGCTGTGTCGCTGAAATTTGGTGCCCTTAGAGAATGAAGGTTTTGGGCCGGTTATGGCGTACCCGGATTTCAGTGCCCATCGAAAATAAATATTTGTGGTCATTTGTGGTGCCCATAAAATTTGGGGCCTTTTGAGAGTAAATGTTATGTGGATTCCAAATGAAGGTTTTGCTGCCTCTTCACCATGCTATTTTTTGCCCCCTCGCCCCAAGGGACGGGGGGCATAGGCCCATCCCACCCCGATCCCCTATCACTCTGGTTCCGCCATTGGTCAAGGTCGGTTGACAAGACAAACCTCATCGCCTCGTTGTCTCAAAGCGTAGCCCGTTATTTCTTCCTAATTTGCCATTCGGCTCCTCGCGTAAGCCCCATTTGTGTCATTTTGTTGTGGATCTGAGTATATGCCGTGTTGTGTTTATGACTGCAAAACCCAAATATATGTTCCACAAAGTGTTGTTTGTGCATGCTATGTAGCTGGCGCCTCCTTCGCACGAGACATGTGTACTCGGCCATGCTGCCTCTAAACTCTCCCCACGCAGGCTCTAAGCGCATGTTTCCTTCAAGTCAACAGGTACCCACCAGCGGTTCAGGTGGTACAGAACAGGTACGTACGCTGTGTTGCGACATTCGGTCCGCTGCTAGACGCCTTTTGCATACACCATCGCTCATCCCGCTTCAACAGCATTTGCAATAAGTACCGTTTAAAATGCTCTCTGCTACCCTTGCCCCAAGCACACGGTGTGCCTATCTCCGTTACCAAGGACGTAGCAAAGCAATGAAACGAAATGTGCATATTAAAAACTTTCGTTATTCCATACATTTTATATATATATATATATATATATATATATATATATATATATATATTGTATACCTGTATCGTGGTTATATTTCCCTGGGCCTCATGCGAAGTCTGGTTCACTGACTTCTGACTTACGCGGTTACGGCCATTGGTTGCCTTGGCCGATCGTTCGAGCCACTTTCGTTTGCGCCAGCCTGCCTGTTTTTAGCGCGTGAAGTTCGGCGCGTGGATGAAAATGTTCTAATGGCATTCATAATTGATCGCAAGCCCCCGCATTGCCGCATTCTGAGTAGCGATACTGTGACGTCATCCTGAGACTAAGTCATATGGCACCAATACTACGGCCACGTAAAAACACCGTTTTTGCGGGCTGGTTTAAACAAATATTTTCATAAACCGATTTTTTAAGAGCTAGGACATTCAATGAAGCGTTTTCACCTGGGAAATGACGTTGGTTTGCACCAGAGCTACACAATTATTGCTGAAATGCGCTATCAGCCTGCCCTCGTAGAGAGATGGGGTAACCCATTTACCAGTGACCTACCCCAGAGAACTCTAGCCGGTATTGATTAGAAACAGTCCGTGAAAAAAGAACAACAGTATAGGGTGGAGATAAGAAACGGCGGCACAGACGGGCTTGCAGCACCGTGGGACGCCCATTGAGAAGTTGGGATGCACTTCTTGTGGCCTTAGGAGCGGCGTTGCCGGGGTGGGTGCAGGGTTGGCTTACCCTAACGGAGGCAGTGAGGGGTGAGCCCCGGTAGGCGTAAATGTGGAGCGCGCCATTTCAGTTTAAGATAACAGATTTTCCTGTAAAATGGGACGATTTCTGGCAAGCTTTGCAATTTCTGCCAGGTCAGAGAGTGGTGGCCCATATCTCACCTGGAAAATGGTCTTGGGGATATATAAGGGTGGTCGGGGTATTATTCCCTGCGTACCGTTTCCACTTAACCCATCCGACATTATGGATCTGCAAGTTAGCCAAGGAATAGTAAGACCGTAGTAAGCAGCGAAATTTTTACCCCTGCCCTCCTCCCATTACCTTATTTCCACATTTCACTCTTTTCAGTTACTGCGGTACGACGACAAATGGACCATTTTTGCTCATTTGTAAATTTAATGCACACATTTCACATCACCATTTATTACAAATAAATATACATTTCATAAGAGGCATTACATGCAAATGTTCAGGCACGTTGATTTCGACGAATATGGCGCGGGCACTGAACCTTGAAAACGTGGTCTAGTAGGATTTATTTCTGGAGGCAGATCGTAGTACTGATTTGCCTTAAAAATGCTTTGAATTCAAAACGTACAATATCTATTCGCATATCACTGAAATAAAGATTTAAAACAGGATGGCTACCCAGTTCATCGGCGAAATCTTAGTTAGTAATCATGTTACTAGTATCTACCAGCTTCCGCGTAGTACCAGCTAAAAACCATACTACAGGCCAGCAAACTTTAGTCTCATGGTGACGTCACGTCTGCGTGGCCTTTTCTAGTAGCCTTGACTGGTCGGACGGGGACGTTTCCCGCTTTGAGTTTCTCAAGCGCCGTTGCCGTCCAGCACCGGACCCCAGACAGATCACGACTTGTCGCGTGGGAGTTGGTTTTCGGAGGCGGGTTTAGTATGGGATGAAACAAGGAGCAAGTAAATATGGAAGTAAGCAAACATTCTTGCCTTACATGATTGCAAGTGTCGACAAAATAAGGATGATCTTTTCACGAAACATCACCGCCGATATCCAATGCAGTAATAAGGTAATGTGTGAGACAGCGAGAGTAGGTACTTACACATGCGTAAGGCATAACACATGTGGAAGGGATATCACCATCAACCACATACTTCTAAGCATTACATGATATGAATTCACACATTCGCACATTAATTCTGCTTACGCATATCTCCCTTTACATAACTCAGTTCAAAACTAGACAAGATATTACGGAGACTAGAAAATGTGAGAAGAAGCACAACTACACGGTATGCTGTTATCTTAACCGAGATATGCATCAGAGAAAACCTGCCTCCGCCTGAAATGGCGGAAAAATCAAATGAATTAGCAGAACCTGCCGCTACCCTACTGCCTACTAGCCACGTATCCGCTAAATACCTACAATAACATGATGCTCTGACATTTGTCTCGGTGTTGCTATATGTGATCGGCTGCTTGTCGCCTAACGCCTACACTACTGCATTTCCCGTTCCAAGAGCGTTCGCAGCATGCCCTGCACACGGGGCTTGCCGTAAGCCCACTGTGCGCTTCTACACTCATTATCAAAAACTTGGCGAAGCGATGAAAGGCGCCGAACACATTTAAAACTATGATGATCATATCTGAATTACATACCGGTTTCTTTGTCATATTTCCTTCGGGCTTATGCGTACACTGCTGTTCGTCTTACGCGATAACAGCGATCGTTTGCCTTGGTCGATCATCTTGTCGTTCGCGCCATTTTCATTCGCCAAGCGCGCGTGAACAGTCTGGCGCGTCAATGAAGATGTTCTTGTTGTTCGGACGGGGAAAGTTTGACGAGCATCGGAACCTTTTGGCGCCAACTCACGGATAGAACACAACTTGCTGCGAGGGACTTGGTCTTTTGGGGCGTGACGGGTGACGGGGACGCGGGTCAGCGTGAGATCAAGCTAGGAGCAAGCAAACAAGGAAGGAAGCAAGCATTGTTTGTTCCTGTTTTGCCCGCTACAGCTTCAGTCATTAGCAAAATGAGGAATATCGTTTCACGGAAAATCGTTGCCGATACCCAACGCAGCAATAGCATGACGTTTAAGCCTCGCTCTAATGGGCGGCGATCATGGCACGTGTTTTGATACCAAAACGTGTTCCTTGATTTTCTGGTTTCGGAGCAGCGGCCGTTCGTGATGAGCGCTCCACGGTGATCTATGGCTGGCTTAGGCGGCGGGCGGCGAGAGAATTGTGCTAGAATGTACTCAGAATTGAACAGGACACGCTAGTTTAAGTTTCGTATTACCACGAAGCTTGTTCTCGTTATCATAAAGTAAAGCTTCAAAGTGCGGTTTTCTGGAAAATTCGACCTTTGGCCTGTCAACAACATCAAAAGCTAGTTCCAATCGTGAAATCGTGTTCAAAACAATATGTTGATGTTCTCGGGAAGCTCTATCTTTTTAAGCCTGGAAACCCGGGGGGGGGGGGGCGAGTCGCATCAACCCCTTCTCCCCCTATCAGTTCGAGTTATGAAAAACGGCGAATCAGGGCGATAGTCAAGACATACAGCGAGCATAGGTACTTCAACAAACGTACAACGCACATGCGGAGAGATATTACTATCAACCACATATGCCTGAGCGTAGCATTACATGAATCCACACAGTTGCACTCCGATCTGTGGGTGCCAAAGCTTTCCTGCTATGTCACTCTGGTCATAATTCGGCCAGATATTCCGGAGGCCAGACAATCTTTACAAGAAAAGAATGATACGATACGCTGTTATTTTCAATGAGAGACATTTAAATAACTTGTCGCCGCCAATCACGAAAGCATATATGATGTATGTGAGCAATTGGAGTGGTAGTGCTTTTGAGGCATGATTATTTTTGAAGCTGTATTCGCATTGCCTTGCCATGAACCTGTCGTTAGCGAACGGGGACACGCATTGAAGCTAATTTTCGATCACAAATCCGATCGGCTTAATCTACAATGGTCCTCTGTCTTGATCGATTCTGGACCACTACCTGGCGCGAAATTTGATGCTCGACTTAACCGCACGCCCATTGATTAGCAAAATACACACACACACACACACACACACACACACACACACACACACACACACACACACACACACACACACACACACACACACACACACACACACACACACACACACACACACACACACACACACACACACACACACACACATATATATATATATATATATATATATATATATATATATATATATATATATATTAACATACGCAAAACAGGTTGTTCTTTATGCATGTTTCGTTAAACATCACAGCGGTCTTAGCACTGATGAACTTTTCGGATGCTTTCTGGATAAATCTGATTACAGCTTTCGCTTCTTCTCGCTGGTCGTTGAAGATGTCACCACAGCTCATGATACAAACATGATATAGATTGTCATTTTGTCTGGTAGTACTTAAAGTTCTCAACATTCCATTCTTCATTGGACATTTTCTGGAATGACAATTTTGGACAACGTCCATATCGTAGTGCGTTTGTAAATAAGTACCCGCATTACTGCATTCTGGGTGGCGATGCCGTGACGTTATCATGGGACTAAGTCATATGGCACCAACGCTATGGTGGCGCAAAAACACTGTTCTTTGCGGGCTGGTTTAGGCATAAACATTTCCGCAAGTCAATTTATTTTCGACTTAGCACATTCAATACAACATTTTCAGCCGGAAAATGGCATTGGTTTGCACCAGAACCACAAAATTATTGATGAAATGCGCTTCCAGCCTGCCCCCGACAGACAGATGGGGACAGATGATGATACCCATTGATCAGTGATTTATCCCGAAGAACTCAGCCGGAAGTGATTAGAAACAGTCCGCGTAAAAGAGCAGAACATGCAATAACAACAACAACATATGATAGAAATGAGAAACGGCGGGCCAGACGGGCTTGCGGCACCCTGGGACGCGCATTGAGAACTTGGAATGCACATCTTGTAGGGAGAGCGTTGTCAGGGTGGATGCAGAGTTAGCCTGCCCTTGTGGGGGTATTTGATGGCGAAACCTGGGGCGTTAAGTACAGCGTGTGCCATTTCAGCTCAAGATAGCGGAATTTTCCTGTAAAATGGTCCGATTTCTGGCAAGGTTTGTCAACTCTACCAACCAAGAAGTGGAAGCACATATCTCAGATCCGAAATAGTCTAAAATACATATTTTAGGGCGCTGGAGATATTATTCTCTCTGCACCATTTTATCTAACCTATCCAACATTATAGATCTGCATGTTAACCAACATCCAGGAAGATCAACGCATAGCAACAGCAAAATTCTTGGCACCTCACAAACCTTATCCATCCTCACATAATCTTATTTTCATATTTTACTTCATATAGGCACTGCAGTACGAATATATGCGCAATCATTGCCCATTTACTTAACGTTAGCATTTCGTGCAATATTAATCTATTGACATCTAAATAGTCCTCTCACAAGAACGCATTACATATAGATATTCACGCGCCTTGGTCTCGACGAATATGGCGCGGGTGCTGGAACTAGAAAGCGTGGTTTAGTAGGATTTGTTTTTGGAATCAGATCCTAGCATCGGGTTGTCTTCAGAAGTTTTGAAATGCGAAATTACAGTATCTATTAGCATAACCTTAAAATAAATCTCCGTTTTTAATCACCCAACCAGTATCTACCAACGTTTCTGTAGTATCCACCGAAAACCACCATACTGCGGGCTACCAAAATTTAGTCCCATGGTGACGTCACGTCTGTGTAACCTTCTCTAGTAGCCTAGGTTTGTAAACTTGAAATCATCTCGTGCTTAGATAAGACAGTACTATTAGCCTTATTCCTTGGAGAAAAACAGGAGAATGAAAATATAGCTGGGTTCATATTTCGGCTTCGTGCTTTATCAAACAATAGCAGAAGTGAATCCCAAAGTCCCTGCCGATGATCCTACTCGATTTTTTAGTTGCTTTTTTAACAGCAAGCCACTGTTGTTACCGGACGCCAACATTCAGGGCATTGAACAAAGAGCGATTGCCAGCCATTACCACGATACAGTGCCTATCTAAGAATAAGAATGCGCGAACATACTTGTACATCCAAACAAATTCAAGCAAATGGGCACCGCGCATCACGCATTCATTCAAACATGCAAGCAAGTTGAAGTAAACAGGCATCACACATCGCCCATTAATTATACATGCAAACGATTTCAGTTGAACAAGCATCGCACATCACGTGTCAGGCATCACTTACACATGTAAACGATTTTAAGCTAGCACACATCACACATAAAGGCACATATCATGTTCGCATAGTGGGCCATGATGAGCCCTGTATGTTAAGATTTGGTCGCCAACTTTTTATAAGAATGGATTCACTTATTTTCCTCTCTGAGTGGTCATGTGCTCTGTAGGTGGATGTGCTCTTTTGTCGTTTGCATGTATACGTATGTTCGCGCATTCTAATTCTTAGATAGGCACTGTATTTTGGTAATGGCTGACAATCACCCTTTGTTTAATACCCTAAATAATGTTGTCATGTAAAAACAGTCACCTGATGTTTAAAAAACTGAAAAATGAAGTAGGATCATCGGCAGGGAATTTTGGATTCACTTCTGCTATTGTTTAGGTAAAGGCATTTTGCCGACATACCAACCAAACCATATTTCCATTCTCCTGTTTTTTTTTTCTCCGAGGAATAAGGCTAATACTGCTGTTGTCTTATTTATGTGAGTAATGTTCCTCGCTAATGCACTAAACAATTTGTGTAAGTCATCTCGTGCTTGTTCTCACATGGATCTTATACCTACATACACCAGTTTTTGTAACACCGGTTATGCGCAAATAATATCGGCTATGCGGACCTGGACCGCAGGGCCGGGATTCCTAATATGATTTCCACCCAGCTCTTCGGGCCCTTCGAAGCCACGAATCGGGTCTTTGATCGTCTGTCCCCAGAGCCCTTGGGCGGGGGGGGGGGGGCGGGGCACGGGCCCCTGTACATTACTTGTGTGCGCAGCTGAAGGTACCTTGAGCGGTGAATGCGACCCCTGAGCGACCAGGGTGTCCTAGTAGTTTGCCAGTTCCCTTAGTGTCCATAGTTTGAAGGGCAACAGAGGCCTCAGCAGTTGTAAAGGCTCTTAAATACCAATGTACCCCTGACGACCAGGAAGGCCCAACTGAGCGACCAGAGGGTTCCACAAGTTTACCAGAGCGGGCTTCCTGGACTGCTAGACGTATTGCTACGGTATTGTCGGAATCTTTATTTGACAAATGGTTTTTTTTTTGCTCTTCTCATTCAGTACGGTCATTTTTTGGGCTTCACGGTTCCGAAAACAGCTCCTCACAGGGGTTCCTGGATTATTCGCCCTTCTCTCACCCCTCCCCCTCCCCCTTCAACAGCCAGACCCCAAAATAGTTTTCAGTCAAGACTTGAGACCCCATGCATATCCAGATTGGGGCTGAAGGACCTTTCCGTTCCCTTTCAGATTTCCAGACGGTTACTATTCATTCACATAATACATTGGTCCCCTCTCTGACACCGAAGGCCCTCTGACCGGGATGGTTGACCCTGGATCAACGCGGGGCCACCCACAAACCCTAAATGGTCCCGAGCGCAGCGGGTTTAATAAAGAACACAGGGATCCCAGTTCGACGTATTTCGGCTGTAGAGAAACAGGCAGAGAGACCCTGTCCGGTGCTGGTTCCTGACTGACACGAGGCTCTTCCATTAAGGCGCCCGTCAAGGAGGAGGGGGAAGGGGGGGGGGGCGGCGGCTCCGGTCCAGCACGAGCGAGATCCCGAGATGTCCGACATGTCCGGATGTCCGATCCGCCGGGATGCGTACAGCGGCGAACCGGGTGAAACCGAGTCGGGGTCTTGGGCCCTGACGCAAAGATGGCGGCGCGCCCGACTGAGCTGGCAGTGTTTCGACCGCGGACGGGCTGTCCCACGGCCAGGCCTCGCGTGCGTGTGGCGTGGTTCCTCTGTTCTCGGGCGAGGGACCGCGCGCATGAATGCGTTCTTTTTTGGCCGGCCGGACTGCCTCGTCCGCCGGCCCGCCGCGGGCGTGGCTGCCGGCCGGACCGTCGAGCTGGGCAGCCTCTGGGCTAGCCTGTGTGTCCGAGCTCCGCGTCCAACCGACTGCACATTATTATTCCCGCATATATACAGGGCTTGAGCGGAAGCATTGCCCGCAAATTTCGCGGGCGGCGGTTTGTTTGTAGGGACGGGATATAATACCGATCGGGGCTTTACGTCTCACCGGCTGTTATGGCTATTTCGAGGCGGAACCCCTCTATTACATATTGATCAGGCGTTAAGTACGTGGGATGAGGTAGTGGTGTGGCCAGGACACCATCCCAGGACAGAAAAGTCCAGAGATGAGCACCCTAGCCGCTAACCAACATGCCACCATCGCCCCTCAGCGGCGCGAACTGCATCGGTCTCGATGAACTCCAGACTGGTATTGCTGGATCCCAAATTCTATACTTAGGATGTTCAGAAGCGTAAAAGGAAGAAAGCGTGTAAAGATCGATGAAGAGGATGCTGAAAACAAGCTCACGATTCTCACAATTCATTCAGCTGATATACCGCAAACCAGCTCAGTGACATACTCCCGGCTCCTCTGTTCAGATGGTGAATCGACAGCGCCTGTAAGCGCAACACGTGCGTAGTGTTTTGCGTGGCGTTTAGCAGGCAGTTGGATATATTCGCAGTCGACGTTTGCTTTTTTACTTTCCATTGACTTGTAACCAGGAGTGCGGTTTCTTATTCAGTTGCAGGGGTTTCCTCTCCCGCCGTAACTTGGGTTGCAACCGGCAGATTTGTGAAAAAGTGAGCCAAATTAGGAGAGAAACCAATTTGTTGGCATATTATCACGGCACTATTCCTTGTATTTTGATCGCTCAGCCAACCAACCCATGTTGGTAAACCACGCTCGTTTGAAAGGTGCCTAACTGAAGAAACGAGTTGTTTGTAGTCTGGGCCATTGAGCCTGTGCCTTACCAGGGAGTAGCATCCAGATTCAGCTGATGAGACCGCCCCACCCCCTCTTTTTCAGGGTAAAGGCATGGAGAATTCAGAATGAGTCCCATTTGCAGGAGCGTGTGAAAGAATTTGCAGTTGGGGGGAGGGAGGTGAATCAGCCGAATAAAACCACTCACAATATAGGTTAGCGTGCCGGGAGCTACAGATCTACATAAGCACCTACCTGGAGCACGCATCAAATCAGTCCGCCTTACACATCAGTCATCAATTCCTTCAAAAAATGAGAAATATCACCAACACAAATAGTAAATAACGGAACCAAATTCCGCAGATAATTTTACCCATGGCCCACAATACCAAACAGCAGGCACCCCGAAAAGTGTTTTCCACGATTACCGTGCAGCTGCTGCCGAGTAACCAGCAATTTCCGATTCCACGAGCCATGGATCAAAGTTTTGAAATTTTGAATGCACCTGCTGCCAAGGACGTGCTTTCGCGGCAAAGCTTGTGCGCTCAAACAAAACGTTGTCCATATCCATGCACAGTGGTATAACTGGGCAGCACTGTACCGCATGACTTCACTCGTCAGCTGAGCCGGGCGAAATCGGCTGCGGTAGCCCTCTATCGGGCAATATACGAACCATTAGGTAAAGGGTTGCGAGGAAGTGGGGCAATATCGCAACCCATGGATCTCACGCTCGCTGGACTTTATGAACGCTGGACTTCAGGAACACCGGACTCCATGAACACTTTATGCTGCGAGCCTGGACTTTATGTTCTCCTCTGTCCAGGGGTTTTGAACGGTTTCTGGATGTTATGAACGCTGGATGCTGCGATTCTGAACTTTTTGAACACTGGACTTTATGAACTCCGGAAGTTTCAATACGCATCCCTCTTCAACACCCATCCATGGTCTGCTTGCCTCCAAGCCAGTGTCGCGAAAACACGCCTGACCAGCCCACCTCCTCGTGCGGAAACTTCACGAGGCATCGGCAGGACAACAAATTGGGGCCAAAGCCACGTGTTGATAAGCTGCCCCAAATGATCCGCAGGGCAACTCCTTCAGTGACTAGGATCCCTTCACCGCTACCTGCGGATCCAACGGGGTACGGCGAGGCCTCGAAAAGACTGAAAAGCTGGGGCCGAGACGTTGCTAATCCCTACCCTGAACGAGTCAAGAGCCCTTGCAGAAGGCACGTTTCGTTTAGCCTCTCCGCTTTGGCCGAAAGGGGCGCTTTAAAAGCCTCCCAAACCGCCCGCAAGATCATTGGGACACACAATGCCCCAAACCAAGGAAAGGTGGTGCCTCACGGGGGGTTGGCAGAGTTCTTGGAACGCTCGGCATCACTCTTCGGAGCAGCGCTGAGTACTCCTTGCGGGATGCGTGAGCGCGGCAGTACAGGCAATGGCTGCGATGCGCAGGCGCGCCAGTAATGCGATGGCTGAGATGGGTGACGCGTTTGTCCGCGTATGCTTAGTTGCCGCTCTGTTTGATGTTAACGTTTCAGTCCCTTTGCACCAATCATCTTCACTCATTTACCGCCATGCATGTCATCCTCATGTTGCCGCCGACCAGTCGACGATCAGTGAAGACAGTGTAGTACCCATGCTCCGACCTAATCTGAATGGGCCGAGGAAGGTGTGGCCCACCAATCCGACCCCTGTGTCGTGGTGAGTCCGGAGCCAGGCTGGCATGCTGACGGTCCCCGGAGCCAAGCCGGCATGCTGACGGTCCCCGGAGCCAGGCTGGCATGCTGACGGTCCCCGGAGCCAAGCCGGCATGCTGACGGTCCCCGGAGCCAAGCCGGCATGCTGACGGTCCCCGGAGCCAAGCCGGCATGCTGACGGTCCCCGGCCGAACCACCAGAGGCCGGGGACGGCATCTCGAGCCCAGCTCATCGGTGGTGGTATCAGATGATAAACGTAGCCCAGGTCTGGCAATTAACAACATGTATTTCATTGCGACATGAGATCATACAAAAATATTCTAGAACCACTACACAACAAAAACTTGCGCAAGATTGCATTTTCCATACAATTTAAGGACAGGGGTTATGCATACTTCTTATGGAAGAAACTTCACAAGATGTTGAATCACAATAAACAAGATGACATCGAGGAGAACAATAAGTTACAAAACAACCCCCTGAAGAATTAAGAGCCGTGTATGCATTCGCGGACCCCATTCCGAGAAACGGAGGCAAACACAACCGCAAAGGCGTTGTCAGCCACCGGACGGGTCAAATGCTGCCGTTCATTCTGGAACATGTCCTCCGCTACTCTACACAAACTTCTGGCTGCTTGACAAAGAATCTTGGAGAACGGAAGTTGCACGAGAACGCTGTGCACCAAGGCAGCTGCAAGTCATTCAGATCGCATTTACATTAGACGTGGCGTGTTTTGAACAGTCGGTACGCTTTTGACGCCACGGCAACGTCCCACATGTCTGATTGCATAATAAAGGGAAGAGGATGGATAGCCAGCCGTAAAAGGCTAATAATACATTGAAGCCTAAGGAAGAAAACCGTAAGCTGCAGGCGCCAGCTTCACCGCCACAATGGAAATCGAACCGAACCATACGCCAGTGTCAGGTCAGTCAGCTCTCCATCCTTTCCAGCAGGATATGGACTGCATTTGTAGACTACTTCAGAAGTGGTCGCGACGACCGAACCGATGAACAATCTAAACGATGCGTGGCGACCACACACTGGCACTTTAGTCCGTGTGCATAGAACGCGAACAAGCGGCCTCACTAATATCGACAACACCGGTTCAAAACACCAGCAGGGATATGTAACATAAACGGGGCCAACGCCCACGGGCTGGATAGCCCAACAAGGCATGTGACGAACAAAATGAGGTATAAACACGACAATGCCCTGGGTTACCCCACACTACGACCGGCCCCACTCAGTCTCTCGTGGCGAGCGTCATCTGACGCAAAGGTGCCCCTATCGACCAGCAGCAAGCACATATTACCCCACGTGGACACGCAGATGTACATACAAGCGGGGCGACGTCGCCACCGTCGGCCCATCTAAAGCCGACGTAGAAAACTAGGAACGCGCCCGGGCCGGCTTGCGGTATTGCTGTCCGCCCCCGGCGCCGGCGGCCGGTCGCCCGGCCTATGTACAGCGACCCTCCCGGCCCCAAACAGGCCCGTGCGGCCCTGGAAGAGACGGCCGGCCGGCCCTGTACATCTTTGGTCGTGGCAGAGCAAGGCGGCCGCTCGTCGCGCGCTCCAGCGGCCGGTGCGCCCCTCGGCTCACGCGTTCCAGCGGCTGGTGCGCCCCTCGGCTCACGCGTTCCAGCGGCTGGTGCGCCCCTCGGCCTGGAGAGTTCCAGAGCCTGGTGCGACCCTCAGCCGGGAGCGGTCCAGCGGCCGGTGCGCCCCTCAGCCGGGAGCGGTCCAGTGGCCGGTGCGTCACCCTGCCCAGTGCGCCCCAGAGCCGGATCCACCCACGCTACGCCCGCGGCCGCCAAGGCACCACGTCGTCATGACGTCACACGCGCCGCCGTGCGCGCGTCTGAGATCGTTGACTATATCACCAGCAGCTAGCTAACGAACGGAAGCATCACCCGAACCGTTCGCGCACCAGGCACATGAGCTTCTTCTTGCCCTTGTAGGCCGTGCGCATGTTCTCGAGCAGAGCGGCGAACTGCTCCCGACCGTCCGGCGCCAGCAGGAACGTGTCGCGCGCCTTGCTCAGGAACTCGATGAAGTCGCCGTAGTGGCGCGGGCTGATGTGCGTCAGCCGCGAGTGGGTCGTGTTGGCGTAGGCGGCCACGGCTGCCTCCAGCAGGGCCTTGAGCGGCGGCCGCTCGTAGCCGAGCGGCTTGGCCGGCCGCCGCTTGGCGTCCGGCGACGAGAGACCGGGCGCTGCCATCGAGCAGCGGCGCAGCACGTCCGAGAGCACGGTGGCGCACTGCACGTTCTTCACCAGCAGCGGCACCATGCTTGACAGCTCAGACTTGCCCAGCGAGTGACTCAGGGCGCACGCCCAGTGGATGTCGTTGATGGCCGGGTGTGTGTCCTGAAACAGCGCGGGGCGTGTGAGACGGGCCCCAGTGTGTGTGAGACGAACCCCCGGCGCTCTGCTGAAGCGTTCCCAGACGCGGTGCTCTGTTTTGAGCGTTGGTTGAATGAAGTGATCGTGGTGGTGGGAGTGCAAACCAAGGCGTGAAAGAGATGACGCAAGAAAACATGTCGCTAACACCGAACAAAGTAACGTATGTCTACGTACCACGTTTCCACCGGTAAACGAATAACTCGGGTGCTTAACATTAACGCGAGCCCAGGTGGGGGTCAAATTGACCCCTCAAAGGTTTTTCCGGAATGGCTTTCGAACGATGCGGCGCGGTCACGCCAAATTTTGCATAGCTGTAGACAATTGAACAGTGGATCGTTGGCATGAAAAATTAGATTCACCTGGTACGGTTGTTGACCTATGGCGGGTCAAAACCAGGCCACAGTTTTAGCGAGGGCAATTTCTGGGCATCGTTCAATCCGACCCAACATCGGAGTGTTAGACGAAGTCACACATCCCTCAGATACTTTCTTAGGCAGCACAACAAATGAATAAACAAATTACACTGAACTAGGGGTAGGTATGAAAGTGAGACCAAGGTCATACCAACCCGCATTGCTACTTTGGAGCTTGCTACGTGGGATAGTTTCTGATGCTCATTTCGAGTTTATTGATAACAGAGACGCATTATACAGCTTCAATTGACTTCTCAAAGGTCAGAATAGGTCACTGACCTTAAATGACCCAGGTTGACACTTTGTTTTTAGGAACACACTGACCATCGTCATCTTTGTCGCTTATCCGAAACTCCAAGCAGTCTTCTATTACTTTGGTCAACATGACCTTCAAAAGGTCAAAAAGCTCACTGACCTTATATGGACGCGTGACCATTTTCTTCAAACAGTTATTTAGGTTCAAGGAGCTCTTTGGGGACCAAGATGGATATTAATCTTGTTTGACCACATTTGGCCCAAAGGTCATAACCTAGGAACCTCAAACTCTGACCTATGTGAGTTTACGTGTAGGTCAATACACCTTAAGAATTTGGTGTCTCCAGCTTTCTTAGTTTCTGAGATCTCAGGGGGGTCAAACTGACCCCCGCCCGAGCGAAGGATATCCAACCGGCCACCCGGGCGGGTGTTAACCGCTAAAACTATTTACAGTTGAATGGTAAGTTCAGGTGCTGAATAGATTCCCAAGACCATATGTGGAGGCCTCAAATTTATCAGAGCTGGTGAAAATCGTGCTCGTACCAAGCATAGTAAATGTTTTGGAAGGCAGGGAACATTGGGCAAACGCAATGCAGACGCCGGCTCTCCTGTTCTCAGATTACATGCGGGGCTGACAAAACGCCTGCTTAAACGAGCTGAAGTCATCCCACCAGGTAGAACTGATCTCAGCGATGCTTTGACTCTCATTCACCAAGCCTGATTCCGTAAATCGACCCGAGTATGCCATACTGACGACCTGCCATCGCTCGGCATGCTGACGGACGCGACTGGGCCCAAAGCCGACTGCTCTTTTTGTTCGCGTCTTTTTCCTGGTCGGAACACGACTCTACCCGCGCAGAGCAACGGATCCATGGCGCGTCGGGCGGTCTTAAGCCGACGGATGCGGCCGCGCGGGGCCGTCCGTGCGGCCCGGAGTCGACGGGCGCGGCCAGTGTGCAATAGCCGCCGACGTAAGCTGGCTCGAATCCATCCCCCCACCACAAGCCGACTAACCAAAGCAGAACCGACAAGAAAGGGGAGGGGGCACCAGTCAGCTGTTCGGCGGCGGATCTGGCTGGAAATCGCGTCTGGCAGTATACGCCCTGCCCTCCCCCCCCCCCCCCCCCACGTCTATCTGATCACTGTCGGGGATAACATGTCACATGCCGCGCGTCGGCGCTGCTGATGCGTCACTGGGGGAGGAGGGGGGGGGGGGGGGGGAGAGGGGACACAAAAAAAACACAGCGTTTTGAGTCGCGCTTGTTCAAAACATCCGACAATCCGTGCCGCACTTGGTCACAGCAATTCTGTAGCCGTGCTGGACAATGGCAACAACTCTCGTCAAAGATGTAGACCAGTGCAGTGGCCCGACTCGCTGAAACGGGTGTCTGACGCCAGATCGCGCGGCTCCCCGCGTTGTTCTAAACACAAAAAAGCCACAAGACTCCCATGCCACCCAGATGCACCCCGTGGACTCCGAAACCGTGCGGAAGATTTCGACCGTTATAGAATACTGCCGACCCTGCATTGTTTTTCATTACACCGCGCGACTTCCCGTCTCATACAGACATCAGGCTCGATTTCGCCGCGACCGCCACCAATGCCGGTCGGCGCCGACAGTACCAGCACCAGTCCACGCTGGTGGGACGGGCGCAGCCGTCCGCCGAGGTTCCCTCCCACTCCGAGGCACCGCCAGCCGCCACTCACGTGGTTGTACACCAGATAGATGGTGTTCATGGCGAGCATGGCCAGCTTGTACGCCCGCAGCGGGTAGCCGCGGTGCTCCATGTATCGGCGATGGTGAAGAGCTGGGATGACGTCATGATGTGCGACGCGGCGTCGATGACGATCTGGTAGGCCGTCTCGAACGCGATCGGCTCCGACTCACACAGGGTGAGGGCGTGCAGGGCGCAGTTGGGCGGGTCCTGCCGGGTAGCCACAGGTTAACGGTCAGACCAAAGGTCAGGGTTGCGGCAACCGCTGGGGTCGGCCGTGCCAGACACCGTCACATACAGACCGTGTCATAGAATTGGCGACTTTAGGTGTAAAGCAACATCCTATAAGGAGAAATTTTTCACTCCTTTTCCCCACACTTTACATGGATTTTCACTACTGCCTCATATTGTCTAATCGCAGATGCCAAACCCATATATCCCTTTCTGATTTCCCCCCTCTCTAAAACCGAACTCACTTGAAACCACCATGCATAAACAAGGCTCCACAGAACCTGGGCGCTTATGGCTATGTCCTGCATCTATTACATTTGCAAAGTCTACCATCAAGTCATGAAGCATGGCTTTGTATGCAAAGAGCAAGGGCGCCAAGTACCTTCAAGACCAAGAGCCCCAGCGACTCCATCCGCTTGCATGTATCAAATTTGGTTTGTTTCCAAAATACATCACAGTTGACAGCTGTGTGCCAAATGCAAGGCTTTCACGCATCGCTAACTTTTTTGGCCTCACCACCACACCACGAAAGCGGAGATTGGTGCAAACGCCAGCAAAGCCTGGTAGATAATTTTACTCCACGTATTGCTTTCACCCGAAGAAACTTGACCACTAAATTGCATCACTCCCGAAATGCAGGAGTGAAACATTCGAGAAATATCTTCTAAATGAAATTTAAAAGATGAATATCACCATTTCAGCATTCAAGTTCACAGATTTCAAGTCAACTCGGCTGATTACAAGATCTTGACAGCAGTCTTTGTATTTATCTAAGCACTTTTGTTTTTCTTGGTATCATATGAGTGAGATACAACTTAATCTCGCTTCCCTTCTGATTGCCTTTAAATGTACCATTTGTTGCTTAAAATGTTGACCAAATTCTCTGCAAAATGCTCCAGCTGCAAACTTGCACGTATTTTATACACAAATTGGATTAATTCGCCAGCCGCCCAAACATGTTTGATATGCACTCAGGAGTAAACAATTCACAGCGAATGAAGGACACAATCTGAAGCACGGAACTTATTTTTACCGCCATTCTTGCCTTGTTGAATCCCTAGAGCCGTTTTTTTGGTTCATGGCGGTGCTCGATAATAACAAATCCAACCCTTTCCAGTGTCTACATCACCAGGCTACGTCATGCTGCCATACATTGTTTTGGGACAGACCTGACGCAGCTAATACTTGAGCGTTTGGTGGCGAAATTCTGCCTTTTGGAACTGTGTATCATGCACATCAATTACTTGTTTCGCATTTTAATCTCGTAGGTTGGTGGGCATGATTTATATTTATATTTGGGGGTGAATGGGATGACCCTGTCTGTCAGCAAACCATGGGAAAGGTAATAACTTTTTGTTTGAGGGAACACGAATAAGTGTGTCCTTACAAAGCCGGTAATACTCCTGTGGAGCGAGTAATTGCTCACCTTATCTGCTTTCAACACATGATTTGCAACTAGAGGTAGCCATTTTTTCTGTTTCAGTCCATCGACTTTTGTCATAAGACAAATTATGATGCCACAAGACATGTAATTGACTTATTTGGTTCCATATTGTTGATTACTTGCCTCACATTTCTTGAAACACCCCCTCATGGCTACTTTAACCAGATTTTGTTCATGGCTGGCATGGTTTGCTGACTGGCCAATGACTGTACTGTATATATACAGCATGTTTTTAACACAAGGATACCATCAGCTACATAACAATTATTATATGAGGTAAATATCAGCATGTAGCAAATAGTCAGACCATCCCATTCAAAATGTGAAGCTCACATATCAAACTTTGCCATTAAATATGAATAAACAAATCTAAATAGATTCCTTTGTTGCAGCTGAAAAACGAGCAGCGAAACTGGTATGGTCATCTAAAAGTTATATTGCTTTTGGAGAAGAGGAATTGCTTTGTGGAGCATACCAATTATTGCCTTTGGCAGAGGTTCAGCATGGCAATCAGAATAAATCGTTCAAAGTGATTTGAAGTGTTTTGACATGTGTGTTGTCCATTTCAGTCTGGTGTCAACAAACTGACACAAATGCACTGAATGAAAGTGGAAGTTGAAACTAGCCAAAAATGAGCTTTATCATGTTTTTATTACCAGTGCTGCTGCCGACAGATAGGTGAGGTAAGTTGAAATGATGTTCAACATGCGGGTTACTCTAAGTTAGGTTAAGATGGTTAATTGCATGGCTTGTGCAACAGGAATTGTGCAAGAATCAGTGACTCCCAAATGCTGATGTGATACAAACAGGTTAGACAGGATGACATGAGGTAAGGCCTCTTTACGTTAGGCATAGTTCGGCTACTTTCATGGAAATAAGCATTGGAATTTGTAAGAAACAGTGACATAATGTTTATTTTCCTTAACCCCATCCTAACAGAAGGCAGAGGTAAGTCTATTGTGCTTGACTTGCTGATGGGCTGATGTGTAGGAGTCCAAGGTTTTTTAGTGCTTTATGCTTGTTGCATTTTCTGCTGTTGTTTTGTTGTTGAATTCCTTTGCTTTTGTTTTGTGTTAAAAAATGTTGTGGATGGGAAGTGCAGAACGCAGCATACAATTGTTGGCGTTACATAGTGTTTTATGCTAATTACACTGCTATGAAATCACTATGCTTTAATATATTCTGTTTCACTTGAATGGCCTAAGATGTTAAAAAACAAACGAGTTTTAACAGGGTTGTGATATTACGCCCATGCCAACTTGAAATGCATATCTTTCTTTGCTGAAGTATCTCTCACTAGCTCATAAGATCTTTTATTTGTGAATTGAATTTTTCACTCTAGTACGGCCTTTTCACGATGAAATTTTTCACTCCCACCCTAGTTCAAAAGCGATTCTAGCTCGCTGTAGACAGGTACGAGACATACAGAGCCGGTACCAATGCATCAGAATTCAGAATTTTAGGTGCAATATGATTTCTTCCATGGACTATTTCGGGATATCCGTTTGGGTATCTTTTAATAATTACGGTAGACTGACGCAGCGCTTCCAGACTTGCTTCGCAAGGCGACGGGGCGTACATGGGCGTTGTGTTGGCATGATGCCGGGATGCGTTCCCTGGGATTCCCTGGCCGGAGTTCGGGGGGGGGGGGGGAGGGAATGAATGAGTAACTGACGGCTGCCGGACGCCGGTAGCATGCGTAATGGCCTGATTCACCGCCGCCGCGTCACCGTCGCCGCCGTCTTGGGGATCTTTTAGTAATTACGGTAGATTGACGAAATGCTTCCAGGCTTGCTTCGCAAGGCGACGGGGCGTATATGGGCGTTGTGTTTGTATGATCTCGGGGATGCAAACACAACGAGTCAAGGAACCCTCTGATGTTCATCAAATGATTGATTGAATGGTGACTGTCGTACTGTCAGCAACATACGGCGCATGCGTGTTCCGTTGTCTTTTCTTAAAATACTTGAGCGGGCAATCAACCGGCGGCAATTTCGGCGACGCGAAATGTGGAGTTCCGACCGCTTAAGTACGGTCGATGCACGGACGGCGGGACAGTGTACATAATGACCAACAGATGGTTGGTAAATACAGCCAATGAATCGTTGCACGCGGTTATATACATTTCGCCACGACTCCGGCTACAGCTTCGAGAGTGTATTTGGCTCCGCTTTTTTCCAAAATGCTGACATTCCCGGCTTGCCCAACGAATCCTGTCGCAATCGTGCATCGCATAAACTCGGAATAGTTCACATAAATGGACGACGGTACGTCGGTCGACGCTTGGAATTTAGATTCGCGCCTACACACATTCTGCCTGCCGAGACACAGTGCTAAAACGTCAAAACCCGTTAAAGCAGGCCAAAAACATCTTGGCCTGCTTCTGTGTACGTGGGTACACGTGATACGCGCAGGCCGCACAACTGCCAACAGGCGATGTCCTTCTTAATCATCACTCATCAATCATCCAAGCACCAATCAAATCATCTACCCCAGCGTGTTAACTTTGTGTTGCTCCGACCCCAAGTTGTCGAGGATGAGACTAAAGCTTTGAGCGGCTGCTCGGCGGCTTCGTTGAGGGCCACATTTTCGGGCCATCCGTGCACAACTTCTGGGCCTAAAGCGGTCCTTCCACCACATACCACGCGCGAACCCCGGACCGCAGCGGCTCGCGATCTACCGGTGGAAAAACCGCCTGGTGCACATGCGCGTTGTGTCCATATTTCACCATTCAACAACCCACCGTCAGGCTCGTGAACGGCGTTACGCAAAACGCGACGAACGGACAGACGAACAGACAGACAGACGGACAGATGTGTCCTAAGCAAATGGTATCAACATTTTGCACTGATTCTGATTTCCGTGAGGACTTTGTCAAAAACCTTCCAGTCTCTCTGGCGCCTTTTGCTGAGGCGTTTTTAATTTTAAGTCAGTGTACAGTGGAGCTCGCTCGGCAGCAATCTGCCCAGCCACCGGTCTGGGATCGGCGGCACAACACGACTACAGACAACGGACAAGGGGCGACACAACAACATCTCTGGTTCACCCACAGGCCACCAAAGCACGCCAGCTGGCGGAGCCCCAGCGCACAGCCACAACATTGCTCCGGCGCCGTCCACACACAGAGTCGCGTGATAGTGAATCGTTCCTTTAGCTGACTTATGGGCGCATATCCCATGGTGTCGCTCTAGCGGTCCACGGCGAGATGCGAACAAAAGCTTGCCAGGGGCGTGTTTTTGACAACTATGAAGGACGAAGTGTGCGTGGCGTGCGTGCGTGCGTGCGTGCGTGCGTGCGGGTGCGTGCGTGCGTGGTGGTGGTGTGTGGTGGTGTGTGTGTGTGTGTGTGTGTGTGCGTGTTGAAGCTCCAATCAAAACACGGAATGAATGCTTGAGTAAGCCGACGTGTCAACACGAAGGGTGACAAAGATTTCCGATTTACCGAACATAGTCGGTGACAGACACGAGCACCTACGCAAGCCAACTGCTGACAAAACTGCGAAAATAGAAACAAATTACAACAGACTAGACTACATTTTAAGAGGACCTATCCCTGTCAGACGACACTCGAGCGTAGTATTGATCTGTACTCGCTAACACTTCCAGCGTAAGGTGGTGTACAGCACATGTCAAAGCGTTGGCTGTTCGCTGTATGGGCAGATAGAGCAAGCATAGTTGCTTAAATAAAAATAGTTTTAGATGGCAAAACTACACTTACACACCACGGTTACTGGATCTACAGATTATGTGAACCTGGCAACCAGTGACGTACTCGCGGGTGACTGTAGTTTCCATTGGATACGGGGTTTATCGGCTAGACTGCTTGGCTAATGCCGCTTATCTCAACAATACGGTCTCCTATTAAAAACAATGTAATAAACCAAAGAAGTTAGTGTGTGCTGTAAGGCATTGATTGACTTTTGCTATAAATATATAACGAAGGCAACCGGAGTAATTTAGTACATATTTCTGTTTTGTACCAAACATTTCAGAAAAGCCAAAGTTTGATACCTCCTCAAATCCATTGTTGTTGTGGTTACCATTGTTACGCGCATGGGTTTCCACGATCTTATTGCACAGCATAGGTTTGTGAAATAAAGTTTAAAGCGCAAGTGTGCCATTTTAGCTGATGCACATCGCTAAAGAATTCCCTGCAGGATCGTACTGCAGCCTGCACTGCGAAACAATGATACGGCGGACGCCGCCTCATTACTATTTATAAATGAAATTAAGACAAGACGCGCGGTACGACATGGTTTCACCATTGCCGACATAAAGTGCCTGTTAAGATGTTAAGAGCCACGATTCGTTCCAAGCATTTTATCGCATACGGGTTCTGAACGCGACTTGAAGTTTCAACTTCTCTATCTCGCAAAGGACGCTGCATGCAAACCCATCATGAACAACGCAAAATGGAACGCTTCCGGTGGCGGCGTTAGCACCTCCCTTAATAAGAGGATCGATGAGGTGAAGAATACTGTCGAGGCGCCCTCTCCCTCCTTAAAGGTGTTTCGAGGATACCTTTCCGACATGTTGTGCAATCGTGTCCAAGTTTCTGCGTCGCCCGCGCCATTCATTACGCGTGTTTGGACACAAAGATGTGTCCGTGACATCTGGCTTCCGAAAAATGACCTCCTTAGGCAATCTTCAGCCGGCGCGACCGGCGGGTGGCAACCGACAAAGCCGCCGTTCGCGGCGGCGGGGACGTCGCCTGTTACAGCGACAGAGCCCTACGTTATACACATATGCTCAGAACACACAAAACTAGATTCCATACGCTCAGAATGAAACGGTTGAAACGTGTGTGTGGCTTTCCTGGCGGAGTGGGTTGCGTCGGCTCCTCCACCCCCCCCCCCCCCCTCTTATCAGATTGTCTTATGAAAAACATCAAGTCAGGGCGATGGTTGAACTCTGATTTGGCGTTCAGACGCATGAATGGCGTGCCTCTGCTCATTCGTAAGACGCCGAAAATATTGACAAGCGCTAATTTTAAACGCGAATCATAATGCCAAATAACATGCTCCAATGTCAAAGGATGGACGAGACGTTGGCGGAATCTTGGCCCTAGCCAATTCTTTAGCCCCAAAACTACACCTGCCAAGCTAGCAGCATATTTGTACCGAACCATCCAATCGATATTACGGGCTGTCACAATTCAGCTAAAAAACGGCAGACTGATAAAAGGTAAGTCCATGCATCTCAAACTACGAAAAGCCAAGTTGGACGACAAAACGTTGCGAGATATATGCCCAAACTCAATGTTTTAAGAAGTTTGGGCACTGGTCTATGAGTACACATTTCGAGCTCTATCAAAATTGTTCGCTCTGACTGATCTTGAACTTCAACCTCATATTCTTCAGGCAGTTGTGAATGGCCACCTTTTCAAAACATTTTCAGGTTCTGAAACGCGTAGGCTTAACGTTATTAGCCTATCAATTTTTAGCCGGATCGGACAGCCCTGAATATCGATGTACAACTTGATATAAAACTGTTGCTAGTTTGACGGGCGTCCCAAAAACTTGACTTAGGGTGAGTCCAATCATGCCAGAGCGCCTACGTTCTTGGCGCGCTGCCAGGCCATGCCTCTAGTGGGGCAAATCCAAGTACAATACTACCGAACGGTTATTAGGGATGCTCATGCTATCATCGAAAACTCACCACAGATTTCGACGTTTGCATGGTTGTTTGTAGGTATAGATGAGCTCAAGCTACCACATGCGGCTAAAATGTATTGTAAAAAACGACGTTTGATCACCATCTTAAAAAATGGATTTTTTTCAGAATGTGCTGCAGTGAATTCTAGAATTTGGTTAAGTGGGGCTCGAAAAGCACACGCGCCCGGGTGGCCGGTTAGATACACTTCGTTCCGGTGGGGGTGTCAATTTGACCCCCTGAGATCTCAGAAACTCAGGGAGCTAGAAACACCAAATTCACAGGGCGTGTTGACCTGTACGTGAACTCACTAAGGTCAGAGTTTGATACTCCTTGGTCATGACCTTCGGGTCAAGTAAGGTCAAATTAGGTCAAATTCCAGGTTGTCTCCAAAGGGCCCATGGAACATAGATGGCTGCTCTAAGCAAAAGGTCACATTCTCATCTGAGGTCGGTGACCTCGTTTGACCTTTTGAAGGTCATGGTGACCAGGACCACTTTGAGTTTTGCGTTTGGATAAACGATACAGATTACGCAGGATAGTATGTTCCCAAAAACAAAATGTTGACATGGGTGATTCCAAGTCGGCGACCTATTCTGACCTTTAAGAAGTCTATGGCAGGTGCATGATGCGGTTTCTGTTATCAATAAATCCGAAATGAACACCAGAAACTACCCCACACAGCAAGCCGTAGGGTAAAAAATAAATAAATAAAGCCTAGGCAGATGTGTTGATTTTGACCTTGGTCTGACCTTTATAACTGACCTTAGGTCAATTTTACTAGTTAATTCAGTTGTTGGGTTTCCTAATTAAGTACCTCAGATATGTGTGGCTTCGTCCAACACTCCGTTGTTGGATCGGATTTGAACGATTCCCTAAAAATTGTCTTCGCTGAAACCATGGCCTGACTTTGACCTGCCATAGGTCAGCGACCTTACGAGGTACATCAAAATTTTTAGGCCAAACGATCCGCCACTTAATTGTCTACAGTATGCAAAATTTCGCGGGGCTACGTCAGGCGCACCGTTTGGAAACCACTCTAGAAAAGCTTCGGGGGGGGGAGTCAATTTGACCCCCTCCCGCCCGAGCGCGTGTTACTGTGTATCCATATAACCAGCAGTGGCAGTCTTCGGGCCGGCCGAACTAGCTACTCACTATTCCGCAGGTTGGATGGAGGGGGGGGGGGGGCTAATCAGGTTCCACGTCCCGACGCCCTTCCTGGAGCTGGTGAGCGCATACCTTGGACGCGTGGTTCTGATGCGTAGAAGGCAGGTGACGCCTTCCCGACTTTATCGTGCTACTATATTTGGTCTGGACTCAAAGGCTCCGGCGCATCTCTGTGTGCCTCGATGCGGACAGCATGACGCCTTGCGCGTCCACTGCTACGACCCCTTTTGGTATTATTGCCGCTTTCCTACGCCTGCACTATTTGGTAAATAAAGTATTCTCTCGTGTCGTGTTGTATATCTGTGTCGTATTTATATTTACCATGTGCTTTACATCCGGTACATCACAACATATGCACTGAATTAGTAGGTTCCTCGGGGTTGCTATCTTTCTGCATATGTCCTGCATCTCATACATGGGCGGAATTATCGTTTTTCGGGGACAAATAATTCTTCCACCAACCTGCCCACATAATGTCGATGGCAGAGTTCGAAACTGTCGCATATCGATGTCACGTGTTCAATATTCAGCCAATTTCGGAGGGTTAAAAGCGTCGATCATGCTCAAACGACCGTCAAATTTTCAGTCTAGCGTCAAACTTAGCAGATTGACACATGTAGGTGACCAAGACAGTGACCGAACATCATATGGCGTTTAAACAAGAATGGCAGGCAATTGACCCGAGAATATGCCTTGGTGACCGAAAAAGGAAAGGTATTTGCATGCAAGATGTTAAGATACTTCGAACTCAGTTAGCTTGCATTCCAACACGCAGAACGCCTCGAGAAGCAAAATGTAAGCATCTAGGACAACTGGATGAGCATCATCAGCCCCAAAAATAGCACTAGCGCCATCTATAAACCAGGTGTCTTATACCAGTGGCGCCACCTAGGTTAGCGTTGCAACGCCTGTGCAAAATGGCTCGCAATATAAAGCTAAGGGATTGAGCTTTAAAAGCACACCTGACCTACAAGAGAACACATGTTTTGCCTCATGTTAAAGGTGTTTCAGCCGTCTGCACCCCCTCAATGTGCCGAAAGGCTGCCTCTAAAAAGACCCTTTCCTACAGGCTTACAACGTTGTGGCTTGTCCAGGCGCCCCGCGGTGACGTCACGGCGGGGTTTTCAGATAAACTTTAAGGGGTTCCGCTACAAGGTACATTATATCAGCGCTGACATTACAGATCAGCGGTGACTCAGGGCACTTCAGATGCTCCTCGGATCAGCGTTTTGCACACATTGTTTTGGCCAAGTCACCTGACGTACCAAACAACATGAAATGTCAAATAACTAGGCTTTTCTCTAGTCCTAAAAGTTTGGCTGTTCACAGCCTCTTAGGACGAGCGAGATCAGCTTGCTAAGCTGCGTTTGAAAGCGTTGTTTCATTTGAGACAGATGGGTTCGGGTGCTCGCCACGGTAATGAATTGGGTTCAGTGCATGTTAAGTAGAAGGATGCAGGCTGCTCTTAGTCCTTGCTGGCAAGCATTCAGCGGCTTGATGGCCAGCAAGTGATACTTGAGCGCAAATCAACTTCTGAAACAATAATGTTTCATGGTTATGCCGCATTGCATTTTATCTGTCTTTTTGTGGTATATCGCGTCAAGAGTTATATTGCAACGGTTTCTGACAGATCTGGCCTCAGGTGACAGCTAAAACGGTTCCGAATTTCGTCGGTGACAGAAGGGCACTTTTTCACCCTCGTCAAAACACGTGCAGGTCAATGGCTCGACCACGTGTCGTCCTTGCTATATGCTGTAGGAATGGAGCACGTTTGGGCAGGGCGGGGGGCGGAAGGACTTCTTCGCTTATTAAGACGGTGAGCAGTTATGTGAGCTCCCCGATCCTCCTGTGTTTTAACTGACTTTTTAGCTCTCTAAAACAAGAATGATTATAAATTAAATTAATCACCCACATGCCGCAGCAAGTACTAAACGAAATTGCTACGTGTTTAAAAGAAACATTTTCAGTGAATGCAAGAGAAGTCATGGTAACATGTTGTGCCATCATATGTGAGTATCTAACCAATGTTTACTTTGTAACGTCGTTTGAGCAGGTTTACGTTGCATTGGCTCTGGTTGCCAACTTAGAATTCATGAGGGTGGGTTCGTAAAGGTCCATATGAGCGTACGCATTTTTAATAAACTGTTTCAGAGAAAAGGTCCGCACTGCCGTCATACATATACATATAGACCCATCAGGCCAGTTAGTTTAGGGAATGGGACGGGGAGTGGATATCTCCAAAATACAGTTCCAAAAAACAAAATTGTGGCTGGGGCGTCAGGGTGGCATATTTCGCAATAGGTACCGTGACATGCGTCCTACATGTTTTACATGCCCCTAACCGGTGGTATCGATCTTCTAATGCTTGCTCTTATTATTAATGACTACAAGGAGTTGTCAATCAAAGGGACAATACCCAGAGGCAACAATACTCGGTTTGGTGCACATAATTATCAAGTACCTGTCTGCCCAGCCTGCCCCGGCCCCGGCCCCGCCGCCCGGCCCCGGTCCTACCCCGTCTTACATGTTTTACATGCCCCTGACCAGTGATATCGATCTTCTAATGTTTGTTTTATTATTAATGACTACATAGGAGTTGTCAATCAAAAGGGACAATACCCAGATGCAATAATACTCGGTTTGGTGCACATAATTATCCAGTACCAGTCTGCCAGCCTGCCCCGGCCCCGGTCCTAACCCCGGCCCCGGCCCCGGCCCCGGCCCCGGCCCCGGCCCCGGCCCCGGCCCCGGTCCCCCCCGGCCCCGGTCCTAACCGGCCTCGGCCCCGGCCCTGGCAACCCCGGCCCCGGCCCCGGCCCGGTCCCAACCCTGGCCCCGGTCCTAACCGCGCCTCGGCCCCGGCCCCGGCCCTAACCCCGGCCCCGGCTGGTCCTAACCCCCTCGGCCCCTGTCCCACGGCCGCCCGGGATGACGCCTCTCACCTTGGTGGCGCACTGCAGCGCCAGCTGACGCGCCGCGTTGCTCAGGTCCTCCTGCGCCTTGAAGTCCAGGTTAAGCCGCAGCATGGTGGTGTGCGACATGATGGTGGTGGCGACGGGCCCCGTGGCCTCCGTGGCCGTGAACAGCGTGTACCAGTTGTGCATGATGGTGATGAGCGCGTCGACGCCCACCTCGGTGGCGCAGGTCACTAGCCAGCGCACCATCTCACGGCGCCTCCAGTTCATCGAGGTCAGGGTCATGCGCATCACCTGGCGGCGGCGGCGGCAAGTTAGCGGGGCGTTGGGCGGCCGGCTCACGGCGGCTCTCTGCGCAGCCCCGTCCCAGCGGGGGTCACAACACGGCACATTCCACTATCCCCGCCAGTATCTGCAGTACTGCAGTACTCTGCAGTACTGCAGAAGAGGTCAGGTGTTCTGGGCAACAGCGCGGTGCCCGCCGCCTCACGAGGGCTCTGGGGCGGGCGGGCAGGCCCTCAGCACAACAGGGCCAGTCGGACTGCCCACCTGCAGACCGAGTTCCAGCGCCGCCGACAGCAGCATGGCCGGCCGCGGGCCGTCCACAGAGGTGGCGAAGCGGAAGGCGTCCTGCGCCAGCTTGAACAGGTGTGTGGAGCCGTGGATGTTGAGTTGCGCCGCCTCCAGCACCAGCCGCAGCCGGTACATGTCGTCTGCGGGGGGTGTCAGGCGTCACGCCTCAGATGTCAGGAAGTGACCGGTATCAAAACGATTCAATCGCACCACCCGCCCCGGCACACAAACATCGCCCAGCGCATTCGGTACATAGGTGGCGCTCATGGCGTGCAGCAGTCAGAGGCAGGGGGCAAGAGACTTCCGTTGATGAGAAACACCCACAGTCTTCCGCATGCCAGCAGCACGCGGAGTCCACGGTATCCGTGGGCGGTAGGCACTCTAAAATTCCAACGTCTTGGTGGTGACATAGGTACCACATACGTCACCTGGTTTTAAAGGTTCCTTGCTGTGCTAAAGAGCCCTTGGCAAGCCGACTCCAACTCATTACGTGTAAAAGGTTGATGCGCTCACTTGTCCGGGTGCCGGTCATGAACAATCTGAATCCTTTTCGAGATAGGAGCATTGGCGCAACCGGCACGGACATTTCGCATCTTACATCCAATCTCACAGCGGTCGACTATGACAATGCGCCAGACCGTAGAGCCGCCCAGTGGGGTCTTCCGCGCAGCCGAGCCGCAGTCTCAACGAGCCGCCGTGACGACGTTGCACGGCACAATTGTGTCAGGCTATCATCCTTCCCGGCTTTTCTGAGTATGTACGCTTTTCTATATGATTCTACGTGGATAGTAGGATTACAGGTGCGCAGTCGTGGGAGGCACGGCGGCTAAGTCCGGCAGACACGCTGGGCAGTGGATCAACGCTGGACTACGTAAACACCTCCAACGCAGCTACATTCAGCTTTGCCATTCACTCATGAAGAGAGAAGTGTCAGCAGTCGGCAGTAGGTAACTAGGCGTCTGCAAGGTATACCAGACATAAATAAATACACAAAGTCATTCACTCATACCTTCAGAGCAAAGACACCGTGAAGCCCACATGTGTGAAAAGACGTATGAATGAGCCTTCCAGCGACTAACCATAGAACAAGTGCGAGCAGGCATGCCTCTCGCCACACGGAAGCATGACCGTGTTGGAGCAGGGGGCTGCGGCAATATAAAGCGCCAGGCGATGACGCGCAGAGACGATCCGAGACCTGAATGCGGAGCCGCGAAAACTGCGGGGGCCGGGGGGGGGGGGGGTCAAGACCAAAGCTCTGAAAATTGACATTGACTCTGGAAATTGACGTGGGCGTTGACTGAAAAGATATAATCAAAAGTGACCGGGATCATCACACCGGTGACCCGACACAAAACAGGAACAGCGTGACACAGTGATTTCTGCGCACTGGACGCGGCGAATCGTGGCTGCAGCGTTTTTGGTACGTGGCTGGCAGCGGAAACCGTTCCCCTCCCCGACCCCTCTCTAGAAGACACACATCTACCAGACGCGGGCTCCGTTAGAGCTCCGCTGACCACGCTCCGCTGGGCTCCGCTGGCCAAGCTCTGTTAGAGTTCCGCTGGCCATGCTCCGCTAGAGCTCCGCTGGCCATGCTCCGCTAGAGTTCCGCTGGCCATGCTCCGCTAGAGCTCCGCTGGCCATGCTCCGTTGGAGCTCCGCTGACCATGCTCCGCTAGAGCTCCGCTGACCATGCTCCGCTAGAGTTCCGCTGGCCATGCTCCGCTAGAGCTCCGCTGGCCATGCTCCGCTAGAGTTCCGCTGGCCATGCTCCGCTAGAGCTTCGCTGGTCATGCCCCGTTACAGCTCCGCTGGCCAAGCTCCGCTAGAGCTCCGCTGACCGTGCTCCGCCAGAGCTCCGCTGGCCATGCTCATTCAGAGCTCCGCTGACCAAGTTCCGCTAGAGCCCCGCTGGCCAAGCTCGGCTAAAGCTCCGCCGATCATGCTCCGTTGGAGCTCCGCTGGCCATGCTCCTTTAGAGCTCCGCTGGCCAGGCCCCGCTTGAGCTCCGCTGATCATGCTCCGTTGGAGCTCCGCTGGTCATGTTCCGTTAGAGCTCCGCTGATCATACTCCGTTAGAGCCACGCCCGGGCCGAGCCTGGTTTCGGCCGCCAGCCTCACCTTTGACAGCCGACAGCATGGTGGAGGCCAGCGCGCACTGCTGGCTCTCGATGCTGCCAAGCGTGAACCAGCGCGGGTAGCGGCGCAGCACCAGGTTGGAGACGGTGGCGTCGTCGGGGTCCTCGATCTCCTCCAGTATCGGCAGGCTGCCGGCAGGCGCCAGACGCGGGTCAGCACGGCGCCAGCACGGCGCTGGGCACGTGCAGACCACAGCCAGACGGCGGGCGCGCCAGGTGCGAGCAAGAGCACGTGAAGTTCGCCCGCACATGAACGCCATATGACGTCTCTGTTGTTAAGAGTGAAGTGTGACGTCAACATGGTGCTCCAAAATGAAGTCATGAACGCCTGAGAGTCATGCGAAGTAACCGCAGGCTGAAACGGTAGGCTGGCTAACGGACGGAGGGCAGTCGTGCCCATGCAGACGCAACTTAAAAACTCACCGCAGTTTATCATTCGTTGACCAAGGGTGTGAAAAGGCGAAATGTCACGCAGACGTAAGCAGGCGGAAAACAACAAGCGAGCATAATGCGTATTGCACGGCAACAGATGTCTGCGCGGGCGTACAAGTGACAGTGCACGTTTGTCATCAGCGTGTGGACAGCATTAAGCAAACAGGAGGCAATGCAATCGTTCGGGATCGGACAATGAGCAGAAAAAAACTTGGGCGCATGTCGACGCAATTGACAGCAGCCGGCGGCGCACGGCGCCATGTGTCACTTCGCGAGTCGATAAGTGGCAAGTGTAGTTCGGTGGCTGGCCGCCGGGCGGCACCACTGACCGCATGGCGCGCAGGCCGACCCGCTGCGCGAGGTCGACGTCGTGCGGCAGCAGCGTGGTGAACAGGTACTTGGCGAACGTGTGTAGCGGCACCGACTCCGGGTGTATGCCCTGACCGAGGCCTGAAGTGGGCCCGCCCTCTAGCAGCAGCAGCGTCTGGCACCGCAGCACCTGAAGCGCCGATACGGGTCAGGCCACAGAGCGCAGGTCACGACACTGGGCAGGTCACCGAGCGCAGGCCAGGATACGGGCCAAGCCACCGATCGCAGGTCAGGACACGGGTCAGGCCACCAAGAGCTGCCCAGGACAGGGGGCAGGTCACCGAGCGCTGGTCAGGACACGGAACAGGCCACCGAGCGTAGGTCAGGAAACGGGCTGGGCAAACCGAGCGCTGGTCATGACACGAGGCAGGCCACGGAGCGCTGGTCATGACACGGGGCAGGTCACTGGGCGCAAGTCAGGACACGGGGCAGGCCACGGAGCGCAGGTCATGACGCGGGGCAGGCCACGGAGCGCTGGTCAGGACACGGCACAGGCCACCGAACGCTGGTCAGGACACGGCACAGGCCACCGAACGCTGGTCAGGACGGAATCGTCGCCAGATCACAGCTGTTCAGACCGCCAGATACAGCTCAGCAGTTCCCGGATGGAACGTTGCGTCGCGTTTCTTCGCGCCATGCCTCCTAGCACGCCAAGCCTACCGTCATATGTGTACAGCCTCGTCATGCGCTTCTCGTCGGTAAAGTATATATATACGCACGCCAATCTACACCCACGCAACCTTCGCAGGTCAATGTCGCAAATCAAAACGTAAAATTCGCTGTACTTCACATACGCAATTCCGCAGTTCACATTTCGCTGAGCGTCATTTCTTTGTATCCTATATCGCCGCATGCGCAATCACTCGTTGACACAATTCCTGGTCTAATTTATTCGTGTTCGCATTGTCTTTATAACCCTCCGTTCGGCTAGAGCGCTACGCCCGGCCAACGATGGGCTCAGACACAGGTTTTGAATTTCCAAACCAGGACAGCAGAATGAAATAGCTTCTTCGCGTCCATTGTCCATTCATTGTAATCAACGGACACGTATAGAGGGACAGCTTCAGCGAAGACAGGTCCGTCTGCGCACTCTCGTTAGTGACAGCGCCACTTCGGACCCCTCCCACCTGACCACGCCGAGCACAGGCCCGCCGATGGTCCACGTACCGCCACAAGCAGGCCGTCGGCCTCGATCTCGGTCAGCTTGGCGATGAGCCGATCCTCCTGCTTGCAGGCCTTCTCCTGGGCGTACAGGCCGACGGGCATGATGCGCTGCTGTCCGAGCGACAGCAGCGCCACCTCGGCCGCCAGCGTCAGCAGAGTCTCGGCGCGGTCGCGCGAGCCCGGCACCGGCACGTGGTGATAGCGTGGTGGCGTCACGTTGCTGCCGTCGTCGCTGGAGCCGGCCGGCTCTGCGGACGGCGAGCGGCCAGGGCGTCAGGCGAGAGCGCCGGGTGAGAACGGCCAGTGAGAACGCCAGTCCGGGCGTCGCACTGCGGTACCGGGCCCCCGGATGCCAAAGGGGAGAGGCTAGCACGGGGCAGGCAGACGGCGGTGGTCCCTCAGCTGGACACGGCTACGCGCAAGGAAGCCGTTTTCATTGTTGCGGCACATATAGTGTTGGGAGAAAAACATGCTACCCGCGACACTCTACAGACCGCAGTTTAGGCACCGAAATATCGTGTCAGTAACGTTATCAAACCTTCCTCAAGCACGCCTCACCATGTCTTACTAAGCAAAATGGTGTGACACATACACTGCAAAGGTAAAAATAGCGAGTTCAGCATAACGCAGGATGCTGATAACGTTCATATAACGCAGGTAGGCTCAAATGGCCTGCTCCTCCACACAACTGAAAGGGGTACACGCCACGACCACAGCACTGTATGGTCACCCTAGACCCCATCCCACACAGCAGACGACGCACCGTGCACCCGCCCACCTGCCCCTACCGCACAGCGTAATCAGCCGCCGCAACGCGGGAGGCACGCACCTGAGAAGTAGCAGCACTTGCCGAGCGCGTCCGGCAGCACGGACGCTTCTGCCAGCGTGTCGAACAGGGCGCCGACCGGGTCCAGCGGGTGTCCGATCCAGCCCTCCTGGCACGCGTGCGTCGGACTCTGCGAGACGCCCGAGTAGCTGCAGCGCGCCAGCACGCGGCTCTTCTCCTCCTCCCAGCGGCGCTGCGCCTGCAGCTGAGGCATGCGCCGGGCGCCCGTCAGACGGAGCTGCCCTCGCGCGGCCGCTGCACACACTACAGCTTTGGGAAACGGCCGTTGTGCCCACCAGAGCGTTTGGAAAAACGGCGATAACGCATGTGACGTTTTTAGGCAACGTCAGCTGTGCATACTTCACGAAACGTCTGCTTCATGCATCGGGCCATCGCGAAATACATACTACAGCTGTGACCACAAATATGGTTACAAGCACCAGAGTGGCTATCATTGGAACATCCCTATGCTATACGTGGTTAACGCTCATCAATTTACTCCAAATCATGCCACCAGACTTTAAGCGTGGCAGGATACAGGGCAAATTGGCTGAGGTTTCGGCTCAGTAGGCGGCTACAGTCCCTAATTATCTACTCAGCGCCGCGTAAATTAAGGTGATTGGCCCATCCATGCCAATGAGGCAGGTCAAAACCTAGGTTTGTGCAAGTTTTGGGACAATCTTGGTCATAATAACAAGTTGAGCGTTCCCTCCCTTCCCGTGATTCGAAGGCACAATGTCCCTGTTATCAGGTGTAACTTGTCACCCAAGTGAACGGTGGAATGACGACAAAAAGCGGTCAAGGGTCACGGCGACCTTGCCTCTCCGGCGGCGGGGTTTGTGTGTGCGGCGGCAGGACCAGCCTCTAGCGCGCTCACCTGGGAGAGTTTCAGGGTGCGTACGATCGAGGTGGCCAGCCGGAGTGCTTCCCTCGTGTAGCCGTGAGAGCGCAGGGCATTGACCCTAGCGCAGGCCGTGGGCAGGTGCTCTGGAACAGACCGGTGCAGGCGTTCACAAGTGCTCAAGGCGTCTCGCTCGCGCCCGAGGCGTCTAACTCGCGCCCAAGGCGTCTCACTCGCGCCCAAGGCGTCTCACTCGCGCTCAAGGCGTCTCACCCGCACTCGAGGCGTCTTACTCGCGCTCGAGGCGTCGCCGATAGCTATGTTTTGCTGTTTCTCCACGCATGTAACTGTTAAGATCATTGGCATTGCCCAGAGACGTCACGTGCCCACATGACGTCACGGCCATCCCGACGAGACCACTGACCAGACAAGCCGCTGCAGAGGCGGTAAGCGATCGCCACGCGGTTGATGGGCAGTTCAGAACGGGTAGTAAAGTGACAGGTGAAATCGACATCCCGTCAGGACACGGACGGGACGCTCTTGGTTCCACTGACAAGCCAAGAGGAGGAGAGGGGGGGGGGGGGGAAGAAATCTTGCCGGTGAATGGCTTTGTATTCGACATCAAGTGAGGGAAACTTTCGTTAGGCAACGATGTTCTGATACGCACAGAGAAAGACACCCCACATGAACACCGAATGATATTGATTTAAAATCTACTAGCCAGGCTTAAAAATATGTGACTGGTCAAAAAATACCCCTTTACCAGGAGCAACAAGGTAGCCATAATTCCGAAAGAGAAAGCTTGATCAAAATTCATCCGATTACCAGTCATACTGTCGCCTCTTCACTTTCAAAGGCCTGTTATGAAAAACCACCGTCGCACGCTCGCGTCCAGAGGGCCCACGCTGATCGCAACAGCTCGCAGAATAGTTGTGAGGCAAACGACGAAACTGATGCCTAGAATAAGAATATCAAGTGCATGAGAAGATCATGCGGCAGGTGACTTTTTAATCCACAACCGATTCATCAGCAGTTGCTACTCTAAGTGGTAGTTAACTCATCGCATGCCGCTTTATGGTCCTGATCACCTCCAACAAAACAGTACCTGTCCCTGCCACACTTGGTCCGCGTTACTTAATAAACATCGACGTACACGATATTTTGATCAAAAACCAACGTGCCCCAGCTCGCCACAGCGGCTGTCCCTAAAGCGTGACCCACCTCGCCAACGCGGCTGCCCTTACAGTGTGACCCAGCGGCTGTCCCTACAGCGTCACCCACCGCGCCACAGCGGCTGTCCCTTCAGCGTGACCCACCTCGCCATAACGGCTGTCCCTACAGCGTGACCCACCGCGACACAGCGGCTGCTCCTACATCGTGACCCACCTCGCCACAGCGGCTGTCCCTGGGCGTCGTAGTTGGCGGAGTGGCACTGGCGCGGTGGCGGTGGCGCGTCGTGCGCCAAGATCTGCCGCAGATGCTCGTTGTCCCAGGTCAGGTAGGTGCCGTCGATGGCTCTGCGGGGACCAAGGACGTGCTGATGCACGTGCTGAGACCGCGCCACCACGGCAAACACCGGCACACGGGCGCAAAGATGCACATTCGGAACGTTATGCCGTGGTCTAACTGGTTTCCGCACATACACCTACCTGTCATGAGGTCTGTGCGGAGACCAAAAATGACAAAAAAGAAAATGTGAAAAACGGATTATGCGAGAGATTACGGGTGCAGTTGGATGACCGCAGTAAAAAGGCCACAGGTGGCCGTTACGCGACACCGGCCAACATAACTGCGGCCTTATTACAACACGTCGTCACGCTGGTCCGCACCAATCTCTGAAAGCAACGCCGATGACTAAGGGGCAATGTTCGTAAGTCGGGCGTAAGTCGGGCGATGACGAGGGCTCAGCCTAGCGGCATTTGAGCTCGCGTGTGGCGGATCCATGACTGCCGCGCCCGTTAATCAGGGCTCTAGTTGCAGCTGAGCACGCCGCCGCCGCTGAGCCGGCGCGAGCCACGAACCCACACTCCCAAACAGCCTGGTGCCTCTCGCTCTCGCTCACTCTGGCTCTCTGGCTTCGGCTCTCTGGCTCTCTGGCTCTCTGGCTCTCTCTCCTCTCTCTCTCTCCTCTCTCTCTCTCTCTCTCTCTCTCTCTCTCTCTCTCTCTCTCTTCTCTCTCTCTCTCTCTCTCTCTCTCTCTCTCTCTCTCTCTCTCTCTCTCTCTCTCTCTCTCTCTCTCGTCTCTCTCTCTCTCGCTCTCTCGCTCCGAGGC